>NC_056072.1:59874592-60234592 GCF_016772045.2 Ovis aries
AGGACGCGGCCTGGAGGGCGCACTTGGGAAAAGCACCTCGGGGATTTCTGACGCTCTTCCCCCACTGCTGAGAGCCGCGGGCCTTAGAGAAGCAGCGTCGGTGGCCACGACTTGTGATGCAAACGTGGACTGAACGCTCAGCCCTGCGGGAGCCTCAGGCTCCGGAGACCGGAGGGAGGGGCGGGGGTGCCGAGGCCGCTGGTGCACAGCCGTTTGCAGGCTAGGCTTCGAGTCCGGGGCGGGGCTTCGAGTCCGGGTCCGGCCTCGGGGGCGGGGCCGCAGGCCTTGGCCGCGGACTGGGAAGTGCCCTCAGCGACCTTTCCGGCCCAGCACTCCTGTCTGCTCTGGCCTTGCCCCCCTGTCTTCAGGCTCTCGGTCTGCCGTTCCCCTTCCCCTTCTCGAACCCCAGATCCCCCGGCCTGGGCAGGACCCGGGGCCCAGGCTGCTCTGCGCCCCCCCAGCTAGTCCCGGGGGCCCAGACGAGGAGGGGCCTCCCTGATGCTGGGAAAGACTGAAGGCGGGAGGAGAAGGGGATGACAGAGGATGAGACAGCTGGAAGGCATCACCACTCGATGGACATGAGTTTGAGTAAGCTCCCGGAGTTGGTGATGGACAGGGAGGCCTGGCGTGCTGCAGTCCATGGGGTCGCAAAGAGTCGGACATGGCTGAGCGACTGGACTGGACTGAACTGAACTGAGAGTGAGGAGGGCCGTGGGTGGCCGGGTCTGGGGCAGTTCCTGTCCCATCTGAGTTGGGGTGGGAGACCAGCGGAGGTGGGACCTGGGAGGCAGCCTGGCTGGGCGGTGGGAGAAAGACGGGGCCTTGGGCACAGGGTCCACAGTCGGTCCCACCCTGGCTGGCCGGTCCACCGTGGGGGGCTGAGGGCGTGGAGATCGTGCAGGGGTCTGACCCCCGTTCCAGGGAGAAATCTGAAGCTTTGTCTGACCCCTGAAGCAGGACCGGCTGATAGGAAGGGCCTCTGGGCCCCAGGCCTCCAGGAGCAGCCAGGGTCCCGGCTTCAGGGCTTAGGGCAGCGCCCGTCTGTCTGCCGGCCACGAAGTGTCTCAGCCTCGTCGACAACCACACTGCTGGAGGCCAGCTCTGTCCGCAACGCCCCGCTGTGGGCCACACTGGGGCGACGCTGCAGGCAGTGAGAGGTCTCCCGTGTGAGAGGCGGCGTGGCCGGAAAGTGTCGGGGGGCGTGGGGTGGGCAGTTCGGTGGAGGGTGGCTCCCCATGGGTCAAGGGGGTGGGCATAGGTTTGCAGGGTGGCCCGATCGCCAGCCTGGGCTCCTGGGCCGTTCACTGAGAAGTCCCAGAGTGTCACGGTTTCCATGGAGCTGGGAGGGGGTGGGTGTCAGACCGCCCTGGCGGCTAGCTGGCCTGTGGCCCATTTGCATGGGGTGCTTCCCCTCTGTCTCAACTGAGGGGCGGCCTGGGCAGGCGGCCCCCTTGGACCCAGGGTGTCTTTATTCTCTATCCAGCCTCCAAACCCAAGCCCGGGCGCTCCCCACCCCCACCCTGGCAGGGACCAGCCTCTTGACAGCCATCAGCTCCTCCGGAGCGCAGGGCATTTATCCGCATGGCTGGGCCTGCTCCCAGCCCTGGAGGACCGTGGCCCTCCAATTACTCCAGGTGCAGACTCGTTCCATCCAGATCTGCAGGGCGGGGGCTCAGGGTTGCGCTCCGGCTTTGTTGCAAAATGCTTTCTCTTCCCTCCTCTCTCAAAAATATTCATCTATGCTTAATGCAGCAGAGGGGATGGCTAAGTTCTGGGGAACCACCTGGCTAATGCTGCTGCCTGCAGACCCTGGGCTGGCCACAGAGGTGAGGCCGGCAGCTGCCTCCGTCCTAGCAGGATGGAGCACCCCGCCCCCACTCCTCTGGATATCTGGAGAGGGGCTGGGGGCTGTGTCTCCCACGTGCCCTTTCACCTGGGAAACGAGGTGGAAGGAAGGGCCAAGACTTCAGGTTCAGAGCCCCGGGCTTCTTTCTGACGCCGGTGTCACTGCTCCCTGCTGGGTGGGCTTTGGGCTGACGAGGAACCGCTCTGAACCTGTTTCTGCCTCCATGGCAGGAAGCTGAAGGCCTTACAGGAGGCTGCCACAGTCCCTCACGTGAGGCTCCGAAGGCCGCAGGCCCGAGGCAGGCGCATCGGAGTCCGAACCAATGACTGAGCTTGCTGGTTCACACGGACGCGCTGTTGAGAGAGGACTTTCGCCGTCTGCTGCAGCTAATGTGGCTTCCCGTCTTATAGACGGACACGGCCGTGGCATCTCAGCGTCCCCACCACCCCCGCCCCCTCAGCAGAGCTCCTGGAGTGCAGCCCTGGTCCCGCCCATCAGAGATGTTGACAGCCCTCCACCCCAGGATCGCGGTCTGGACGCCTCCTTTCCTCCGGTCACCCACGTCCTGTCAGCTCCCCCGGCCGTGACCAGCCTGCGGTCCCCAGAATCTTTCTTTCCATGTCGTCTTCCACCCAGGAGACTCAGGTCACCCCGAGTTTCATTTTCGCCCGCCCCTCCAGCCCATTTTGCACATAGCTGTCATCCTCTGAAAATATGACCAGAGTCATGTCATCTGCGCACGCACAGGCCCTGGGTGTGAAGCCCCTCGGCTGGCCTGCCCCTCTGGCTGCGTCTGGGGAGCCGCCCTTGGCCCTGCGCCCCCCGTGCTGCAGCCCTCGCCCCCAGCTCTGCGAGCGTTGTGCCCCCGCGGCCCTCCAGCGCTCAGAGCCGGGCTCTGCCCTCCTGGCTGGGCCCTTCCGTCGTCTTCCTGAAGGCTTCTCTCCCGCCCGCAGGCAGCAAGCCTGACCAACCCTCTCTTCCCTCCTTCTCTCCAAGCAAGGCTGGCTCAGCTGAGCGTCCGCCCTCCATCTCACTCAGTCCTGGGGCCGCCGAGGGGTCTAAACCAGTCCCCGCGGCCTGACTGCTCTCGCTGTGGATGGCTCCAGAAGCTGCAGGAGACGAGCCCCGTCAGAGAGACGCGCGGCTCCTTCTGGCCGCTTCTCGTGGCTCCTCCCTGTCTTTATTGACGTGTAACTTCCACAGGGAAAACTCTCCCTTTCCGGGGGACAGCTGGGGAGTTTTGATGAGGGTGTCAGCCGCGGATCCAGCACTACCATCAGCCTGCACAACGGTGGCCTCCTGTGCCCTCGCCAGGGGCCCGCCGCCCCCCACTGCCCCCCGCCACTCCTCCTGGCCGCGCTGTGCAGCCCGCACCCTGGAGCCTGAGATCCAGCCTGGCCCTGGCGCCAGCAGCATCTTCCTTGGGCCGCCGGGCAGGGCGCTGCTGGGCAGTGGCCTGGACGCTGCCCATCACTTTGCAGTTGCGGAGCATCTGGGCTGCCTCGGGGGTCGGTGGACAGGAATGAAACTCCCGTGACATCCCTGTGGGTCTCCGTGCGCCACCTAGCAGGGGGGAATGGGGTCACCTACGCAGACGTCCATCTACCTCCCGAGAAGCTGGCAGCTCCTTTCCTGAGGGCCCCAGCCCTCACGATCCTGGGTGCTGTGCCGTCCGCTAAACTCCCGCCTCTCTCAGGCCAGACCGTTGTCTCACCGAGGCTTTAACTTGCGTCTCCTTAAAGACAAAGGATCCTGAGCCTGTCTTCAGGCGTTGCTTGCCATCTTTCTCGACAGAGGGTCTGTTTGAGTCTTGTGGCCATTTTAAAAAGTGGATTGTTGTTTTCCTTGTTACTGAGTTTCAAGAGTTCTTCACATATTCTGGACACAAGCTCTTATCAGAGACAGGATTTACGTCCGTGTTTGCACCCTCTCAGATTTTAAGCTTTGATTTTGTGTCAGGGTCTCGCCGATCAAGAACGTTGTGATAGTTTGAACAGTGAAGGGCCTCAGCCGCACGGACACATGCACCCATCTCCCCCAAGCTCCCCTCCCACCCAGGCTGCTGCTTGACGCTGAGCAGAGTTCCCTGTGCTGGACGGAAGGTCCTTGTCGCCGATCCATTGGAAATCTGGCAGAGTGCACACGCCCATCCCCACCTCCCTGACCGTCCCTTCCCCCACAACCAGAAGTTCGTTTCTAAGTCTGTGGGTGTGAAGAGTGGACGTTCTTAATGCCGACCGCATCCATTCTTTAATGACGCAAACTGGTTCTGGGCCTTGAGCCTAGAGGCTCTGCCTCACCGCAGGTCGTGGAGGCGCCGATGCTTTCTTTCAGAAGTTTCGTTGTTTAGGTTACGTTCAGCCCTGCATTCCGTGCCGAGTGCGTTTTCTCATGTGGCTCAAGGCGTGGATTGAAGCTGTGGTGAGCGCTTGCTCCCTTTGTTTCTGCGTGTGATGTGTGACTGTGCCAGCCCCATTGGCAGAAAGCACTGTCCTTTCTCCGTAGAATTGCCTTCGCGCCTTTGTTAAAGATCAATTGACTATAAACGTGTGGGCCTATTTCCAGACTCTCTCTTCTCATCCATTGATCTGTGTGTCTGTCCTTTCTCCAGCACCGCACTTCATGATGATGGTAACCTGATAATAAGTCTTTTTTTCCCCTAAAGCAACCACCCCCCCTTTTTTTTAATAACAAGTCTTAAAGTCAAGTAGTATGAGTCTTCCAACTCTGTTCTTGTTGAAACTTGGTTCAACTATTCTAGTTTCTTTGCCTTGCCGTGTCAATTCCAGAGCCAGGTGAGGGGCTGTGCGGAAACCCCACTGGGGCTGAGGCTGGAGCTCCCTTTTGTGTACAGCTCAGTTAAGGGAGGCCTGGCACTCTAACAGCCCTGAGTCTCTCCACCCAGGAGCGAGGGTCTTTCCACTGCGTCAGGCTTCGCTCCCTCCATCAGTGTCAGCTTTCTGCGGATGTTGAACATATTTTGTAAGATTTATTGTTGCCGTTGTTCAGTCGCTCAGTCGCGTCCGACTCTTTGCGACCCCACGGACTGCGGCACGCCAGGCCTCCCTGTCCTTCCCCACCTCCTGGAGCCTGTTCACACTTGCGTCCATCGGGCCTTCCCCACCTCCTGGAGCCTGTTCACACTCGCGTCCATCGGGTCGGTGATGCCGTCCAACCGTCTTGCCCTCTGGCGCCCCCTTCTCCTTTGGCCCTCAATCTTCCCCAGCGTCAGGGTCTCTTCCAGTGAGGCAGCTCTTCGCATCGGATGGTAAGATTGGTGCGTAATTACGCGTTTTATAACTTCTGAAGCTACTGTAAACGTCCTCCTGCTGTCAACTCTGAACCGTTCGTTTCTGGCATTTAAAGCGCGATGTGTGCACACTGGTCTCGTGTCTGAAAGTTGTGAAGCTCTGTCATCAGTTGCAGAGCACCTGTTAGATGATGCTTTAGGTTTCCTCCGGGGACACTTCTATCAGCCGCGTTGTTTTCAGTCTGGATGCCGTTTGCTTGTGTCTCTTGCGTCACTGCACTGGCTGGGAGCTCCAAGCAAACGTCGAATAAAAGCAGGGAAAGTGGGCGTCCTCGCCTCGCCGTTGACCCAGGGTGAGAGCATCCAGTCTTCTACTGTCCTCTGTGATGTTGGCTGGAGGTTTTTCGCAGACTCCCTTTTCAGGTTGAGGAAGAGTTTAGTCATGCAGGGGTGTGTTACAGTTCTTAAAAGGACTCAGCCGGAGGACACTCCTGCTTTCTTCTGAACGTCTCAGTAACTGGCTGTGATGTCCGGAACTCTGGCGTTTTGTGACCACGAGGAGAGCTTGTCTGAGGAGCAGAGGCACCTACCCTACTGATGATGGAAGAGTGCAGAGATGGAAAGAGCCAGGGTCCCTTCTGTCATTGGTTCACTGACTCCACAAGCCCTGGGCCCTCCCCTACCGCCAGAACTCCTGTTATGGAGGAAGCTAGGAAAGGAAATAGCCTTACTGTTGAAGCCTTCGTGAGCTGGGGTTCTGTTCCTTGCAGCCAAGAGCCACCACTTGCAGGCAGTTTTTCTTTTCAGTGCTACAGGCCCGTGCCTGGAACGGTGTCTGGAATACAGCAGATGCTGGTTAAACCTTTGCTGCACACGTCAGTCTGGGCCTGGGCTTTCTTGATGTGAGAGCTGCGTTGCTTCAGTGTGGAGGGAAAGTCCCAGGGAGAGTGCAGAGAACACTGCAGACAGGTGCCCCGAGGATGGCAGCTCTGAGCTTGGAGGAGAGACCTCAGGACTCAGGAAGGACAGGCCCCAGTCTCTGTGGGCGGACGTGGAAAAGTGGGGGAAGGTGACATCCCGGGAGAGGGGAGCCCGCTCACACCCCTTCCCAGGTCCGAAGCCAGCCTCTGCTGTAGAAGTGACGTTTTCCCGTTCTTGAGCAGCACCTGGGAGGTGGGTTCTTTAGTTGTGAGCTCTCTTCCCGAAGATAAGCCGTATAGACTGCAAGCAGACAGAGGCCTGCAGAGCTCCCGGGGGAGGCTGCCGTCCCCACTGCAGACAGTCGTGGCTGAGGTGGTGGCCTGACGCCTCGGTCACCCTCCCTGCCCGTCTTCCCAACACGTCTGGGCCTGGGAGGTGGCTGCGGGGTCAGAACACCCCCACCTGTCATAGAGCTGCCTTCAAACCAGACAGGTTGCTGGGGTCTTTCTGAAGGAGCGCACACGGTGCGGCCGTGTGAAGGCACCAGAGCGGTTCTGGCGGGCGGGCAGGCAGGCGTGGGGGGGGCCCCGAGTGAGGGGCCCAGGTAGCCCTGCTCCCCTGAGAAGCTGTGCTCACAGGGGACCAGAGGCTTCCCCGATGACCTCCTCTTGGCTTCAGGCAGTGCTTGTGCTTTTTTCCTTTCTGTAACAGTTTCTGGTTTCCCTTTGTTGGGGGCGGGGGGAGGAGCGGGAGGGTGTGCCTCTGTCCGCGGCAGGCAGGCAGGCCCTGCCCTCTCCAGGGTGCTGAGTGGAGCCTGCCACCTGCTGGGCCCTCACTGGCCGGGCTTTGCTCTGCAAGGGCCGTGGGTGACACGGGTTTGGTGCCAGATGTCGTGCGTGTGGGGCTGGGGTAGGGGCCCTGTGAACCACCTGCATCTTTGGGAAGACGGACATGGGAGACCAAGGCAAGGATCCCTCACCTCCAGGGGCAGCGGGGCTCAGACAGAGGACGCTGGGAGACGAGCCGGGGACTGCCATCCATCAGCAGGGATGTGAGGAATCGCGGCACATGTTAACTGCTGCAGGCGTGTGAGGAGGCACGGCACATGTTAGCTGCTGCAGGCGTGTGAGGAGGCACGGCACATGTTAGCTGCTGCAGACAGGCACTGGTGGTCCAGTGGCTAAGGCGTCACGCTCTCAGCACGGGGCGGGGCGGGGTTCGATCCCTGGTCAGGGAACGAGAGCCCGCATGCGGCAACTAAAGAATCTGTGTGCCACAACAAAGACGCAGCGCAGCCAAGTAAACAAGTAGAGAAACGGGAATCAAAACTGCAGGAGGAGCCGCCTCGCGCTGGTCAGAACGGTCATCCTCAAAAGGTCCACAAGAAACAAGTGCTGGAGAGGGTGTGGAGACGGGGAACCCTGCTACCCTGCAGGTAGGAACGTGAACTGGGGCAGCCGCATGGAGAAGAACGTGGAGGTCCCTCAAAAAAACAAAAACCAGAGCTACCATGTGACCCAGCAATTCCACTCCTGGGCATGCAGCTGGAGAACTCTAACTCAAAAAGACACGCGTACCGCTGCTCACCGCAGCGGGGGCCACAGCAGCCGAGACACGGCAGCAGCCGAGTGTCCAGGTGAACGGGTAAAGCAGACGCACGCACAGCGTAACACTACCCAGTCAGAATAAACACGAAGAGCGTCAGGTACGGACGTGAGAGCCGGACCGTAAAAAGCTGAGCGCCGTGGAACTGATGCTTCTGAACTGCGGTGCCGGAGAACGCTTTGGAGAGTCCCTTGGACTGCAAGATCCACCCAGTCCATCCTAAAGAAAATCAGTCCTGAGTATCATTGGAAGGACTGATGCTGAAGCTGAAGCTCCAATCCTTTGGCCACCTGATGTGAAGAGCTGACTCATTTGAAAAGACCCTGATGATGGGAAAGATTGAAGGCGGGAGGAGAAGGGGACGACAGAGGATGAGATGGTTGGATGGCATCACCGACTTGATGGACATGAGTTTGAGCAAGCTCTGGGAGATAGGGAAGGACAGGGGAGCCTGGCGTGCTGCAGTCCACGGGGCCACGGAGTCAGACACGGCTGAGCAATTGAACAACAAAATATCTCGAACAGCACTGAGCCCCTTCATGCCGACATCAGCTCCTTGTGGCCTGCAGAGAGCCTCCTGTAGAGTGCCCGCTTCACTGCACGACTGCCCCCTCCGCAGAAGCCTTACACGCTGGCCCTGCCCCTCTGCCTCTCCGGAGCGGCTTCTCAGAGCCTCTGTGGCGCCGTCCCCCAAGCTGCGGTCCTCATTTTGCCCCCAGTAACACTGAACTCGGGACCCTCATATTGGACACCCGCTGGGGTGGCGTTGGAGACCCCCGGCTTAGGACCCCGCCTTCACCACCTCCGGATGGCCCTGGCAGGCTCCTCTGAGCTGTAGTGATCCATCTTTAGAGTGGGAACAAGGGGCTTCCCTGAGGTCCAATGGGTAGGACGCCATGCTCCCAACCAGGGGCCTGAGTTCCATCCCTGGTCAGGGAACTAGAGCCCACAGGCCACAACCAAGCGTTTTCATGGAGCAGCTAAGGACGCCGCCCTCCGTGACAGAGACCCGGCGCAGCCACATGATAAACGAAAGGAAATATTTTTAAAAGTGGGAATGAGAGTGTTATCATAACGACCACCTCCCAGGGCTCTGGGAGGATTTGAGGAGAAAGGGAAAAAGTGAAAGTCACTCAGTCGTGTCTGACTCTTTGCGACCCCATGGACTGTATAGTCTATAGAATTCTCCAGGCCAGAACACTGGAGTGGGTAGCCTTCGCCTTCTCCAGGGGATCTTCCCAACCCAGGGCTCGAACCCAGGTCTCCCGCATTGCAGGCAGATTCCTTACCAGCTGAGCCACCAGGGAAGCACCCCCCACCAAAGGCCGGCTCAACCTTGGGAGCAAAGTGTGAACTGTCTCGGAAAGGAGCCTCTTGGGATTTGTGTTAGCCATACAGACACATGGCCAGCCATCACTACACACACCTGAGTGGTGCCAGCCCCCCACCTGCAGCCTGGCCAAGCCCTCGGTGGAGGGGACCCACCAAAAGCCAAAAGACTGCCTATGGCCTCCCGCGCCACCGACATCAGGGTCTCTGAGGAGCTGGGAGCCCTGGACGGACGCACGTGACTGTCTTCCTGGAGCCTGGCGGCTTGGGGACCTGCGGGTCTGGGGAGCCCTGCTCCTCCTCCGCTCGGAGACCCAGCAGGGCAAGCAAGCATGGGGCCGGGACCCAGACAGCCGTCCACAGGGACAGCGAGGGGGAGTGTCCTGCTCAGCCGCGCAAGGCCGGCTTCCGGCCCCCAGGCAGCCGCCCGCCCTGCTGACGCCACCTCTGGTCCCGCGGCCCCGGCCTCTCGCGAGCTGTTCACTGGGCTTCCCTGCCCTCAGCCTCCTCCGTGCTTCCCTGGGGATCTTGACGGTAGATGAAGTGCCAAGTCTTTGAGCTTAATTAAGACACATTGTCCCACCAATTGGGGAGCGGGAAATGGCTGGGCTGTTTTACAAATAGAAACAATTCTTGTTCATTATCCCTTAATTGAGGCAACAAAGGGCCCTGGAAAACATCCATCAGAAACACATTCATGTTCGTCATCACGGAGGATTGGTTTAGGACCACACAAAGGCAACAGCAAGCGTTCCAATCAGGAGTTATACAGACAAAGGGAAACAGAGGCCCAGAACGCAAACACGGCAGAATTAGCCCAATTACACGGCTGATGCTGCGGGAACCAGTGTCCTGGCTGTGGGCCAGCTCTCCTCTCAGCCCCTTCCTGCCCCTCTGGCGTCCCTGCACCCAAGGGGGAGGGGCAAGGCCCTGCCAGACCCCGTGGACACACAGCCAGAGCAGGGGAGGGGGGGCGCTGACCCAAGGTCCTGGGGCCGAAAGTTGTCTCCTGAATTTGGGATGCGGCCTGCCCATCAGTCGCCTGCCTCTCTGGTCCTGTGCTCCTTACGATGCGACCCAAGGCCCGTGCCTACCGCTCCCTTTCTGTTCACCCTGATTCCCGTGGTGCGGTTTAAGACACGAGGCACCTCTGCCTCAAGGCTGGTTTCTGCTTGTGGCTGGTTAAAACCCCTGAGCTTTCTCACAGAACTTTTTTCAGGCTGGGTCTTCCCCATCCTTTGACCCCCATTGAATTTTGGGGTCCAAGTCAGCAGTTTTCACTCATCCTGTTGGTCCCAGGCTGTTGGCCTCGCCCCATGGGGGAGCCGTGATCAGAGGTCAGCGGCCTGCTCCCTAACCCCCACTCCTCTGGACCCCCACCCCCAGCCATCTGGCCATAAACTTGGCTCACACCTCAGTCCCCGCTCCCCTCACAGCCCAGCCCGGATCCCTCTGCGTCTGTCTGCACCTGCCTGCACCCCTCCTCCAGGGCTGGGCCTCTTGCTCCACGATCCCTCCCACACGGGCGGCAGTCCCGGCCCCCAGACGTGGAAACAGCCTGAGTGTCCACTGAGGGTCACACACACGCACACACACACAGGGACATCTGTCAGCCATGGACGAGAGGGGAGACCACCATGGACAGCACTGGGCGGGGGCACTGGAGGGAGGTGGTCAGAGGGCAGACTCCCAGTTACAGGATACAGGAGCCCTGGGATGTGGTGGGCCGCGTGCTGGCCGCAGACAGGGCCCTCGCTGGGACCTCCAGGAAGGGTGTTGAGAGCCGACGCTGAGCTCTCACCGCGCGGAGAGGCCTGCCTGCCTTCTGTTTATTGTACGTGAGGCGGTGGATGTTGCCTGAATCTGCCTGGGGGTCACATCCCCGCGTCTAAATCAGACCATTGCGTGTACGCCTGTCACGCAGTGATGTAGGTCAGGAAACTGGGAAAGGATCATGACCCTGGACCCGTGTGACCTGGGAAGTGATTTCTCTTCCTCGAGACTCGGTTTCCTCGTCTGTGAACGGGGATAATGTCTCACCTCACGGGCGTCGATGGCATTCAATCAATGACGAGCACGCACGAGGCCAGCCCGAGCCTGGCATGAGGGGCCCTCACTTGTGGCAAACCACCACCGACATCGAGGGCACTCTGGGGCTTTTCTCGGGCTTGGGACCCCTCTCCCCTGGACCCTCTGAGCCCCTCATTCCAGAGACGGCTCCCCCCTTCCACGGTGACTCAGCTCCTGATGTGCAGATGCGGGGCTGGCCAGTGCCCTGCCGCCTTCTTCCTCCTGACCCCGGACGGCCCTGAGACCTGGCTGGCAGGCAGAGGGATGGCCCAAGAGTCAGCTCCCACTGGTCCCAGGCAGGGGAAGGGGTCCCATCAGAGCTCCTGCAGCCTTGCGCCCCGGGGGACGGGTGCCCAGCGGACGTCCCAGCCCTCTTCCGCCCCCCAGGCAGCAAGGGTGGGCCAGGTGGGTGTGTCCAGGGGGCAGGTGTTCATGGTGAAGCAAGCCCCAGACCTTTCAGGGGCTCCAGACTCAGGCCAATGCCTCCTGGCTCTGCCTGGAAAGTCACTAGAGATGGCCTAAGCCTAATCCTAACCCCAACCCTAACCTGAACCCTAACCCCTAATCCTAATTCGAACCCTAACCCTGGCCCCTAACCTCTAACCCTGGCCCCTAACCTCTAACCCTAACCCACACCCTCACCTGTCGGGGTTCTGACACCTTTCACCATCTAAGCAGCAGGGATTTCCCACAGGGAAAGCAGAGCTGGCAGTGCAGGGCCCTCTGGGAATGACCGCGTGCTCAGGGCAGACCTGTGCACACAGGCTGGGCTTCCCGCCATCACAGGGATGGAGGGGTCCTCCAGTGCTGGAGGGTGGCTCCCCGGACCTCCACCCTCCCCCCCATCCCCCCGCAGCCGGCCTGTCCTCACCTGCTGAGCCGGGCCACAAGCACCAAACCAGATGTGAGAGGCCCAGGGGAGGCCCCGTCACCCAGTCACACCCAGAACCTGGCTGGGGGCGTCTAGCAGAGGGCGCTCCCCACCAAGCGTCACCTCTGGTGAGCCTCGCACAGGGCCGCGCCCCAGTGGGGGACGTGGGGTTAGACCCCCCTCCCAGAGGGTCCACACCAGGTTTTCTCCCCGTCTCCCCACACTCAGGTAGGTCCCTTGGACTCTTCGCTTCAGGCGTCAAGGCTGTTAAACGTATTTCTTCAAAACAGACACAGCGCTGTCCCCAAGAGGAGTTCTGGGATGAAAAGCTTTTCCACCTCATCACAGGTGTAATTGCTGTTTCCTCTTTCTTCGGTTGCACTTAATAGAAGCTTACACAGACCGGCTTTAGCGAGGAAAAGGAGCTGACTGGTCCATAAAGCTGAGAAGCACAGAGCAGACGTCAGGCACGGCTGCATCCAGGCGCCCCCAGCTGTCTCTCCTCTGCTCGTGAGCCCTGAGCCACCCCCCATGTCACAGAGATGCCGCAGACTGGGCGGCTTGCAGGGCAGGTGTGCGCCTCTGACGGGCCTGGAGGTGGGAGCGCCCGTCCTCACAGGGGTGGGGGCATGAGCCAGGGTCTCCCCTCTTCGGGCACTGCCTGCTGGCCAGGGCGACACTCTGGCCCCTGATGGATGGTGCCAGCAGCCTGCCTCCCGACACTGTCAGGCTGGGGGGACCCAGGTCCTGCCCACACCACGCCCGCGGCATCGGGAGTGCCCGCCGACTCCGCACCACATCACCCTCAGGCCTGTCTGCCCAGCGTGGTGTGCTGTGTGACCACACGCCGCCCCTCGCCCCCAGCTCGTGTCCCAGAATAACAGCCATCGTTTTATCCTCCCTCGTGGGGCCCGCCTGGCCGGCAGCTGAGGCTGCGTTCTCAGGGTGCAGAAACAGGCACGGGGGCGGGGTGGGGGTGTCTCTCTGGTGTGGCCTCGAGGCTGGGTTGGTGGGAGTCCTCTCCGCAGAGGCCTTAGGGGACGGAGAGCCGCCTGTGGGTCAGGGCTGGGCCGAGGCTACAGCATCTTTGTTGCTAAGCCAGCTGCTAAAGCCCCAGTGTCCCGCTCAGGATGACCCCTGGGAGGCAGGAGACCTCGTCGGGGCAGGTGTGCGAGGCGGCATGAGGAGTCAGGCCCAGGGGCGCGCAGGGGTCTGATCTCTGCGACCTGCCGGAGGGGGAATTCCCACCGTGGGAGGTCTCAGCACCTCTGGGCCCCCTTGAGGGCTGGCTCTCTGCAGCCCTGTTGCGCCCGGCAGGCCGGGCACCGCTGTTCCGGCTGGAGCCGCTGGTGGGGAGGCGGTGAGGGCTCAGAGGACTCAGACCCTGACCCGGGACTTAACCTCCTGAAACGGACGCAATAATCCCCTCCTCTGGGCAAAGGGCCACGATCGACGCACACAACGGAAGAGAAAGTGCTGGGCTGCAGGAAAGTGCGGCTGGGGGCGTGGCCCGGCGCGGGATCTCCAGAGCCGGCTGCTCCCCCGACCGGGAATGTGAATGGACCCGGCGCCCCCCGTGCCCGCGGATTAAACGGAAATCCCCAAGGCGAGGTGTCTGCGCAGGAACCGCTGAGCCGGTGGTTTTGGAGCGGCTGCATCCGCGGCGGCCCTGGGGATCAGCTTCTGTGCCCCCAGCGCCATCCGCGCAGCCAGAGGGGGACCCCCAGATCACGGTGGGGGCGGGGTGCCCCCCGCAGATCATCACGAGGGAGGGGTGCCTCCCCAGACCGTGGGGGGGGAGGGGTGCTCCCCCAGACCATCGTGGGGGAGGGGAGGAAGGCGGGTGGGCAGCCAGAGGGCTCCCCCAGGTGCCCCCTCCCCCAGGACACCCTCCAGGTGCCCCCTCAGGTGCCCCCCAGGTGCCCCCCAGGTCCCCCCCAGGTGCCCCCTCCCCCAGGACACCCTCCAGGCGCTGCCCCTGCACCCTGGTGGCCTGTTCCGGAGGACAGAGGCCTGCCTCCCCCGCCCGTCAGCTTCGTCCACCTGGGGCCTGGCCCTCCCTGGCCTGTCCCCGGCCCCGGCCCCGGCCCCGGCCCTGTCCCCGTCCCCTTCCCCGTCTCCGGCCCTGTCCCCGTCCCCGTCCCCGGCCCCGTCCCCGGCCCCGTCCCCGGCCCCGTCCCCGGTCCTCGCCTGCTCCTGACTGCGACAGCAGGCACCGCCCCACAGCCTCTTGGTGTGGAGCTCACTGTTTCCTCCTGAGCACCTCCGTGGGGGGCTGGGGGTCCTCACATCTTGCCCTGCCCCTGCCCCCAGCCCCCAGGAGCGGTCAGTCGCTTGCTGTCCCAGTGGCCCCACCTGCTAATCATCAGTCATGGAGGTGTGGCTGGTCAGGCCCCACGGACACCCGGCCAGGCCTGGGGGTCGGGCAGAGGGGGCTGGGCTGCTCGGTGCCTGGAGCCGGAGCGGCCTGGCGCTGTCCCTAGCAGGGCGGTGGCCTGGTCTTGACGAACTGCGTGGTCAGTGATGGGAAACTGAGCCGGAAGGCAGGCCGACACCGAGGCCCCAGGGCAGCAGGGGTGGGGTCTGGGGTCCCATCGCTGGGCTCCCCGGAAGGCGACTGCCTTGACCCCTAAGCGGGACCCAGTGCTGCTGCCCGCAGGGAGCTCAGCGACCACCCGGCGGATGAAAGAGGGGACGACCCAGGCCCTGTGTGTCCTGATCCCCCTCCGCCGCCCTGGGTCCCCAAGAGCCCCCCGCCCCCACAGGAAATGACCGACCCCGCGCTGGGGGCACGTCCTCACCGCCTGGAGGCCCAGGCCTGCTGTCCCCGCCCTGCCTCGCCCCCACCCACTGCAGTGCTGGGCGGGGATCCTGGTGCAGGATCTGGGACCCTTGGCACCCATGAACCCGGGCGGAGTTGGGATCCCTTCTTCTGCCCCGGCCAGCACTCAGCCCGGGGAACCTCGGGGCACCGCCTCTCCGGGCCCGTGCGGGGCCACTGCCTGCTTTCCATATCCACCTTCTCAGAGAGTGTCTAGACCCCCAGAGACCCCCAGGTCTCTCCCTGCGGGCCCCCGGCTGCACGAAGACGAGCATCGCAGAGACGCCTGATACGGACGCACACGGGGGCTGCATGCCAGCACCAATCGCTGTGGGCCGTGTTGTGACTGCTGCCGGCTGCCAGCCAGCCAGCCGAGTGGGGGTCCCTGCCACCCTGTCCCGGGGGCACAGCCGCTGTGGAGGGTGGAGTCGAGACACCTCTTAGGATGACCCTCTGGGCTATGTGCAGAGGCGAGGGGACTGCGGAGCAGGAGCCGAGGGCCAGGGAAGGCTGCTGATAGAGAGCCTTCGATACCTGGGCCAGGAGGAGCCAGCTGGGGGGCGCTGATCCCCGGACCACGCCTGTCCTGAGCCCTTCGGAGCCTCCTCGGGCCTGAAGAAGTCACTCAGCTCGGGGCCCCCAGGGCCACCACCTCTGTTCCCCACCACGGTGACCTCCTCCCGGTCCTCCTGGCTGCCCCCGGGCCTTCACGCTGGCTGTGACCCCCCTCGCCCACCCTGCACCCCATGTCTTTGCCCATCCACTGGGCCTCTTTCGGGCCCCGCCTCGGACCAGGTCTCCTGTCCCCCGCGGCCTTCGAGTGCCTGTGTCCCCTGGAGGCAGATGCAGCCCAGGCAGCCCCTGCCGTGCCTGGAGCCTTTCCGATGTGCTCAAATCCGGCTCCGGTTCATCCTGACCCCTTTGTCTGGGAGCTCTTCCCCTGTGGCCATGGGACCGGAGGCAGCTGCCCCCATGTGGAGGGAAGCCACAGCGGTGCACGGAGCGCGATTCTGGGCTTCTCACTCTGGGAGCCAAGGCTTTAATTGGCTGCGACGCCAATTACTCAAAGCCCCGAGGGTCTGGGAGCCTGGTGATGGATCCGCTGACGGCTGCTCTGCTCCAGGGGACAGCCTCCTGGGCGGAGGCGCATCAGCGAGCTTTTGCCACTTAACAAGCCATCCCCAACGCGCAGGATTCCCGGGCGGGGCAGTGGGAAAGAACCCTCCTGCCAACGCAGGAAACGCAAGAGACACGGGTTCAATCCTAGGGTCAGGAGGATCCCCTGGAGGAGGAAAGGGCAGCCCACTGCAGTATTCCTGTCTGGAGAATCCCACGGACAGAGGTGCCTGGTGGGCTACAGTCCAGGGGGTCCCAGGGAGTCAGACTCAGCTGAGAATGAGCTCACGTGCGTGCCTCACCCCCAGGGACATACAGTGGGGTAACTCAGCAGTGCTCTCTTTCTCGCCGTTCTGAGGGTTGGCGGGACGGTGGAATCGGACAGCCCGCAGGAGCCTCACCCCACGCCTGGCCATCTGCTGCGAGGCTGGGGTGGGGGGCATGCCCCCTCCCTCAAAGAGACGGCCACTTCCCTCCACAGCTGGCCCGGGGCAGCCGGAGGGGCAAGTGCTCTCTAGCCTCTTCTGAAGCTGTGCCTGTTGGTGGCCCATGGCCCAACGCGGGTCACAGGCCTGCCCATGTCCAGGGGCCAGGCCGAGGAGGGCTAGGAACTCAGGTTGCAGGGTGACCCCAGGGGAGAGGTGCCCTCGGCTGGCCACATCTCTGGGGCTCAGCTGGGCTGGGGAAGACGTGACCATCTCACAGCGCTCCGGGGAAGGTGCTGGGATCCCGGGGTGGCACAGAAGAAGGTCCGGGGACAGAGTGGGGTGATGTGGGGCCCCCCGGACTGAGGTCAGAGACAGCCCGGCCGGTGCCCCTGTGGCTGGCACCCCAGCATCGACACTTCCCAGGCCCCGGCGCCTCGGAACGGCGTCTCAGATGGAGAGACAGGGCAGGAGCGGGCTGTGTGGCTGCATGGATAGGCGTCACGGGTGGGGGCTCCGGATGGCCTGTGGGGGCTGGTCCAGGAGTCTTGTCTTCCACTGGGAAATGCAGTGACATGCTTAGAGACACATAGCTGGGTGTGGGGGCGGCTGAGGAGCCCTGTCGCCCCGCCTCCACGCTCGCACGGGTCACAGATGGCAAACCCCACTTTATGGACTGGGGCCCGCCGGGCTCCTCTGTCCATGCAGCTCTCCAGGCCAGAACACTGGAGTGCGTTGCCCTTTCCTCCTCCAGGGGATCTTCCCGACCCAGGGATCGAAGCCCGGTTTCCTGCACTGAAGGCAGATTCTTTACTGTCTGAGCCACCAGGGAAGGCCTCAAACCCCCCTTAAAGCATACAATTCCCTGCTTTCTGCAACCATCGCCAGTAACTAATCCCAGAACATTTTGCCGCGCAGGAGAGAAGCCTGCTGTCAGCGATCACTCCCCGTCCCCTCCCCCAGCCCCAAACCACCAGCCTGCTCCCCACCTCGGGGTTCTCCTGTGGACGCGTCCTGCGAGAGGAGAGCCCACCGGGCGACGACACGCTGCTCTCAGGGTCCCTGCCCCACGGGGCCTGTCGATGTCATCTCCCACGGCTGAACAACGGTCCAAGGTGTGGACCTGCCGTGCTGCGGCCACCTGCTCATCAGAGATGGGCCCCCGGGTCACTTCCACTGTTCCGCTCAGGAGCTCTGTAACGCACCTCTGCCTGGGAAGTCTCCCTAACGCTTCACACCTGATGCCTGTACAGGTGTTCATACCCTCTGTCTACAGATACGCCCACAGCCACAACGTGTACATACTGTCTGTCTACAGATACACCCATGACGTGTACCTACTCTGTCTACAGTTACACCCTAAGTCAGAATGTGTACATACCTTCTGTCTACAGATACACCCACACCCACAACGTGTACATACCCTCTGTCTGCAGAGACACCCACAATGTGTCATCCCCTTTGTCTACAGATACAGCCACACCTACAATGTGTCATACCCTCTGTCTGCAGATACAGCCACACGTGTACTTATCCTCTATCTATAAACACCCCCAATGTGTACACACCCTCTGACTATAGGTACAGCCACACCCACGTATGACCCTCCATATAACAGACTCAGACACCCTCTGTCTATGACCTCTCCATACAGTCTGGCTTTTCTTTGCCTTGTCCCACAAGGCCCTCAGGTAGACGCACAGCTTAGTGAGGTTTATGACTACAGGATGGGGGTGGACAGCCCCCGACCAGCCTCCTCCACCTGCTCCAGCTCCCGACCTGAGAGTTCAGCAGGGACCCCCCCAGGCAAGGAGGGAGAGGCCTGGAGCACCCCGGGAGGGGCCACGGCAGCCCTCAGGCTGGGGCTTCCAGGGAGGCCACTCTTTGCACCCCCCACATCCCTGAGACACAGGTGCAGGGAGGCCACTTTACAGATGGGGACGCGGAGACAGGCAGGCCCAGGCCGGCAGGAGGCAGGGCAGCCTCCGCAGAGCCCGCGGCGGGCTCAGTGCGCAGGCTACAGTGGGCCCTGCCCTTGAAGCAGGATGGCTAACTAACACGCCTGCCTCTCCCTCACCCCAAGGGGAGGAACTCCTGCTTAACTCTCGGTCAAAGAGGCAAGTTAACTGCAGGCTGATAAACAGCCTTCAGCTCACAAAGCAGAGCTCGCAGGGTCCCCTCGCTGGGAACCCACTTCCCGCGTCCACCCTCCTGCTGCTCAGGGAGGCCGAGGGGCGTGTGGGGGGAGGGGAGCAGGGGCTGGTCACTGCCCACATGTGGACAGAGGGGCCTGGGAGCCAGTTGCCCCCTGGGGGGGAGCAGATGCGTGCCGGTAACATCAACACCAAGGTGAGTCGTGATGGGTCATCGAGGGTAAGGGCCAGGCCCCAGGCCCCAGACGCACAGGCCGCTGCTCAGAGGAGACAGAAGGGCCTCCCTTCAGCCGGGTCAGCTCAGACTCGCCCAGACCAAGGGTCTAGCAGGGGACCCAGGGAGCAGTGGACATAGGCTTGGCCCCAAAGTCTGGGCTGTTTCCGAGGAGTCGGGCAGGCGGGCCTGGAAAGTCAGAGCAGAAGCCGCTCCTCCCTGGAGCGCGGCGGGCACAGTCTGCCCCCAGCCCCAGCCCCTCCCCGCCTCCCCGGCCAGGCTGGGCCCAGGGCAGCAGGGTGAGAACCGCCCACCCCAGGGTTCGTCTGAACCTGAGACTCTCGGGCTTCGCCAAAGGTCACCTGATCAGCAGTCAGGTGCAAACATCACTGCGTGTCCAGTGACACAGCGTCAGAGGCGCTGTCCATCCTGGGCGGCGTGTGAGGAGGGGGATGTGGGCAGGAACGAGACTCCACGCCTCTGCTCCCGTCAGCCCGGCTGTGCTGCTGGACAAGGACCCAGGGAACAAGCGTTTCATCCACCAGACGTTCCCTGGGGAGCCGCATGGGCTGGGGCGGGGTTCTGACCCTGGAGTTCCAGCCCCCGCCCTGGAGTGCACCTCGGTCCCTTCAGGAGGGAAGCCGGCTGCCGGGAGTGCACCTCGGTCCCTGCAGGAGGGAAGCGTCTTCTTCTTTTGTCAATCCTGATTTTGTATTTCCCTTTGAGTCTCCTTCCACACACCCTTTATTAATACAGGGATAAAAAAGAAAAAGCTACAGATGGCAGATTGAGTTACACGCCCACTGCCTCCTGCTCCACGTCCTCGGAAGTGACTGCGGGAGCCCCCTCCGTCTCTCCTCCCTCTTGCTCCCAGTCCTCTGTCTCTTGAACCTAGAACAGCTCTAGGAAACCGTGACAGTGTCGTGAGCTGGGCAGAGACCTCAGGAGTGCCTGAGAGTCGGAATGCAGGGGGCCTGGATAGAGGAAGGACCCAGTGTGTGCTGGCCACGGTGAAGGGGTCCCGGGGCCCCCTCAGCTCAAGATGTGGACCCAGGAGTGGGGTCTGAGGACACCAGGGGTGTGCCCCACTGCAGAGCCAGGTCTGAGTGCCTGGCTGGAGCCTGTTCCCACCCCACCTCGCAACGCACATACACACACACGTCAGGAAGGGAGGTGGCCGATGGCCAGGGGAGGGCCCTCAGATGACAGCTGGTCAGGTGGTCGAAGGGCAGGCCACAAGGCAGACCCCGAAAGACGCGATGGACAGAAGCCGCATCTACAAGCCGGTAGGTCGGCTCCAGATACGAGCTTCCAGTAAGACCAGTGAAGCCGGCAGGGAAGCCTCACCTGCCCGGGGGCTTGGTAATCACCCCAGAGTCCAGACACCATGGAGCTTAGAGGACCGCACTGAGCAGGGGAGGGGGCGGGACGCCTGCGCACAGAGGGCCTGACTGGAGGCCGGAACACAGCTGTGGGGGGAGAATTCTGTAGACAGGCAGGGTGGCCAGCGGGCGGGGTTGGAGGGGGCCTGGGGGCAGGGAGATGGGGCTGCTGGAGGGCACCCTGGGAGCTGGGAGATGGGGCTGCAGGAAGGACCTGGATGGACGTCTCTCTCTGGGGACAGCAGTGGACTTGGATTTACCAGGTTATCTGTGACGACGCACAGCAAGAGCACACGTTCCGAGCAGCCAGGGGAAGTGCCCGGAGTGGCTACAGCTGTGCCTTCCCCTCTGGGTGTCTGCACCCCTTTCCTCAGTGGAAACAGCACCGCTGGCAATGGGAACTCTTCCTTGCCCACTCCACGTGGTCCTGGTGAGCCTGCCAGTCAGCGTCAACACCCCTCTCCACCAGCACTCACGTGTGTGTGAACACACACACAGTCAATGGGACAGTCCAAGCCCTTGGCTGGAAAACAAATGACAATCGTGACTTGGTGCATGACTGACCCTGTCGCTGGGGTGCCAAGTAGCCCCAGCACTTCCCTCAGGGGAGAGCATGTGCCCACAGGGAGCTGGGGCATCTGGGGTGGCCCGTGGCTATTCTCCTGATGCTCATGAACTTCCTGTCCAGAGAACACAGCCACACAGGGCCAGGCAGAGACACGAGCGGGCAGGGAGATGAAAAGACATCTGGGTCTCAGGGGAGTCCCTGGAGCCACTGTGTTGAAGATGGAACCTTTGCAAAGGGTCTGGTGTGTGAGGAAAACCACTCTGATCGGGCGGCCCTGTGGCTGGCACCACCCTAATTTATGTGGGATCTTTGAAAATCGTGCTTCAGTTTTGCGTCCTGTCATATCTTGAATGGTTTTCTGGATTTTCTTCTTGAAAAGTTTAGGTCAGTGTTTCTATGACACAAAGATTTGTATTCGAGCTTTTCCTCTCCAGTATTTATAGGTTGTGTCTTTTTTTCTGTCTTGTTCCTGTGTCTACAGTCCCCAGGATAACGCTGAGTAATAATTTTGATAGTGGGCATCTTTGATTGGTTTCTGCTGTCCATTCATTCAGTATTTACTCAACATTTGCTCTGGGATGGAAATCCTTCTGGGCCCAGGAACCACAGATGTGACCAGTGCACAGAGTCCATCAGAAAGTTGTGAGGAGACAGGAGCAGGAAGTGAAAGCAGGTATCAGAGAGACTGGACACAGGTCTACCCCAGAGAATGGGAGAGTGCTCCCTGGAGGAAACACCGCGTCTCTCATCACGAGATCTGATCTTTGCTCTTTGGCTTCTGATAGACATTCTGTCAAAGGAGAGAGAGTTCCTTTTATTTGTTGTTTTCTGAAAGCTATTTTGGAAAAACCAAGGACAGATGTTGAATACCATGAAACTCCTTTTCAGTCCTGAGGATATAAGCAAAGCTTCTCTCTGTTGGACCACCGATGTCGTGAGTAGCTCCAAGGGCCGTGCTATTGAACCAGCCTTGCATTCCTCTGCTCTCATCTAGCGTCAGCATTTTCTTCTCTTCCTGGCCTAACAGATCTGTTCTGTGAATATTTTCTTCAGGGTTGTTGTCTTCTTTTTCTAAGTAAACATTAGTTTGCGGGGCGTGTCTTGTGTTATGGAAAGGGGTTGCTCTGGCCCCTGGATCTCCGTACTCTGAAATGGTTCCTGCCCGGACTCCCTGGGGGTCCTGGCGCATGTTGCTGCTTCCCTCTCTGTTCTGAGAGGATCTGTTTTCGGACTGTCTCTCTCTCCCCCATATGGCTGCCTCTGTTCTGCTTCTGATGTGTGACACATTTCTCCTCCCGACACCAGGCAGATGGGTGTGTTATAAAACTGCATGAAGGTTTAAAAAGATGGAAGAGGAAGTCACAGTATCCCCTGTAAATAACCCAGCAAGAGATATCCCCGCCATGCAGACCCTCTGCCCTCTGCCCACACCCTGCTCGCCTGCAGCCCTCTTCTCCTCGACCCTCAGCCCCACCCCCCAAGCTCATCAGACAGGCAGGCTCAGCTCCCCTCTTTTCAGACCCGATCCACCTTTGCAGATTCAGAGATCCAGCATGTGCTCTGCTAAATGGGGGCCACTGTCTCTGGATCCTCATTCTTAAACACATTCTTTTTTCCATGAAAAAAAGGGCACAAGAAAAAAACCATTTATCTGCTCCCTGCTTTTGGGTTGTGCCTCATAACCTGGGAAGCAGAAGGGCCCATAGTCACTCGGCTTGGACTGAACAGTGGGTTGGTCAGCTTCTCCAACTCCTACCTGTTCACTTTACAGCAAAGGCAGGGGCTGGGAGGCGGCAGGGGGCTGTGCCCTAATGCCCCTGAGCACTGGCGGTCCCCACTGGCCCTCACAAACAACGCGGCCCTGAACTGTCTTACGGTTTACTGCTCTGGGGGGCATAAGGATGCCCCCCAGCTGGGTATAGATCGAGGAATGGAGCTGCTTGGTCAGCGGCAGCATGCGGGCTCAGCTTAAACAGAACCCCAAATCCATTTTCCAAGGTGGCAGCACCCGTCGACCCACGCCCAGCACAGTGGGTGCCAGGACTCGAGATGCCTGGCACTGCGCAGTCCCTTCCGTCATAACCGTCCTGAAAGGCTGGCAGCGGTAGCTCACTGGGACTGTAATGGGCATTTCTCTGACAATGGAGCTGAGCACCTTCTCGGGGGTTCACTGGCCAACGACACGTCCTGTGCCTGAAGCTCTGCCCCAGTCTGGCCCAGTTTTCTGTTGAGTCGTGTGTCCCTTATTGCTTTGAAGCAGCTCCTTCTGTCCTGGATGTGGGTCCTTCACTCGATGTGTGTGTTGATTTATTGACCTATTATTTACTGGCTTGTACGCTAGTTCTCTGTCTTCCACACTAAATGGTAACACCAGCAGGGACTTCTGATGTTCAGGCTTTATTCTCAGGGCCTAGAACAGTGTCTGGCACACAGTGAGTGCTCACCACACATGAGCTACACTCTCATTGCTGACCTGGGACAGAGGCTTATCACTGGGGTCCTTTGAGTCCAGGCTCGTGTGTGCTGAGCCACTTCAGTCATATCTGATTCTGTGCGACCCCATGCACTGTGGCCCGCCGGGCTCCTCTGTCCAGGGGATTCTCCAGGTAAGAATACTGGAGTGGGTTGCCATTTCCTCCTCCAGGGGATCTTCCTGACCCAGGGAGTGAAATCCCTCTCTTAAGCCTCCTGCATTGGCGGGTGGGTTCTTTACCAGCAGCGCCACGTGGGACACCCCTGAGTCCAGGTATACCCCTCTTTAAAATGCAAACCTATCAGTCGTCTACACTTTAGCACAAATAAACACACACATATTTCCCCTTTAAATGTGCTTTTCCTTGGTGACCTTTTGCAGGCGAGGGCACTGAGTCTCAGGGAACCTGCTTTTTTGTGTGTGCCAGACTCTGGCTTGAATCTGGAGGTACGAAGATGAACAAAACGGGTTTTGTAGCCATTTTGGGGACAAGTGAGTCCAGCATGGAACTCAGGACCCGTCTTAAACCTCACATTCTCTCCGTTCAGATGACAGTGAAGAGGAGCAGTGGGGCTTTCCTGGGGGGATCTCCAGCGTGTGTGCAGGCTCTGGGTTCAGTGCTGGGGAGAGATCAATGGTTGGCCACCATGTTAGGTTTCTCTTGTCCTGCTCCATGCAACAAGCCCATCATGGACCAAAGAGGCTGCTCTCCCTCCAGCAATCGCACCTTCATTTCATTGAGAAGGAGGGAAGAAGGGCAAGGAAATGTCACCTCTCCAACCACAAGACACTTCTACGGAAGTCTCGGACTTCTGCCCACACCCGGCTTGGAAGGGCCTTCGTCATGCAGCCCCTGTAGCATCCACGTGGCCGTGTGCCCCGCTGAGAAGGAGGGGTCAAGGACAGCGGTGCCGAGGCCTGGCGCCTCTCCTGAGGCCTGTGGTCATTGCTCACTGGGTGGCGACCTGATGGACGCAGCCCTCCCCAAGCAGAGAGTGGGGGTCCCTGTGTGCATCGTGGACCCCAAGTCCAGCAGAGGTCAGCAGACAGTCGGTGGGTCAGGATGATGAGAGCGAGGAGGGGGGACGCTCGTCCTGGATGCCCCACTTGCTTCTGCTCTTCCAGCTCCCCCCCCCCCCGTGCCTCATCTCTTCTGACCACCAGAGAAGGCTCTGGGGGCTCCCTGGGCTGGGGGCTGCCTGCTTGGGCTGCTCTGGGAGTGAAGGCAGAGGCCAGCCACCCCACCCCCCACCCCCCGCCGGCGCGCAGGACTGTGAGGGGCCTGACGTGCGCCGCTGGCAAGGGCAGGCCCTGGGATTGGAGCTGACAGGTTCGTGCGCAGAGGCCCGAGCCCCAGACGCAGCAGCCTAATTGGCAGCAAGCCTGTCAGTGGTTCTCGGGTGCAGTTCAGCCCGTGAGTCACCTGGGAACTTGTTAAAAATACAGGACTTCTGAGTCAGGAGGTTCTGGGTGATATATTTGGTTGCAAGTGACAGGGAGCCCACTAGCTCAGGCAGAAGGGGGGCTGATCGTGAGGTCCCGGGGTTCCTTGTGCAGCAGCATTGAGAAGGTGGACGTGGGGGACCCTGAGCTGGGGGGGCACTGCCTTGAGGCTCCCCCCTCCCCAATTGCTGTCCCTGGGGTGTGTCCCAGCCCCTGTGGAATGGGGGCCGGGGGCATGGGCTCTGCTGGTAGCTGGCACCTTCCACACAGAAGCACCCGGGACACACCTGCCCTGATCTCAAGGCCTGGGCCGCTGCCCTCAGGGGAGACACGATGCTTCTGGGGGCCCGGCCATGGGCACGAGCCGTGCAGAGGGAGGGGCGTGTGGAGACGTGTGGGGGTCAGTCACCCAGCAGCTCAGGGGTGGGGAGGGGTCCTCTGGCAGTGGGGGGGGCCCAGGGCTCTGACGGGGGTCATGGAGGCTGGGTCCAGGCCCTGCACCTGGGCTGGGGGCCTGGGGAATGGGATGGGGCTGCTGCAGGGTTCCTAAGGCAGGACCTGCAGGATCAGCCGCCCCTCTCGGCCTCCAGGGCTGCCGGCCGCCCCCACGGGCGCCCCTGACGGTGGACGGCAGCTCACTGGGGCCCAGCATGCAGATCGCCAGGCAAGCTCCGCTCCAGGTGGGCAGCTCCCGGCAGGAACCGCCTTCAGGGACCACCTTTTCTGTCGATTCAGCAAAGCTATACTGTAACTGACTTTTAAACCAGAGCCGCCGCCCCCCGCCCCCGCCCCCAAGCTCTGGCCCAAGCGCACCTTTCAGATTTCTCATTCCAGCAGGAGCAGCAGGCTGGATTCGTCCGGTAGCAGATGGAGGTGGTTCCCAAGACGTCAAACCCAAAGATTGGTATAAAGACACCTATATTTCTGTCTTGCTCTGGAATCTCTGTGGAGCCCCTGTGCTGGGTCCACAGGGTGGCTGGTCCTCAGCCCCTCCTGCCCTTCGCATTCCCTGCTGCTGGTCCTGCTGGCCTCTGAGCTTGTGTGGCGTCCAGCTGCGACTCTGCCGAGAAGCTGTGACCGTGACTTTGTCAGATGTCACTGCCTTCAATCGGATGCCTCTCGTGCAGCTGTTCACCCATTTTACAGCTGAGGCCCAGCTGCCTGATGACCTCAGCAGCGTATGTGCTGTGGTTAGTCTCTTCAGCTGTGTCCGGCTCTTTGTGACCCCATGGACTGTAGCCCAGTGGGCTCCTCTGCTCATGGGATTGCCCAGGCAAGAATACGGGAGTGGGTTGCCATTTCCTTCTCCAGGGGACCTTCCAACCCAGGGACTGAACCCAGGTCTCCTGTGTCTGCTGCACTGCAGGCAGACTCTTCACCAGCTGAGCCACGGCGGCAGAGCTGGTGTTTGGATCGAGGTTGTCTGTCCTGCTCCATTTGAGCGTGACTCTGGTGGTACCCTTGCCCTCTGTCCTCTGCCCTCTGGCCCCAGTATCTTTACTTCTTTATTCCCTTCCGACTGACAGTGTCCTGTGGTCGGGCTCATGCAGTTATTGAGAGACTGGAGTTCTTAGGCTTGAGTGAGGCGAGGGGTCTTACGTGATGGAAGGGCATGGGCAGACAGCTGCCCGAGGTCCCCAGCCCCTCCCATGTGGCTGTGACTCAGCCCTGATCTGACCCCTTCCCAGCCCCAAGGGTTCCAGGACCCTCCCCAGAGACCCTGTGGAGACGGGCCGGCTGTGCCCCTCAAGGGTGCTCCTGGTCGACCCTTCCCTGTGTCTGCCACGGGGTCTAGAACTCCACCCTCGGCATCTGAGCAAAACCACTCGCGGTTTTAGGACGGCACCAGGGCCAGAGAGGCACAGGTGACTGTGGTGAGGGACAGGCCCCAGGCCAGGTTGCAAAGAAGCTCTAACAAAGGCCAGAGGGGCAGCCGTTGAGGGAAGCAGGGAGCTGCCTCCTGGAGGCAAGGGGGCTGGTGGGGAGAAGCAGGAACAGGGGGAGGAGGGGGAGGGGAGGAGGGGAAGGAAGGGGGGAAGGGAGGAGGGGGAAAGAAAGGAAGGGGGAGGAGGGGGAGGGGAGGAGGTGGGAGGAAGAGGGGGAGGAGGTGGGAGGAAGAGGGGGAGGGAGGAGGGGGAAAGAAAGGAAGGGGGAAGGAGGGGGAGGGGAGGGAGGGGAATGGGAGGAGGGGGAGGGAGCGGGGGAAGAGGGGGGGTGGAGGAGGGGGCGGGGAAGGAGGCGAGAAGACACCCCGGCTGGAGCTGGCAGGGCCCTGGGGGGCCCCTGATGCAGGCCCAGGCTGCCGCGCCTCCTGCTCCTCCGCCCGCCTGTCGCCTCACCTCCCGAGTCTGAGCCCCGTTTTATCCTCCTTCCAGCCCCCCACCCCCTGCCTGCCCCGCGCCTCCATCCCTCCTGTCTGCTCCTTTCCCCCTCTCTCCCCACACGTCTCTCTCGACATCTCCCCGAGTGTCTGTCTGCCTCTGTCTCTCCCTGAGTGTCCGTCTGCCTCCGTCGTGCCGCCTGAAGCCCTGGCATCTCTGGTCCCCAGGTCTCCCCGTGTCTTTGTCTCTCTGTTTCTGTCTGTCTAGCTCCATCTCCCCGTGTGTGCGTATGTCTGTCCATCCTTCCATGGGTCTCAGGCAACTGCAAACACCCCCGTGTCCCACTTGATGTGCAGCTCTGAGATTCCCTTTGAATACTGCAGCAGCGAGTTGATGGTTGCCAAGGGAACAGGTCAGGAGAAGAGGGGGGATGGGGGAGGGAGCCAGGCGGGGTGCTGGTAGGCCTCTCTGTTTCCATCTTCTCTGGCGCCTTCCCTTTCCAAAGCATGAAAAAAAGAGGGCGACAGTTTAAAACGATTTTTCAGCAATCCACACAACAGAAAAAATGGGTCCTAATTGTGTTGGGCTAACAGGCAGGCGGGGGGAGGGGTGCAGCCACCCTGTGCCTGGAGGGAGCTGATGGCCAGGTGCTGGGTGGGTGATTAGGGCCTGGAGCCTTCCGCCAGCACTGGGCTGGCATCGCCCGCGGCAGCTCAGCCTCCAGCATCATAGCCAGCTCAGGGGGAGCCACATGTGGGGGCCGGGGTGAGGGGTGGACAAAGGGGCCAGGCTCTGGCCATTCAGGACCTGACAGACAGCCTCAGGAGGCACCGCAGAAGCGCCCCCCACCCCCGCATCCCCTGCCCAGCCCAGACCTGGTTGCCATGGGGATTAACAGAGCCAGAGCCACAGGGCACCCAGAGCACAGCAGCCCTGCCGCCCAGCAGCCAGGCCCAGAGCCCGGTGAGTCCAGGCTGGGCCGGACCATCTGCTTCTGGGGCTGTGATCACGGTGCGGCACTCACTCTGCCCACAAGCCAGACTCGGGCTGGTGAGGACACCGGTGAGCAGCAGGCCGCGTGTCAGCTTCCAGAGCAGTGCCACCCACCTGCCAGCAGGGCCCCCACACCACAACCCCCTCCCCTAGTCAGGCGCTCATCCCAGCTCTCTCCAGGCTCTGGGAGGGGACCGTTATCAGTCCCATTTTACAGATGGAGACACTGAGGAATTCAGCAGCTACAACAGAGAGACAGTGCAGTGAAGGGGGAACCTCAGGAAGCCGGCCCAGGGACTGAGCCCCCTCCACGGCGCTGAGGTTGGGGCAGGGATGCAGAGGCTCCCCGGCTGACCTCTGAGCCGCGGTGGATGGTGAGTGAGCGGCAGGGAGGTGAGGCTGCCAGGCTGCAGGCTGGCGTCTGGCATGGAGGCCGCAAGACCCGGGAGCTGGGAGCGGTTCAAGCAAGGCGGCCCTGGAGCGTGGACCCCTCCCACCGCCACCCCCACCGTTGGCGGGCTCCCCACCGGGAGCTTTCTGGCTGTGGCCCAGCCATCTGCTTGCACAAAGGCAGCAGGAGGCCAGCAACGCGGAGCCCAAGTAGGTGTCTACGAATGGCTTCTCCTGTCAACGCCCCAGCCTCCCTCCTCCTCTCTGCCACCCGAGGCCTGTCCTTGGCACGTCTTCTCGTCTTTTCCTGTCATACGTCTTTTCCTGTCGTCTTGCCCAAGCTGGGCCTGTGGCCACCAGGGTGCAAGTGGGAGTGCGGAGCGGGCCTGGTGTCTTCCTCTGGCTCCACGTGGTCGCTCCTCCCCCAGGGGGGAGCATCTCCCCTACCTTCAAGCCCTGGCCTAAGCAGCTCAGGTTGCAGCCGGGGATCTCAGATCTGGTTCCCACTGGGCACAGGTTGAACCAGCGGGAGCGGGGTCACCATCCCTGGGCTCCTGGAGCCCCTGTGTGGGGTGGGCGGGAGTCAGGCCTGGAAACAACAGAGGGACATGGGCCAGGGCCGCAGCCCTCTGCGGAGCTGCTGCTGGGACAGGGAGGGGGTGGTGCGGGCCGAGTGTGGCCTGGAGGCGGAGCCTTAGAAGGGGACCGGAGAAGCTGACCACTTCCTGATACCCTCTGGCACCTGGGCCTGGGTCCTGGGGTCCTGGGTGGGAGCCTGAGCTGTGGGGCCCGTGGAGTCCAGTGACAACCACAGTTAAGTCCCGCCCACAGGAACACGCCCCCATCCACAGACCACGCCCCACGGCCCTGCCCACAGGATACGCCCCATTCGGACAATGCCCCCACACCACCACGCCCCACCCACAAACCACGCCCCCATCCACAGACCACGCCCCCATCCACAAGACCAGGACCCTGCCTACAGATCACGCCCTAGTCACAGACCATGCCCCGCCCACAGGCCACGCCCCCCAACACGACCACGCCCCCACCCACAAAACTAGGATCCAGCCTACAGGTCGCGCCCTAGTCACAGACCATGCCCCGCCCACAGGCCACGCCCCCATTCACAGACCACGCCCCACAACCGCGGCCCCGTCCATAGGATCACGCCCCTCCCACACGAGCATGCCCCGCCCACATTCACATGACTACGCCCCCACCCACACGAGCCGGTCTCCCCCAACTCCCGGGTCAGAACCACGGTTCCCTTCTTCTGTACTTCTGGTTTGCCCTCCTGGCCTTGTTGACCCACGGGGACCGCCCTCGGGGGTCGAGCGGATCTTGGAGACATAAGAGGGCCCCCCTGCCCACCATGCACTCAACTCTGCAACACCGAGATGCTGGGCCGCTCTCGCCCTCCTCACCCATGCCGCCCCCTTCGCTGACGCCCGGGGCCAGCACCAGATGACACCCCAGGCAGCCAGTCCTGCTCCGGCTCACCCTCTCACCCGACACGCGGCTTCCTTCTGAGGAAACGGCAGCACGGGCTCCCGCCTGTGTTCCACACCTCCCGGGCTCCCAGCTGCCTCCCCAGGGCCTGCACCGTGCTCCCTGCCCCGCGATTTCCAGGGGTCTCTGAAAAGGAAAGGTACAAGCATCTGAATGCAGAGTTCAAAGAACAGCAAGAAGAGATAAGAAAGCCTTCCTCAGTGATCAATGCAAAGAAATAGAGGAAAACAACAGAACGGGAAAGACTAGAGATCTCTTCAAGAAAATTAAAGATACCAAGGGAACATTTCATGCAAAGATGGGCTCAATAAAGGACAGAAATGGTATGGGCGTAACAGAAGCAGAAGATATTAAGAAGAGGTGGCAAGAATACACAGAAGAACTGTACAAAAAGATCTTCATGACCAAGATAATCACAATGGTGTGATCACTCACCTAGAGCCGGACATCTGGAATGTGAAGTCAAGTGGGCCTTAGGAAGCATCACTATGAACAAAGCTAGTGGAGGTGATGGAATTCCAGTTGAGCTGCTTCAAATCCTGAAAGATGATGCTGTGAAAGTGCTGCACTTAATATGCCAGCAAATTTGGAAAACTCAGCAGTGGCCACAGGACTGGAAAAAGTCAGTTTTCATTCCAGTCCCAAAGAAAGGCAATGCCAAAGAATGCTCAAACTACCTCACAACTGCACTCATCTCACACACTAATAAAGTAATGCTCAAAATTCTCCAAGCCAGGCTTCAGTAGTACATGAACCGTGAACTTCCAGATGTTCAAGCTGGTTTTAGAAAAGGCAGAGGAACCAGAGAAATTGCCAACATCCACTGGATCATGGGAAAAGCAAGAGACTTCCAGAAGAATATCTATTTCTGCTTTCTTGACTATGCCAAAGCCTTTGACTGTGTGGATCACAATAAACTGTGGACAATTCTGAAAGAGATGGGAATACCAGACCAACTGACCTGCCTCTTGAGAAACCTATATGCAGGTCAGGAAGCAACAGTCAGAACTGGACATGGAACAACAGACTGGTTCCAAATAGGAAAAGGTGTACGTCAAGGCTGTATATTGTCACCCTGCTTATTTAACTTATATGCAGAGTACCTCACGAGAAACGCTGGGCTGGAAGAAGTGCAAGCTGGAATCAAGACTGCCGGGAGAAATATCAATAACCTCAGATGTGCAGATGACACCACCCTTATGGCAGAAAGGGAAGAGGAACTAAAAAGCCTCTTGATGAAAGTGAAAGAGGAGAGTGAAAAAGTTGGCTTAAAGCTCAACATTCAGAAAATGAAGATCATGGCATCCGGTCCCATCACTTCATGGGAAATAGATGGGGAATCAGTAGAAACAGTGTCAGACTTTATTTTTTGGGGCTCCAAAATCACTGCAGATGGTGACTGCAGCCATGAAATTAAAACACGCTTACTCCTTGGAAGAAAAATTATGACCAACCTAGACAGCATATTCAAAAGCAGAGACATCACTTTGCCGACTAAGGTCCATCTAGTCAAGGCTATGGTTTTTCCTGTGGTCATGTATGGATGTGAGAGCTGGACTGTGAAGAAGGCTGAGTGCCGAAGAATTGATGCTTTTGAACTGTGGTGTTGGAGAAGACTCTTGAGAATCCCTTGGACTGCAAGGAGATCCAACCAGTCCATTCTAAAGGAGATCAGCCCTGGGATTTCTTCGGAAGGAATGATGCTAAAGCTGAAGCTCCAGTACTTTGGCCACCTCATGTGAAGAGTTGACTCATTGGAAAAGACTCTGATGCTGGGAGGGATTGGGGGCAGGAGGAGAAGGGGACGACAGGGGATGAGATGGCTGGATGCCATCACGGACTCAATGGACGTGAGTCTGAGTGATGATGGACAGGGAGACCTGGCGTGCTGCGATTCATGGGTCTCAAAGAGTCGGACACGACTGAGCGACGGAACTGAGCTGAACTGAGGAACAGGATCCTGACGCCTCACCTGCTGGCCGCCCCATTCCTGGGTAAGTTGGAGCCTGCCTTCAGAGCCCAGCCCAGAAGGCCTGCCTGGCCTCCCCACATGCCCTGTGGACCCCTCGCCCTTTGTCTCAGCCTTCAGGCCGGGCACCAGCGGGAGAACACAGGGTGGGACCCAGGTGGGTGGTGCCCAGGTTTCCTCTGTGGGAGCCCCAGCCCCGCCGGCACCCCCAACACGCCCCTTCCTCTGGATTCTGGAATCAGCTTTCTCCTGCCTCTGGAACTGGCCTGAGGGCGTCCCCACCGCCCCTCGGGGTGACCTGCCCACGCCCTGTCAGCGGTCCCTGTGAACCCCCCTCGGAGCATCTCTGTGCTGCAGTCAGGCCCAGGGCTGGGTGGCCGGTCAGCCTCTTTCTCTCCTCCTGGGAGGACAAACCACAGATAGGCTAACAGCTCTGGATCAGCTGGGAGAAAACATCCCCCGACGCACCTTCCCCAGCCAGTATTTCCTCTTTAGAGACGCGTATAATTGGGACTGTGTTTCTCCAAACATCCTCACTCTACTCCCACTTCCGTGACTCTTGCTGTGCCGGTGAACCACCTGCGCAATTGTTTATCTAATAATTTTCTTTCACGCAGCTCACTGAAAAAGTCAGCTGTGTACACTTCACATAACTGAGGCGTCATTTCCACACAGTGACACGTGCTCTGAGTTCCGGCAACCTCCACGGCTGAGGTACTCGACGGGGCCCTCACCCCAGAGCACCCCAGGCCCCTCCGTCTCCCACCTCATCTGGGTCCCCCGGCCCCGTGGCTGCTGACCTGGTGTTCCAGGTCCAGCCTGCTGCATGGCGCTCCTTTCCCAGAAGCTTGCCTGAACGGGGCTGTGCTCACTGGGCGCTGTATCTGGCCCCTTCCTCCCAGCCCGATGCCACCATCGTCCTAAACAAGTTCCACCCAGACCTGCAGCGTGCTCCCTGCACTGCCCATTGTCTGGGCTTTACATATTGTGTTCCAATGCGAATCATCAAAAAATCATCGGCCGCAGTCTATTTTAGAGTGTTTGTTGGAAAGCGGGTTTACTGAAGTCGTCATGCAGTCAGATTGGCCCCTTTGAGTGTGTGGTCCCAGGAGTCTGGACAAGCGCCGATATTTGCCTAACCAGAATCACGAGACACGGAATGGTGCCGTCGCCCCAAACTCCTCAGTGCCCCAGCCTAGCCGCTCGCTTCCCCCAGCACGCCCCTGCCTTTCCCAGGATCTCATGGAGATGCACCCGGGCGAGGCAGCTGAGTCTGGCGTCGTTCACTGGGTGTCAGGCCCACCCTCGATGTGGACTCTGTTAACACGCACTGAGCTCCTCTGGTTCTCCCCTGTCGAGGGGCACTGGCATGCTTCCGGGGTGACCTGGGCATAAGTGACCTGCTGCAAATATGGGCACACACCTTTGGCCACACGGGCTCACTTTTATCACCCAGGCGTGAAGCTGTTGACTAGGAAATTTATCAGAACCCGCCAGACTCTTTCCCAGGGAGGACGTGCCGTTCTCTGTCCCCACGGGCAACATGTGGGCATCCCCGCTGTCCTGTCCTCGTCCACACCCGTTACTGTGAGCCTTTGGATTGTAGCCCACAGGATCTGAAGTGCTTGTGCCTTTAGCCTGTATTTCCCTGATGACTAATGACAATGCTTCCCTGGTGGCTCGGATAGTGAAGAAACTGCCTGCAACGTGGGTGACCTGCGTTCGATCCCTGGGTTGGGAAGATCCCCTGGAGAAGGAAATGGCAACTTAGTCTGGTATTCGTGCCTGGAGAATCCCACGGACAGAGGAGCCTGGCGGGCTGCAGTTGAAAAACAGCCGGACACGACTGACCGACTAGCATTTTCACTTTCAGTGACTGATGGCAGTGAGTGCCGCCCCACACGCTTGTCTGCCATCTGTATCCTTTCTTTGATGAAGTGTCTGTTTTCATCTTTTGCCCATGTTAGGTGGGTTTTCTGTCTTATTATTATTGAGTGGAAGAGTCCATTTTACATTCTGGATATCAGTCTTCCATCAGATCTGTGTTTGGTAAACACTTTTCCCCCCAGTCCTTAGCTGCTTTTTAATTCTCCTAAGAGTGTCTCTTGAGAAGCAAGACTATTTAATTTTGATGAAGTCCTCAATGCATTTTTAAAACTTAAAAATGTCATTTTACAGCTTTGAATGGAACGTCCATGTTACTTGCCGTCACTTGATGTATTAGAAACGCTTTTGGCAGAAAGTAACAGCAACCTTAATTTTCTTGGACTTCAGGAATTATCCTAATAAACATGTGGTTAACCCACAGAATCAGAAACCTTGAGAAAGCAGCCCTCCAAGATCCCAGGCGCTCCTGCTTCTAAAGCCTGGTGACTCTTTGTCCCCAGTTGTCCTGTCTCACATCACCAGCAAGCTGCCTGGCTCTGGACATCATGCCCACAGTTCGGAGCAGGGAGACGATCGAGGGGCAGGCAGAGTCGGGCTGGCAAGAAGGCAGAGCAGGGGGCGTGCCCACGTGCCAGGAGGCGCTGGCTCTCAGATGCTCAGGTGCCTCTGCATGCGCTGAGAGCTGTGCCCCCTGAAGACCTGAGCTGGAACCTCTGCTGCCCCCTCAGATGCTGTGTTCTCTGTCCCAGAAGCTCCCCTGGCAGGGATGCTGGCTTACGACCCACAGAGGGATGCCAGGCCCCTCTCGCGGCCATTCCTGATGGCGGAGGAAGCTGCGAGGGAAAGAAGGGCTCTTCCACGTGGACGTGAAGAGCATCCTGTGTTTAGGACGCAAGCAAGCCCTGAGCATCTAAAGACTGAGCTGAGATGCCATCTTGAAACCAGGCGGCTTTGCTAACCTACCAGTCCTGTCGTGCTTCAAAGGCATTGGAGCGGGTGCAGCTGCCTGAACGTCTAGGGTGTCTGGAGTTAGCACGGAAGAGCCAGAACAGTCTTGAGAAAAGACAGAGTTGGAGGACTCCGCATCTCCGTTTCAAGGCTCACCGCAAAGCTGCGGCGGTGAGGACTGTGCGGCCCTGGGGCGGGTCCCTAGGCCGAAGGACGAGACCGAGAGCCCGCGAATGGCTCTGGCCCAGCGGTTTGCAACAGGTGCCAAGACTGCTCAGTGCAGAAGAGATGTCTCTCCTGCTACTGCAGCCAGGGCGACTGAGCCTCCAGGCACGAAAGGATGGGCTTGGACCCTTCCCTCACACCAAACACAAAACCGAATCCCGACTGGACCACGGACCCAAACCTAAGGGCTGAAACTAGAAAAGTCCTAGAAAAAAACATAGGGGAAGGGCTGAGAAACTTGGCTTAGGCAATGGTTTCTTAGCTATGACATCAAAACCACAGGCAATCAAGGGAAAATAGGTAAGTTTGACTTCATATGAAGTGGACTTCTGTCAAGAAAGGACACTATCAAAAAAGGGAAAAAAAACCCACAAAATGGAGAAAATGCTTTCAAATCATGTATTTGAAGATGGGTGTAGGATGCAGGATATATAAAGAACACTTTCAGCCCCCCAGTAGACAGATGAATAACTCACTTAAAAATGGCCAAAGGATTTGAACAGACTTCTCCAAAGAAGATATAAACTGGGCAAGAGGCACCTGGAAAGATTCTCACTATCTTTAGCTATTAAGGAAATGCAAATTCCAACCACAAAGAGACATGACTTCACACCCATCAGGATAACTATAATAAGAAAAAAAAAAAAAAGGAAATAGCAAATGTTGTTTGTTACAATCCACTCCTGGATTGTGAGATGTTCCAGCCACTGTGGAAAACAGCTTGGTAGTCCCTCAAAAAGTTAAACACAGAATTAGCATGTGGCCCACCAGTTCCATTCCTGAGTATAAACCCAAGCAAATGGAAAACATATTCACACACACCCGATTATAGTAGCATCATCCACAGGAGACCCAAAGCGGAAAAAACACAGGTGTCCGTCAGCTGGCGATGCATACGCGAGGTGTGTGCTGCCCATATGGGGCGTTACTTGACCACGGGAAGGAGTGGAGAACAGGTTCAGGCAGGATACGGGTGAGTCCTGACAACGCTGTGCCGAGTGACAGGAGCTGGGCCCAAGGACCGCATACCGTGCGCTCCCATTTATACGGATGCCTGCAGCAGGCAAAGCCACAGAGATGGACGGACGGTAGAAGCGATGAGGCGACGGAGGGATAGGAGGTCGGGGCTGACAGCTCGCAGACATGGGGTGTCTTCTGGGGTGATGAGACATTCTGGGGTTAGATGCTGGCGCTAGTGGTAAAGAGCCGTCCTGCCAGTGCAGGAGACGCAAGAGGCTGAGGTTCGACCCCTGGGTCGGGAAGGCCCCCTGGAGGAGGAAATGGCACCCCACTCCAGTATCCCTGCCTGGGGAATCCTGGGGACAGAGGAGCCTGGCGGCTACAGTCTGTGGGGTCGCAGAGAGTTGACATGACTGCGCCCACAGGCTGCCCAATGTGAATACTTGGAGTGACCCTGAGCCCCACTGAGGGTCTGTTTCCAAGCGGCGAACCGTAGCTGTGTGATTCTGTTGCCATTGAGACAGTAAGGGGCCTGCACCGGCAGCACCTCCAGAGTCGGGGTGGGCGGGGTCCCTGACCACCAGGACGGACTCCCCCACACAGGCTTCCGGCCTGGTTGGAGAAGGTGGCTCTCAAAATGCACCCAAGACACCTGGGGCGCGGGCTCCTGGGCGGCGCCTGAGAGACAGACAACCTGCCATCTCCCCCTCTGTTTGCACAGCCTGGCTTCATTAGCAGGGAGGTGATGAGCTAATTCCCTCCAAACAAATGCTGGGATGTGGTGCTTCCTCTGACAATGAGCAGCGGCAGACGGTGAGACGTCTGCTCACACCTTCTGGGTGGCGCTTGGCGGGGAGCTGCCCTGCGCGCCTACCAGCGCCGAGGGCCCTGTCTGCCGCGGCCAGGGGTTTCTGGCACCAAATCAGGTGAGCTGGCCCATCTGCACTGGGGTGAACGTCTGGTGGTTGGACGGTGCCCACCCTCCACCAGCTTGGAGCTGAGAGACCTGGATTCCTGCATCCTCCGTGCGACCTGGGCTGGGCACTGACCCACCTGCCCCAACATCAGGTCCACCAACGTCAGAGCTCAGGGAGCAAGGTGTGCACCGAGGAGGGCCCTGGGGGGCAGGCCGGTGGTGACGCCAGGGCGAGCACAGGTGCTCTGGCAGCCTTGGTGAGGCGAGGAGGCCCAAGCTGGAGGGGCCTCCAGAGGCATCCTGACCTGGGGAGGTGAGCAGGCCTTGACTCCCCAATGTGGGCGCTCCTGCTGGGGCAGCGGCATCTGCGGCGGGGGAGCCTACCCTGAGAAGGCCAGTGGTGAGGACTTTCTGTTTCAGCACCGCTCCCAGCCAGGGGTCTGGGCAGCGTGTCGCAGGGCCCACTGGTCTCATCTCTAAAACCAGGGAAGAGCTTGCCAGACTCTTGAAGATGCCCTTCACGCCCCGTCACCTGCTGTGGGTGGGATGCCCTCGTTGGGTAAGGAGGCAGGGAAGGGTAGGCAGGGAGCTCGACCCACACAGAGGCTGAGCTCTGCCTGGCCCTCAGTCATCAACTGGACAAGCCTTCCAGTTCCAACGATGCTGTCAAGAGAGTGACAGGCGTCCGGGGAGAGGATGAGGGGCAGGAAGCCTGCTGGGGTCAGGGAAGGGCTCCTGGAGGGGGAGGCTTCAGAGGAAAGTCCACTTGAGAAGGGCCAGAGGAGGGCAACCCACACAGAGGGGAGCAGGGCCAGGCGCGGGGTGCTCACAGCTGCACGTGGGAGTAAGACTCTGGGGGGTGGTGACGGGGACGGGGTATCTGGGGGCCAGGGGCCTGCGGAGCAGACAGGGTGGGGAGCACAGTGGTGCCCGAGGCCCAGACACAGGAGCGAGGTCAGCCTGCATTTCCACCGGCAGCGGGCTCATCTCCAGCCCATCTCCTCGGTCCCATGTCAGAGACTGGTCACCTGACCGGGGCGGATTATCCCGCCCCCTCCGCACGCTGGACGCTGGAGTTGTGTGCGTGCACAGCCCACTGTTCTGGACAAGGCAGCGGTGGACGCACCTGCACAGGCGTCTCTGCGTAAGGTGTGTGTAGACGCGTCCCTGGAATCTCCTCCCGGGGGAGGAGACCAGAGGATCCTTCCGGACAGTCTCGGGCCGCACGCCACCACTGACCCCTCACCCGCGGCGGGCTGTCAGCCTTTCCCACTCTCCCGAGGGGAGGCGAGCGTTGTGTCGCAGCCTTGATTTACCTTGATCTCGCTCCTCCACGGGGAAATCGGCCTGCTCTGCGTCTTCCTCTTTAGGGGGAGGAGAAACGCTTATTTTTCTCTCTGGTCGTCTGCCTGCTCATCCACTTTGCCTGCTCTCCCACGGTGCTGTAACTTTTCCTCAGTGATCTGTATGAGTGTTTCACATACTGGAGACAAGTGACCTCTGCTTCTGGATGGCAAGGAGTGGTTCCCGGTCGCCTCTGATCTCCTCAGAAGGTACTTCGAATCTCTCAGCCCCTCCACCCTGGCTCTCAGAAAGGCTTTCCTCGCCAGCAAACATCACCCACGCCTTCTTCCATTACGTTTTTAGATTCATTTCTGACATTTGAATTTTGATGCTTTCGGATTTTTTTTTTTAGTATAAGAAATGAAGCAGAGATTCAGCTTTATTTGTTCCAAATGGTTACACATTTATACCAGTACCATTTATTAAACAATCCGTCATCTCCTCGATTTTTCATGCCATTTTTATTAGCTGCTAAACCCTCATGCATTCCTGGCTCTATTTCTGGATTCTCTTTTCTCTTCCGTTGATGTATCTGTTCATATTTTGAATACTTTTGTCAAGTTCAATTGAGCTTTTTTGTCAAAAAATTCAATTAGAATTTTGATGCAGAGAGGACTGACATCTTTACAACTTTGTCTTCCTAGTTAATAAAAAGGTAGGACTCTCCAATTATCCTATCTTATGTCTGTTAGTCGAGCTTCACCACTCTCTTCATGGAAGCCCTTCGCTTTCCTTCAGTTTTTTTAGGCAGTCCACATTTTCAGTTGCCACTGAGGGTGCATTCTTTTCCTTTATTACAGTTTTAGCTGTTTACGTTTTACATTAAAAAGGCATTGATTTTGATATGTTAATTTTATAACTGACCCCCTTGGTGAGCTCACTCCCTCCGCCTGTTTCTGCATCTTCGGTAGACACACCACCGTTTCCGATAGTCTGTACCGTCTCACCTTGTCCATCACTCACCTGCAGGGACTCTTCAGAACAGGGAGTAAGTGGCTGTTTGCTCCAGGACCCTGGTGGCTGCCCCGGTGGGGTGGGGGTGATGGGGGGCCGGCCAGGCGCCTCCTCAGTGCAGCGGGGGAACAGACTTCCTGGGGGCTATCCCAGCCCTTGTTTGCTCTCTCCTTTCAGCCGTGGTTCAGGTTCACTGCCTGAGATCACAGCTCTGGGTCTGACACGGAAACTCAAGGTCACCGTCTAAATCCAAGTCTCAGTGAGTTACAGCTGACTGCAGTGGAGCAGAGCTGAAAGCCAGCTCCACGGTCGCCCCGGGGCCCGTGGCTCGCGGCCCCTGCGCTGGACGGACAGGCGGATGTGGGGCGCTTCCATCGTGGCAGGAAGTTCGGGGGCACAGCTGCAATCTCGTGTACAGCCCAGCCACACAGCCCTCCCTCTAGAGGTCCACACTGCATCTGGGCGCGGGCGGGGAGGGCTCCTAGAAGCACCCCGTGACCCCAGCACCGCCCTCGCCCTCAGCCACCGAGCTGGAGCGTGCGCGTGAGCTGCAGCTTGCTGGTGCCCTCCGGGACCCCCAGCTCCACGCTCGCCTCCCCCAGGAGGAAGGGGCCCCAGCAGCGCTCTCCCTCCCACATGTCCGCGTGGGGCTCTGACGCACCCGCAGGGGTGCTCTTCACGGCCCGAGGCTGCGAAAGGGAGACAGAAAGCCACGCAGCTCCGAGCCACCGGCGGGAAGGGCCCCTGTCGCGTGGCAGCTGTGACTGCCAGTCTGTGCTGGCCAGGAGCCCAGGCAGGTCTGCCCGGTCCCCGATCTCTTCATCCTGCTGACGCTCGGCTCTTAGGACTCATGGGTCTTCTTGATCCTTCTCATGGTTTCAACGAGAAAATCCCTCAGCTTCAGCCGGACTATTTGGGGTGACAGTGAATCCACCTTAGACTTCAGTTTATCCACAAGGCTGTGAGCTTCGCTGAGGCCGGCACACTTGCTCTGCGGCTTCCTCCAGAGGCCATCACTCCTTGCATCTTGGGGTTTCCTGGGGTGGGCGTCCTGCTGGGACGTGGCCTGGGGGGTATGTCCTGGGGGTGTGTGTCCTGGGGGGAGTGTCTGCTGGGGGAGTGTGTCCTGGGGGGTGTGTGTCCTGCAGGAGTGTCTCCTGGGGGGGCGTGTCCTGGGCGTGTCCTGGGGTGTCTCCTGGGGGCATGTCCTAGGCGTGTCTCCTGGGGCATGTCCTGGGGCATGTCTCCTGGGAGTGTCCTGGGCGTGTCTCCTGGGGCATGTCTCCTGGGGCATGTCCTGGGGCATGTCTCCTGGGAGTGTCCTGGGCGTGTCTCCTGGGGCGTGTCCTGGGGCATGTCTCCTGGGGCGTGTCCTGGGGCATGTCTCCTGGGGCATGTCCTGGGGCATGTCTCCTGGGGCGTGTCCTGGGCGTGTCTCCTGGGGGCGTGTCCTGGGCGTGTCCTGGGTGTCTCCTGGGGGCGTGTCCTGGCGGCGTGTCCCTGGGCGGGCGTCCTGGGGGGACGTGGCGGGCTCCCTGGACACGGTGCTCCGTGTCCTGTCGCTCAGCACCCGCGGGCGGGGCCCTGATGTGGAGGCAGAGGAGGAAACAGCCGGGGTGCGGGTTCAGGAAGTCTGGGAGACGACCGGAGAGGCCACTCGCGGGGCTGTGAGTGGCGCGTCCTCGAAGTATCACAGAGGAAGTGCCGTGCGACCCGGCCCTGCCACGCCCGGCACTCCTCTGAGGGAGAGAAAGCCCCCCGCACCTCGTGTTCACTGTGGCGCCCCAAGACTCCAGCGGAGAGGAGGAGTCACCCTCGGGGGGCTTCCCCGGGCGCCAGGGCTGAGGACTCCGCACTCCCAACGCGGGGCTGATTCCATCCCTGGTCGGGGAACTGTATCTCACATGCCACAGCTAGACTTGGGACGGCCAAATAAATAAATAGATAAACGCAAAAAAGAAGACTCGGCACAGGGGCACAATGGGATATTCTTCCGCCGTAAGAAAGAGAAGGGGCTCTCACCACTTGTGGAGACATGCGTGGGGCTGGGGGGCATCACGCTTCACAAGATATCAGAAGACAGACGCCGTGTGACCTCACACAGATATGCTATGACCTCACACAGACGAAGTGTGACCTCACACAGACTTCCTGTGACCTCACAAAGACAGATGCCCTTTGACCTCACATGCTGAGGACAGGCTGGGGGCTCCAGAGGTGGGCTGGGGCCAGGTGACGCGGGCAGGGATTTAACCCTCAGGCAAGGCAGTAAGCCAGCCTGGCCTGCGGACACGGGGGTAATTGTGTGAGGGGGAGTGATGGTGTTGGGAGGTGATGGTGTCGGGGGGTGATGGTGTGGGGGACTGATGGTGTGGGGGGTGATGGTGTCGGGGGTGATGGTGTCGGGGGGTGATGGTGTGGGGGGGTGATGGTGTCGGGGGGTGATGGTGTCGGGGGGTGATGGTGTCGGGGGGTGATGGTGTGGGGGGTGATGGTGTCGGGGGGTGATGGTGTGGGGGGTGATGGTGTCGGGGGGTGATGGTGTCGGGGGGTGATGGTGTGGGGGGTGATGGTGTGGGGGGTGATGGTGTCGGGGGGTGATGGTGTCGGGGGGTGATGGTGTCGGGGGGTGATGGTGTGGGGGGTGATGGTGTCGGGGGGTGATGGTGTCGGGGGGTGATGGTGTGGGGGGGTGATGGTGTCGGGGGTGATGGTGTCGGGGGGTGATGGTGTGAGGGGAGTGATGGTGTCGGGGGGTGATGGTGTGGGGGACTGATGGTGTGGGGGGGTGATGGTGTGGGGGGAGTGATGGTGTGGGGGGGTGATGGTGTGGGGAGGTGATGGTGTTGGGAGGTGATGGTGTCGGGGGGTGATGGTGTTGGGAGGTGATGGTGTGGGGGGGTGATGGTGTGAGGGGAGTGATGGTGTGTGGGGGGGTGATGGTGTTGGGAGGTGATGGTGTGGGGGGGTGATGGTGTCGGGAGGTGATGGTGTGGGGGAGTGATGGTGTGGGGGGACTGATGGTGTGGGGGCCGCAGCCTAACATCGGGGTCGGGTGGTCTTCCACAGGAGGGCGAGGGGCCGCGTGGGGCTCTGTGGACAAGCAGGGACCTGGAGGGTCTGGAGGGGCACACAGCCGGCTTCAGGGACGCCAGGGGCCGTGAGCCGGGCAGGGGCAGGCGGGGAGGCCCGTGCAGTGGTGGGCGCGGGCTGTGAGAGTTGGGGCCGGCGGGGCGGGGCTCCCTGGTGGGCCTGCGCTCCGCACCTCTGCAGGGCCGCCCATGTCTGCCCGGGGAGCGTCTGCAGAGGCTGGACGTATGCCGCCTGTGGACCGTCACTGGCAGAGCAGCCCAGGCGGCCGGGCTGCAGGGCACACGGCCAGCTCCTTTACAGCAGAACGCCAGGCAAAGGGTCCTTCACTGGCCTCGTGGGGCCCCTCACACAAGGTGATCGGGGGCCGCTGCAGCCCTACACGCACAGCTGGACAGATGTGAGCCCCTGGGGGTGGGCAGGAGGCCCAGCACTGGGGAGGCTCGCGGGCGCCCCTCCAACACGAGCCTCGTCCGCTCTGCGAGCCGCTGACCGCTGACCCCTGACCCCGGCGTCTGCACCGCCACTCCCCACAGCCACTTGACTCTTACTTACTTTCTAACCTGTCCGCTCGGAACTCACTGTTTCTGCGTTTTGAGTCCTGCTGCTTAACTGGAGGGTGATTGCCTTGCAACACTGTGCTGGTTTCTGTCAAGAGCGTGTTGGGTTGAATCAGCCGCAGGAGACATCTGCCTTTATTCCAGCCTCTTCCTTGGGTCTAACGAGACCGCATGATCACCCGTCTATTTCTCAACTTTCTGTCACTTTGTTTCAGATGCTTTTGCTGAAAAGTAGCGTTATCCTTGGATCTCATTTTCGACCCCACCTTTTCACGGGAGCTGTGCCCTTTCCACGCCGCACAGCCGTGGCCTCTGATGTCACTTCTGGTGTCGTTTCCCGCGGCCTCACTGCGTTTGTCCGCTTTGTCTTTTTGACATTTTAAGTTACTTTCTTTGACTTGCCCTCTGGTGACTGGGAAAGTATACGCCTTATATTTAATTTTGCTGGTTTCCCTTTATTTTAAAATGGACATGTGTTCTGAAGTGGACATCAAGAAAAAGTGTATAACCACTGATCCCTTCCGTGTAGAAAGAAATTAGCCTGTTCTACCTTTTTCCTCCTCGTGGGTTTTATAGGCATAATCTAGGGTTTTGAACTCAATTTTCATTTTTATTTTGTTTATTTATTTTACCGCGACGCAGCTTCTATTTCAGGAATACTGATTCGCCCTTAGAATTTCTCTCCTTCCTAACTTAACCGTCGCACCCTGACTCTGGTTTGGGTTGGATGTTTTTCCCACCGAGTTTTCAGAAAGGCTGACTGCTTGTCTGGGATAATCTTGCTGCTTCCATGCGGAGAGCCAGGGTTTGGTTGACCACTGAGGAATTTCCCCAAATTCACCTTTAGTTGTTTAGATAAATAAACATTAGACGTGACGTAAGAGTCACAGGTCGTCTCTACAAGGTGGGAAGTCAGCCCCCCCCCGAGAGTCTCCGTCCCACTCCAGAGGAAACACGCAGCGTTCACGAGGGAGGGGAGGGAGGTAAGGAGGAACGGCATCAGACAGCAGACTGAGGGGCAGTCACGGGCACCCCCGATGAGCCCTGGGGCAGAGGGCCTCAGCTCAAGCACCCGAGAGCCTCTCTGGGGGACAGGGCGGGGATCTGAGCGTGCACCACGCCCTGGATAGCAGCGGTGCTTCGGTGGTGAATTTATGGGTCTGGGTTCTAGTTTAGCCTCCCGTCCTGGAGTCTGAGGAGCTTTTATTTACTTGGTAGGTGTCACTGGCTGAACTGTGCTCCCCCCTACCCCCCACCAAGTTCATGATGAAGCCCAGCGCTTCAGAGGGGACGGCCTGCAGATGGGGCCTCTGGAGAGGTGGTCGAGTTAACGTAAGGTCTGCAGGCGGGCCTGGTTCAGCAGGACCAGTCCAAGAGGAGGTCAGGACATGCGGTGGGCCTTGTGGGCACACGGGGAGAAGACTGAATACACCGGAGGGGAGGGGCCTCCGGAGGAACCGCCTGGCCGACCCCGGGGTCTCAACATCCAGCCTCCGGTCCGAGGGAAGTAGACGTCGGTTGTGTCAGCCTCTGTCTGTGTGTGTGTAGGGCCAGTCTGAGCTGACTGACACGCCTTTGGCTTTCTACCTCTCCTGGCATCCCGTGTTTCTCCAGCTTCACTGAGACGCGGTTGGCACGCGACACCTCGCAGGTTCAGGTCGCAGCGCTGACCTCGGGTGTTCACGCGTCGTGGAGGGGCCACCCCTGCAGGCCTCACACCCCTGCCCGCCGCACCACGGCGCTCTCTTCCTGCGGTGAGAACGAGGTCCACCCTCCCAGCCACTGATCCTCCTGAGGGTGCACTGCGGAGCCGTCAGCTGCACCGGCCACCTGGACAGCAGCTCCTGGCACCGCGTGGCTTCCGCCAGAGGCTGACGTCCTTAGACCAACACCCCGGCCCCCACCCCGGCCCCGGGGGAGCCGCCGTGCTCCCCGCTGTGCTGCCTTCCTTTCCCTGCGTGCACACCGCTGCCCGGCCGCGTCGCCCGCCCTCGGCTGCGCCAGACCCCACACAGAAGCGACGGCACACGGGGCTTGTCTTTCCCTGGCTTGTTTCACTCGGCTCATACGATGCCCTGAAGGTCCACCCAGGTTGTCAGAAGCGGCAGGCTTCCCTTCTTTCTCTGGGCTGAATACTACGCCATGCAGTGTTTTATAAAGAAGGACTCACTTGCGCCACTGGGACACTTACAGGGCGCAGGGCAAGGGGCCGGCTCTGACAGCCGCAGGGGCTGAGGCAGCTCACGGTCCAGCCAGTGTCCAGGCTGGGAGCCACCCCTGCCCCAGGGAAGACACCCCTGCCCCTGATGGGGCAGAGCGGGGGGCACACAGTCTGCTGGGGGGGGGACTTCTCCCCCACCCCACCTGTGGACGGGCGCTCTGACGCCTGGTGTCCAGCGTGGAAAGGCGGCTCTATCCCCCATGAAGGGCTTCACTCACGTGGCCCCAAGTCCCACATCTGGTCCACAGGAAACACTCCCCAGTCTCTCCCCCTCCCATGTCTGCGTGGCTGCCAGCCTGGGCGAGTGGGTGTCCCTTCGCAGTCCCAGCGAGGCACCCCCAGGGACCTGACCCCCTCTCTGGCCAAAGGTCTCCCCGGGCCCGGGTACAGCACGCAGGACCCAGACCTCCTGCTCTCAAGGCTGCCCCAGGCCTGCAGCAACACTTGCCTGGCTTCACACTTCTCAAATACATGCCCTCCCCCCGCCCCGAACTCAGATGCTCTGTTGCTCCCTGGAGCCCCCTCACCGAGCTAGGTAAGGACACACACCTCCCCCGTCACCCCCGACTGCCCCCAGCCCAGCGCACAGACCGCCCTCCCCACACCCTCTCTAGGAAACCACCCTGTCCAAGCTCTTCCTGCAGACTGGACCCCGACTCTAGTTTTGGGACACCCTGTCTGTGAGTCACCTCCAGGGGCGGCACCTGTGGGTCTGGACGCCTCTACGGAGTCCTAGTTTGCTGGCCAGCTGCACTGACACTTCTTTTAAATGGAAACATTACATCATCGATTGCTTGAGCTAGACACGGCTTAGCCACATATATCTAAAAATAAATACACTACGATTTTACAACAGGAGATGGAACGATTAAAATTTAAAATTCCTGTCCAAAAGTGAAAGGTCAGTCTCTTCTGTAACTGGGGCTGGGAAACCTGGACTCATGAACAAAGAATGAGACCAGCCCCTGTCCTACAGCACACACACACACGCACACACACACACACACGCACACACACACGCCCACACACATGCACACACGCACACACGCACACACACACGCCCCCACACACATGCACACACGCACACACACACACACACACTGCGAACGGGGGAAGCCCTGAATGTGAGACCTGGCCGTGCGACTCCTACAGGAGCAGGGAGCGCCTGGACGCTGGTCCTGGCGACGCGCTTGCCATCTGCGCTGCACAGCATGTGGGATATTATTCCCCAGACCAGGGATCGAGCCTGTGCCCCTCGCGGCGGAAGAGCAGAGTCTTACCCACGATACCGCTGGAGAAGCCTTCTGCTGATGACTTTTTTTGAATCTGACATCCGAAACAGTGAAGGCAACAAAAGCGGAAATCAGCAAGTGGGACAACATCAAACTAAAGAGCTCCTGTGCAGCAAAGGGGGTTCGGCCCAGTTGCTCAGTCGTGTCGGCCTTCATGACCCCACGAACTGCAGCGCGCTGGGCCTCCCTGTCCATCACCAGCTCCTGGAGTCCACCCAAACCCATGTCCATTGAGTCAGTGATACCATCCAGCCATCTCATCCTCTGACATCCCCTTCTCCTCCTGCCTCCAACCTTGCTCTGCATCAGGGTCTTTTCAGATGAGTCAGCTCTTCGCATGAGGTGGCCAAAGCACTGGAGTTTCAGCTTTAGCATCAGTCCTTCCAATGAACACCCAGGACTGATCTCCTATAGGATGGACTGGTTGGATTTCCTTTCAGTCCAAGGGACTCTCAAGAGTCTTCTCCAACACCACAGTTCAAAAGCATCCATTCTTCAGTTTTCTTTATAGTCCAACTCTCACATCCATACATGACTATTGGAAAACCATAGCCTTGACTAGACAGACCTTTGTTGGCAAAGTAATGTCTCTGTTTTTTAATATGCTGTCTAGTTTGGTCATAACTTTTCTTCCAAGGAGCAAGCATCTTTTAATTTCATGGCTGCAGTCACCATCTGCAGTGATTTTGGAGCCCAAGAAAATAAAGTCTGTCACTGTTTCCATTGTTTCCCCATCTATTTGCCAGGAAGTGATGGGACTGGATGCGGTGATCTTGGTTTTCTGAATGTTGAGCCAGCTTTTTCACTCTCCTCTTTAACTTTCATCAAGAGGCTCTTTAGCTCCTCTTCACTTTCTGCCATAAGGGTGGTGTCATCTGCATATCTGAGGTTATTGATATTTCTCCCAGCAACCCTGATTCCAGCTTGTGCTTCATCCAGCCCAGTATTTCTCATGATGTACTCTGCATATAAGTTAAATAAGCAGGGTGACAGCCTTGATGTACTACTTTCCCGATTTGGAACCAGTCTGTTGTTCCATGTCTGGTTCTAACTGTTGCTTCTTGACCTACATACAGATTTCTCAGAGGAGGCAGGTGAGGTGGTCTGGTATTTTTATCTCTTTAAGAATTTTCCACACTGCTCATAGCAAACACCCTCTTCCAACAACACAAGAGAAGATTCTACATATGGACATCACCAGATGGCCAACACTGAAATCAGATTGATTATATTCTTTGCAGCCAAAGATGGAGAAGCTCTGTATAGTCAGCAAAAACAAGACTGGAAACTGACTATGGGTCAGATCATGAACTCCTTATTGCCAAATAAAGACTTAAATTGAAGAAAGTGGGGAAACCACTAGACCATTCAGGTATGACCTAAATGAAACCCCTCACGGTTATACAGTGGAAGTGACAGATTCAAGGGATTAGATCTGATAGAGTGCCCAGTGAACTTTGGACGGAGGTTCGTGACATTGTACAGGAGGCAGTGATCAAGACCATCCCCAGGAAAAAGAAATGCAAAAGGCAAAATGGCTGTCTGAGGAGGCCTTACAAACAGCTGCGAAAAGAAGAGAAGAGAGAGGCAAAGGGGAATAGGAAAGATATACCCATTTGAATGCAGAGTTCCAAAGAAGAGCAAGGGGAGATAAGAAAGCCTTCCTCAGGGATCAATAGAGGAAAGAAATAGAGGAAAATAATAGAATGGGAAAGACTAGAGAGCTCTTCAAGAAAGTTAAGAGATACCAAGGGAACATTTCATGCAAAGATGGGCTCGATAAAGGACAGAAATGGTATGGACCTAACAGAAGCAGAAGATATTAAGAAGAGGTGGCAAGAATACACAGAAGAACTATACAAAAAAGATCTTCATGACCCAGATAATCACGATGGTGTGGTCACTCACCTAGAGCCAGACAACCTGCAATGTGAAGTCAAGTGGGGCTTAGGAGGTGTCACTACAAACAAAGCTAGTGGAGGTGATGGAATTCCACCTGAGCTGGTGGAGGTGATGGAATTCCACCTGAGCTATTTCAGGTCCTAAAAGATGATGCTGTGAAAGTGCTGCACTCAATATGCAGCAAATCTGGAAAACTCAGCAGTGGCCACAGGACTGGAAAAGGTCAGTTTTCATTCCAATCCCAAAGAAAGGCAATGCCAAAGAATGCTCAAACTACCGCACAGTTGCACTCATCTCACACGCTAGTAAAGTAATGCTCAAAATTCTCCAAGCCAGGCTTCAGCAATACGTGAACCATGAACTTCCTGATGTTCAAGCTGGTTTTCGAAAAGGCAGAGGAACCTGAGATCAAATTGCCAACATCCGCTGGATCATGGAAAAAGCAAGCGAGCTCCAGAAAAACATCTACTTCCGCTTTATTGACTATGTCAAAGTCTCTGTGTGAATCACAACATACTGTGGAAAATTCTTCAAGAGATGGGTCTACCAGACCACCTTACAGCAGAGGAAACCATTCACAAAACAAAAAGACCACCTGCTGAACAGGAGAAAATGTTTGCGAATCAGATATCTGATAAGGAACTAACATTCAAAAGCTGTAAAGAACTCATACAGCTCAATAGCAAAAAAGCATAAACTGGATTAAAAAATGGGCAGGAGATCTAGACAGATGTTTTAGTCAAAGAAGACACACCAGTGGCGAACAGGCACATGAAAACATGGCCCACGTCATTAATCATCAGGGAAATGAAAACCAAAACCATGACGAGCTACCGCCTCCCACCAGCCGGAATGGCCATCGTTCAAAACTCTACAAACAACGGATACTGGAGTGGGCGTGGAGAAAAGGGGGCCCTCCTACAGTGTTGGGGGGATGTTACTGAAACAGCCAGGATAGAAAACAGCATGGAGTTTCCTCAAATAATTAAGCAACAGAACCCCTACACGGCCCAGCAATTCCACGTCTGGGTGTTTACCCAAAGAAAATGGAAACACTGACTCAAAAATGATTCTCACCCCCATCCTCTTTGCAGCTTCATTTACAACAGCCAAGACGCGGAAACAAGCTAAGTGTCCACTGACAACCGGAAGGATAAGGAGACTGTGGCTCACATAGACGAGGGAATATGACTCAGATATAAAAAGAATGGAGCCCTGTCATTTGAAGCAGCATTGGGGTGGACCCTGCAGGCACATGTCAAGTGAGCTAAGTCAGACAAAGACAAACGGCATATAATCTCACTCTTATGTGGAAAAGAAAAGCAAAATAAAACTGCTCCCACCCCGCAAGCTGACAGATACAGAGAACAGGCTGGCGGTTGCCAAAGGCAGGGGCTGGGGGTGGAAGACATGGGGGAAGGGAGCCAGCAGGCGGGAAGGGAACATACCTGACTAGAGAACTGTTTGTAGCCCAGTGAGTTCTCGGGGCACCACCTCCCCCCCCCCCGCGGCTATAAGCCTCATAAGCATCCTGTTCTAATAAATCACTCATCTTCAAACGGTAACAAGGGAAAGCAAAGTAAAGTGAAGATGTAATTTTAAGAAGTGAAATGCTTGTCCACATACCCCCTGCGATCACTGCTGGCATCACCTCTGGGGACCCCCCCCCCCGGGGGCCCAGGGTCACCAGGTACCCCTTGGGGGCCTCTGTGAGAAGCGCACCTGTTGGAACCTGGTGGGTGGGAGACGGTCAGCAAACTGCTCCGGACAGCCAAGGAAGAGGCCTGCAGAGCCTCGTCCAGCAGGCTGTGGGGGGAGTAGGGGGAGACCGAGGCACCCGGGCTGGGGGGGGCTGCGCCGGGGATCGGGGGTGGGAGGGGAGGGCTGAAGGCCTGGCGCGCCCTCCCCTTCACTGCTGTCACCCAGGCTGCAGGACCGGGGGCCAGAGCCCACCCTCCCCCGGGCTCCCAGGCGGTCTGTCTGTCAGTCTGGGGGATGGCACATCATGAGAACACCCTAACTGAGGCTGTCCCTTCTTCCTGGGTCCTCTGGGGAGGAAGGCTTGCTCTTGTGTATCAGTCAGCTCTTGCTGTGTAACAAGTCACACCACAACCCAGGGGCCCGAAGCAGCCAACATATCCCACGAGGCCCGGGGTTGGTGGGGCAGCTCTGCTGATCGCGGTGTGTGTGGGGGGGTGAGGATGGGGGCTCACTCACACCTCTGGGGCCATGGGGGTCCGAGAGCAGCTCCACTGATCTGGGCAGGGTGTGTGGGAGGGCAGGCTGGGAGCAGGCCGTCCTAGGAGGCCAGGACCTTTCTCCTGGCTCCTATGTCCGAGCTTGTTCACAGAGCCGCTTAGACTCCATAAGCTCAGAACAGCGTGGTGCCGTTTCTACGCGGTCTGTGGCCACAACACGTCACCAGGCAGCCCAGGACGGTGGGGAGGTGGACCCCACGTCATGATGGGCAGAGGTGCAAAGCCACGTCACATGGGGTGCGGAGGCAGGGGGTGAGGACTTGGGGCCAGGCCACACCTGCGCACCTCACCTTGTGGCTGGCAGACTGGAGCCCCAGCGGCTGCTGGTCGGCCACAGGCCCTTTGCCAGTGGAGCGCTCTGTCCACTTGGCCCTCGGGGAGCCCACGGACCGGGAGGGCTTTGGGAGGGTCCCAGCCTCTGGCCTTCTGGTGCTGGAGGTGCAGGATGGAGGGCCTTGCCGAACACAGGCCACTAGCGGGACAGGGGCCAGGAGAAGGCAGAGGTCCTCTTGGCGCCGAGTCTCCTGGGCCCAGACGGTGTTTCTCATCGCGTTCCAGCTGGTGGCGGAGGCCCTCGGGGAAGGGAGGATGTGGGAGCCAAACTTGCCTTCAGGGGACGCTGTGGGGGACTGGCTTCTGCTTCAGGAGGCACGGCTCCGGTGGGCCCGGGGCTGGGATCGGACATCGACCAGGATGGAAGTGTTCCGACCCGAGGGCATGCGCGCTGGGACCTTTGACCAGGATTAGTGTTCGACCCGAGGGCATGCACGCTGGGACCCTTGACCAGGATAAGTGTTCTGATCCGAGGGCGTGCGCGCTGGTACCAGACGTCGACCAGGACGGAAGTGTCCAGAGATGGAGCACGCCGGGCCTCCCGGTCCAGGCACTGGGGCTGGGCGGGTGGGTGAGGAAGGAGGGGCCCGGCCCGGATCTGGGCTGGCCAGCGTCACTGCCCACGTGCTGGTGCGGCTGGGACATCGCTCTGGAGCCGAGTTCTCCCACTTCTTGACCCCCGGAAACAGCGCTGACTGCGAGACTCAGGCCCTGGCTGTGCTCGGTGGTGCGTGCACATGCCCTGATTCCCGGGAGGAAACCGCAGGAAAGGCTGCCCGCGCTGTGCCCGGGACAGGCGTGGGGAAGCTCGCATAGCGAGGGGCTGTCCCTGGCCCCTCGGCAGGTCCTCCCGCCTGGCGCTGGGGGACCCCCTGGGCCTCCTGCATGCACCTGTAGGGCGAGCCTGGGCGTCCTTGCTGGGGCCTCCTCCACTGCCCTCGCCCACGGTCGCGCTGGCGGCTTTCCTGGCTGCCCCCGCACCCCCACACGCAGGCGGAGGAGGAAACCAGCTACGGGCCCACCCCGTCCACAGTGGGGGAGGCTCTGACATGCCGAGGGACCCCCAGTGTGGTGGCGCGTGAGATGCGTGGAAGGGAGCACGGGCACAGCGCCACCACGTTCCTCAGGGAGAGGTCACTGGCCTACAAGCGATCTCTCAAGTCTTCCAGCGGCTTCAAGCAGAAGCCTCGACCCCCTTGGTCACACTCGCTAAGCTCCCTTCTTTTAGACGCGCAGAATGCTGGGGCCTGCGTCTTGCCAGGCGGCAGAGTCGATCCGAGCTTAGTGACGTTATTTTGACTTCACTGTGTTTTCTGATACTCAGGGAAAATGGCTTGCTTCCACTGATGAAGTGGTGTAAAGGTTCCTCTTAGGTACACACCAAATATAAACAAAGGAAATAGAAAAATAAAAGAAGATTTAGGTATGAATTTAAAGGAACCAGCATTTGAGGAGGTCTGACATGAGGAGGGAGTGAAGAGGTGAAGGCGAACTTGGCTCATGTTGGGAGACAAGCTCTAGAGGAGGAGGTGACCGCGGGCAGTGGCTGCGTCCTCACGGAGCAGGGGGGTTGGGCGGTGTCTCTGGACCAGCCGGGTGGCCCCCCCGCCCCTGGCTCCTGTGTGGACATGCCCAGCCCGAGGGTGGGGTCGGGCAGCTGATGGCTTTCTGGGGCCTCTGAGCTGCATCTGCGGTTGGGAGTCGGGGGCCGTGTCCAGGGGAGTGGACAGGCCAGAGGCCACCTCTTGGGAAGCATCCATTCTCTCCAAGGCCCGAGGGCTGGGTGTGGTCCTGACACACTGCCCAGTTCCCCGAGGCCACTCCCCAGTTAAATCTTGATAAACTAAAGTTGCTCAGTTGTGTCCGACTCTGCAACTCCATGGACTTTAGCCCACCAGGCTCCTCCATCCATAGGATTCTCCAGGCAGGAGCGCTGGAGTGGGCAGGGGGATCTTCCCAACCCAGGGATCGAACCTGGGTCTCCACTTTGCAGAGACGCTTTGCCGTCGGAGCCACCAGGAAAGGCCAAGGAAATCTTGATAGCGGTGTCCTAAGCCTGGAGCCCGTCCAGGGACCCCACTCGCGGGGGCTCACCCCCCTTTCTAAGCATAGAGCCTGTCCAGGGGCCCCACTTGCGGGGGGGCTCACCCCCTCTTCCTAAGCATAGAGCCTGTCCAGGGGCCCCACTTGCGGGGGGGCTCACCCCCCCTTCCTAAGCCTGGAGCCCGTCCAGGGTCCCCCACTTGCGGGGGCTCACCCCCCTTCCTAAGCGTGGAGCCCATCCAGGGGCCCCACTTGTGAGGGGCTCACCCCCCTTCCTAAGCGTGGAGCCTGTCCAGGGGCCCCACTCGCGGGGGGGCTCACCCTCCCTTACGCCTGGTCGGTGAGGACGCTCCTGGGCGCGTGGACCAGGGTGGAACAGCTGGTCTAACCAGGTGGACTGAGCTCTCCCTTCCTTCGCTGCCGGCTCCTGTCCGGGCTGGTGGGTCTTGGTAAGTCTGACCCAACCACCTAACTCCACTTAACAAACCCTCTCCCCTCCCTTGTTTTTCACATTTGTGTCTCGAGGTACTGGGATAGGAGATTCCGAGACCTTGCTTCTTGTGAGCACTCGTCACCCCACTTTCAGCCTGGTGGCCCCCATCACAACCCCAGGGGCGCCCGCTGGCACAGGGCGGCAGGCTGCCTGGCCCCCCACAGCCCGCAGGGGTGAAGGCGACGTGCAGACGGAGACCGCCTGCCACGCTCCCGGCTGGGGGCCGGGCTCCGTGATGGGGCTTCTCCTGTGTTCTCACTTATTGTGAAGAAAAGGAGCACTCTGTGTGCGCAGCTCAGCATGAGCTCTGGCCGTAAAAGAAGCGAAGCCTGTTCATGGAAGAACGGCTCAGACCCCTGGCTCGGGCTGGATCAAGGTTTTCAGCCAGACCCGCCGGGGTCTGAGTTCTGGGCCCGTGTCTTACTCGATCTCACTTGCAGTGTTGGAAATTGTTCAGCGGCTTCTTCTTTAACAAGGACGGAAAGTGCCGGCTGAGGGCCGCTGTCTGCCAGAAGGGGCTGCAGCAGCCGCTGTCGCCCGCTGTCATCACGGGGACCAAAAGAGGCCGCGCAGGTGGGTGCCTGACACGGGGGCGGCTTCTCTCCGGTCAGAGTCGGGAATGGCTGTCACTGTTTAGAACGAGATTGGACACACTTGGGGGCATGACCCATGAATTCGCCTGCTTGTCAATAATCGTCACTTGATCCCATCGCACTCTTTTCAGACTTGAACTAAAGGGACGTAACGAGACGCCTGCCAGCCCCAGGTCCCGGGCCTGAGCTCTGAGCTGGGAATCGCAGAACCTCCTCACCTCCAGCTCAGCGAGCTCAAGCCCAGGGCACCGTGCCTGACCCAGGCTCCCTGTCCCCTGCACAACTCGGGGTTCCCTGTCCCTCTGACCTCCACTGGGACGTCCTGTCCCCTCGCCCCACTGGGGGCTCCCTGTCCCTCCGACCTCCCCCAGCAGCACGACCCTCACCCCCTGCCCTGCACCCTGGGTGACGCTGTGTGGACGCCCCTTTCTCTCCAGCCCCTGCCGCAGTGCCTACACCCAGCCCAGGCATTTCTGCTCTTCTCCCGGCTGGGCTGGAGAGGAGGGTCCGTGCCTGTCTCTCCAGCCCAGGGCTGGAGGAGCCTAATTACGATCACTGGTGAGCCTGCGGCAGGCCTGCAAGACTCCGCTCTGAGCAGCCCGCTCACTCCCAACCATCTCCCCGCTGCTCCTCACGCCTTGACGGGCCACCACCGGGGACTCAGGGAGCGTCTGCTCTCTGCCCCGTCCCCTGCGCCTGAAGATTCAGGGTGCACGGTTGGTCGTCCGTGAGCGAGGCCCCTGCCATCCGCCAAGAGGGACCTTTGGTCACTCCCTGTGAGCCGGGTTTCTCCAGGAGCCTCAGGCAGCCCCTGCGTGGATGCACACGCTTTCCTGAGTGGGACTAGGGGTGGAACCCAGGAAAGAGGGAGGGGGACAGGGCAGCAGAGACAGACCCACCTGGGCTGCAGCAGTTAGCTGAGACTGGTGACGAGCCCTCAGGAGCCACTGGACACCCTGCCCCCGCGATGGCCTAATCCTGGTCTGCCTCCCTGAATCCGCTCGCGTCTGGCACATGGATCCGGGGCGGAGGAGGACCGCGTGTGCCCAGGGCAGAGAATGCAGCTGGCAGCTCGAGGGCTGCCTCTCAAAGCTGGCACCTCCAGCCCGCCCTGATGCTGCAGGGTTCGGCCGTCTCAGCTATGTCTCTCCTCGCCCTTCCTTTCTGCAATTCAGGTTTTGAACAGTAAGCAGGAGCAAGAATCTATAAAAAGGAACTATGGGGTTACAGCAGGGACTCCTGGAAGTCATGGAAGCTTATTTTTAAAAGTCTCACGGCAAGCGGAAACTTTGTAGCTGTATTTACAGAGGAAGCAGATGTTCCCGGGCACTTCCCACAGGCCCGGCAGGAGGTCCAGAGAGGGGGAGGCAGTTGCTACGGGTCACACAGCTAAGACGCAGACCCGAGTGCTGTCTCGGGCCTCCCACACCCAGGAGGGGTGCCCAGGCGAAGGCTGCAAGACCCCATGGCCCTGATGTGTGGGTGTGGCCTGACTCCTGGTGGATGGTGCCGAGATGGGGCAGGCAGGCTTTCAGACCCTGGTGTCCTTCCCGGCCAGACCAGAGGGCCCATGCGGCCCCTTTAAGGTTGGCCCCACGGGGTGGTGGGGTGTCAGGTCTTCACCCTGAGTGGCTGCAGGAGCTTGTCCCCAGAAAGGCTGAGGCAGCACAGATGCCCGCTCACCAGGCTGGCCTCCCAGGCCCATTCACCGACCGCCTTGGTGGCCCCTAGGGCTCGCGGCTGCTCCCTGCACCCGAGGGCCGGCCCACTTACGCCCCACGGCCCCGGACGTGCAGATCCTGCGTTCCAAGGCACACGCGGTCCTCGGGGGACCGGGGCGGCCCCTCACCCTCAGCTTCAGCAGCAGCCGATTTTATCCGCCAGTTTCGCGAGCCGTGGGCCAACGAGACAGGATTGCGTTGGTTCTGTGTGCCTCTTCCTGGCATCCGGGTCAGCGTCTTCCCTCTGTTTCCTCTCCGGGAGCTCACATCTCCGGCCGTCTCCTGGGTGCTGCTCATCTCTTCCTGTTACTGAGATGTGTTGTTTGCGCGCTGGGCACTTGGGACACACCTCTCCGTGGAGGGCAGGGTGCTGTTTCAGCCTTCCTCCGGGGGTGGGACTGGGAGTCTGGGCCCCGTCCCTGGGCACAGCTTGGTCTCGGGGCATGGAGGAGCCACCTGGTCCAGCCCCGCAGCCTCTCTGCCAACCCGTCCCTTGCCCTCACCATTTCCCACCTGGCACAAGCAGCCAGACTCCACATCAGGCATCAGGTCTCCTGGGCTGGGGGCTCAGGAGCTGAGAGGCTGTCCCATCAGCAGCTCCACGGAGCGCCTGGACGCAAAGCTCCATCCACTGGGCGTGGAGACCAGGGCAAGGGCCGACAGCCACACCGAGCCCCTCAAGCTGCAGGTTTGGGGGGCGGGAGGTGGGCTGACCACGCTCCCAGGCCCTGCCTCATGCCGCTGCAGACAAAACTCAAGAAAAGAGTCTGACCGGATCCAGGTGCACAGCGAGGGGCGACCCTCCTCCGTGCCCAGGTCAGCAGCCGTCCAGGTGTTTGGACGAGCAGTTGTCTGGGTGCTGCCAGGAGGCGGGGGTGGTCAGCATCATCCATCCGCTGACCCAGACTGCCCGGCCCGGCCCCGAGGGCCTGTCTAATCAGGGGAAGCCTCTCACATGGAGCCGAGCCTTCCCCGAGGAGTGAGATGGTTTCTGACTGCCTTGCAGTGGCCAGCCTTGCAGGCCTCGGGTTTCCCGGCCGCCCCACAACCTCCTGCAGTAAGGCTTTTCTCTCTATCCGGATCTGTGCGTGCTAAATCGCTTCATTCATGTCTGACTCTCTGTGACCTCATGGATGTGGCCTGCCAGGCTCCTCTGTCCGCGGGATTCTCCAGGCAAGAACACTGGAGTGGGTTGCCAAGCCCTCCTCATCTGTGTCTGTGTCTGTCTACTACCGGTTCTAACTCTCCGCTGAAGTCCTGACTAATACAGATGAATAAGCAGGAAATATTTAACTGGGAGAGGGGACAGAAGCACATTTTGCTCCAGTCGGTAGAGATACCTTTCCAAGACGCGTCTGGGCACAACCACCTGGGTACGCAGACGTCGGGGGCTTGACCAGAGTTGGCCAGGGTCCTCGGGTCTGGGTGGCACGGTCAGTGCGACAGATGTCCAGAACACAGGCCACCAGCCTTGGGCGAGCAAGGCCACTGCAGAAGAGAAGCGGCCGATGACGGGGCCTTGTCTTGAACATGGCTGGTTGAGGAGACGGTCTCGAGGAAGGGAAGTGGTCAGCATTGCTTGTCTCCCAGGCGGGCCGTCCACAGGCAGGAGGACAAACCCAGAGGAGACTCACTGTCCAAGACGCTGTGGCCGAGAAGACAGACCCTGAGGGCAAGGCCAGCGAGGCCGGCAAGGCCAGCTCACCACCGGCCAGGACAAGTCTGGGGACTTGTCACCGACAGCGCCAGAGCCGTGCAGGACACCCACAGGCTTTGTACCCTTGGCAGAGGGCTGTCCTTGAGACCCGCCCCAAGTGCGCTTGCGCTGGAGGTAGGCTGCAGTTTATTTTTCTTGTTTATCCAAGAAGCTATTTTTGTTCATTAAAACCTAGTTACTCGCTGTATCTAGCCAGGATCCTGGAGTGCTCGCTTGGTTAATTCGAGCGAGCAGAGCTTTGACGAAGTAATTTTATTGTCCTGTGGGATTGGCCAGCTTATGCCAAGCCTCACTCTTTCCGTTGAAATGGAGTTAATTTTCGCTGAAATTGCTTCTCAGCAGACAAACGCGTTCCCCATCATTCAGGGCTTATGCTTCTGCGGTTCTCTTATTCCCTAATTTACGCTCCCGGGCAGCACAGGATCCGTGCCCTACAGATGGAGCCTCCGGCAAAGTGGAGGGAGGTGGAGGGGGTCGGGCACCTGCTCAGCCCCACATGCCTGGTCAGAATCGGCCCTCAGCTCTAGTCGTTAGCCACGCGATGACTGGGGCAGCTGCAGCGCCTGTGTGCCCGGCTCAGTGCCTGGCACGGCAGGAGCACACAAGGAGGTCGGGGGTGAGAGTCCTGCCTTCGAAGACCTCAGTGAGACTTAATCCCTAGACTCAGAAACCACACAGGGCAAAGAGGACTCGGGCTCGGCCCTGGTCCAGGATACGAAGATGGTCACACCTTCCTGTGGGACCTGGAAAAGAAAGGGCGTGGGCCTTGCAGGGGACCCACTATGAGGAGCCCTGATGCCTCTGTGAACTTTAGGAGGGGCTGCGGGGTGGGCAGGGCTGGAGGGACTGAGCGAAGGGGCCCCTGGCGGCACAAAGACCCCAGCAGACTTCCGAGAGGAGGTCAGGCCAGGGCCGGGGTTATCTGAGGCATGAAGGGGCCCAAGGTAAGGTCAAGGCTGAGGGAGGGTCCTTGGGCTCCCAGATCAGCTGTGGCCAGCACCACGGATAGCTCCAGCCCCAGCAGAGGCTGGTGCGGCCGGGGGCGTCAATGTCCGGGCCCCACTTGGGTGAGAGGACGTGTCTAAACCCATGTTCTCTAGTTCAGCCTTGGCTGGAATGAAACTGAAGCAGAAGCTGTGGGCTTTGCTTGCAGTTAATGAAGAACCTTGAAAAAAAATGGGAATCTGTTGACACAGATGCTTTGAGAAGACACGCAATAAGCTGGCCGTTACATCTTGTTAGATGGATTAGGAGAGAGCTGGGAATATTTGCATACCAATTACCATAAAATTCAAGTTCAATCTATACTTATTTTATATCTTGCCTTCAGAAAGTTGGGCTTCTGTCTACATCTGTTTGCTAAGAAGATCCATTTTCCTGTAATATTGAAATATTGTCATAATAGTTTCAAAAAGTGTTGACTTGTAACACTGAGATTAAAAATGTTTATTAGGGAAAAAAGTACATTTGTTAAAATGTTTGTACAAGGAAAGCATTCATGCAAAGTTACCCATTTACCTTGATGAAATTAACCCCCTACTTCCCTCACTAATCCAGAAAACCACAGCCAACTCGGATGCACGTGTAAGAGAAAGCTGACTTCCTTACTATTAGGAACACGGCAAAATGCACATTTCCCCGTAAAATGTATGTGCAATTCAGCTAAATGACTCGAACGTTCTGGCCTTTAAACTCAACTCATAATCTTTGTTCACGGGGGACAGGGGTGCCTGGCCTGGGCTCAGGAATCACACAGCTGATCTAGACCCACACGGAGCCTGCGGCCTCTTGCCGTCTCAGGCCTGAGCACCCTGTCCCTGGAGCTCTGGCCCACGGGGACGGCACAGTCTCAGTTTCACTCACGTACTGAGTTGTCTCTGCATTAACCACCTGAAAGTTTCAGGTTTTGCTTGAGAGCTGAGCCAGGCTCTGAAAACATCTGGGGTGCATGCGGGCTTCTGCCTTTTGACTTGGACCTGAAGTCCCATTGCTAACTCATGCTGGTTAACGTGGGCAGCAGTTCAGACTGTGAGCCTCCACAAGGCCCAGCACGAAACAGGACTCACAGGTTGTCTGACAACCTGGTGAGCCAGTGGGTGGATGAATGAGCGCATTTTAAAATGTAAAACCTGAAGGAGCAGGTAAGTCTGGGCTGCGAAAGTGAAGCAAGGTGCCCTCAGCCACACTGGAGCTGGGGGCGCCCTGAAGGGAGGGTCTCTCACACACCCCGCCCCCCGACACCACGGCCCCCAGACCAGCAGGGACAAGACCCTCTGACCCAGTGACGAGCTGCACCCCTGCCCGCCTCACCTGCAGGGCCTCTACGGGGACCCCGAATTCCCCCGGTGTGTTTATCTTGGAGCTCACCTTGAAGACCTCAGCTCTAAAACACACTGAATACGAAGCCATTTCAATGGGCATCTTGAGGCTTCTGGGTATATTCGGGACTCCAAAACTGCGTCTTTACAAAAAGCCACTTCTGTGCTGACAGAGGCCAATCAGTGAATGGAACGGAATAGGAAGGCGCGGAGGCTCTCCACCCCATCCCGCTCCAGCCTCTCCAGAACGTCCTGTTCCCTGAACCTCTCCACCAGAGCCATCAAAACTCACTTCTCCCCCAGAGCTGTCAGAACCTGCCCCTTTGCATCCGACTCTCTGAGGGGACAGCACAAAGCCCCTCAGGTCCCACGTCCCTGGGATGAGGGCCACGGTCACAGATTCTCCTCGAGTCCCTGAAGGTCCTCACAGACTCACCGGGGAGCTTAACACCATCATCCAGGCCAACTAGCAGGGGCTCAGACTTAACACGGTCAACTGGGCCAACCAGAGGGTGCTCAGACTTAACACGGTCATCCAGGCCGACCAGCTGGGTGCTCAGAACGAGAGGGGTGAGTTCACAGGCTCAGGTACAAGGGCCATGCCCGATGCCAGCTGAACAGAGCAGCTGCAGACGGGACCCAGCCCTGCCTTGTTATGGGACCAGGCCCGCAAGCCCAGGTGACCTCACACGGTGCCCTCGGGCTTCTCCAAGACTGACCGACGTGAGACGGGGGCGCTCAGGAACCCGGGGGCTGTGCACAACCATTTCAGCAGACTCCAGGTGGTTTTAGAAGCGTTTTCGCCCAGGGATGTTGGGTCCACTTGGTAGGTGGGCAGACCTCAACTCTGTGTCCATTAAAGGGCTGAGCCAGGACTTTCTCTCAGTCAAGGGAACCAGAACAGACGGGGAAACTGTGTCCACTCCAGACTTAGTCATCGGCAGACCAAGTGGCCTGCACCCTGATCATTCTCCTAAGAAAAGTCCATTAAAATCCTTTATATCCAACTTCAACAGTTGGGGTCCCCTGAGCAAAGCTCTCCTAGGCACGTTGTAAGAGGCCAGGACATTGGTTTCCAGGAGCCAAGTTGCCCCCGGGGTCTTCAGTCACTCCACTCCTCCGTCCAAGGTCCTCCCACTTCCCGGTGGTGGACGGGCTCCAGACCCCCTGCTGCACTGGCTCAGAAATAAGCCTGCAGACAGGGGGGATTTCTCTTCCTCTTTATAGACACCAGAGCTGAAATCAGAGCTCAACCACCGCCATGGGGCAGCGCCTGCCTTGGAGAACTCCGATTTCAGGACCGGGGTCTCCAGTAGACCTCAGCAAGTCACGAGGAAAGACACTGCGTCCACACACTCGTGCCCCTCCAGCAGGAGTGGACGGACGCACTGTGCCTTCCTGCCCCGGCGGGTGGGGACAGGGTGAGGGGCAGGATGGCAGGCTCTTTAATCTCCTGCAGGTCCTGACGGTTGGCACAAGCATCCGGGCTTCCATGCTGCTTTGCCCAGTCACGAATTCTCATACGGCCTTATACGGGAAGAAGTTGGACCCGGGGCTGGGGTCATGTTCCCAAAATACGGTCCAGAGGGGCTGTCCACACCGCTCCCGCCCAGGTGCTCCTCGTGTGACGGGCCACTTGAGCTCGGCAAGTGGGCCTCACAGAGCCGCCCCATCTCACGGGCGTACTGCACTGAAGCCTTCCGTGCAGACAGGCCCCGTGCCCTCTGCAGCTAGGGTCCTCCAGGGAGGGCCGTCCTCCCCAGCGAGCACCCCGCCCAAACTTCACAGCCACCAGGGACACACTACTGGTCAGGAGCTACGCGTCCGAGCCATTCCACGCGCCCCTCAGCCGTCGTCACGCACCCACAGCTGTTCCACGCACCCCACAGCTGCCGTCCCTCATCACCGCCAGTCTTCAGGGTGAGTCGCCTGCCCCAACAGCACCAACAGAATGCAGTGGGCACAGTTTGTAGAGACCTGTCAGAAGCCCCGGCTGAGGGCTTGCGCTTGCTCCGCACCCTCGGGGCCCACCAGCTCTCCGGCGGTCACAGCTGACGACAGGAGATACACTTCGGTGCCACAAGCTCCTCGCTTGTCCGCTGCGGGCACCCGTGTGTCAGAGCAGCGCCTTCCCCAGCGCACTCCTGGGAGGTGAAGACCTTCGGCATCACACCTCATAACCCAGAGGGCTTTTATTTATTGTAATTGGACGCTAATTACAATACTGTGGTGGCTTTCGCCATACATTGACATGACTCAGCCACGGGTGTCCGCGTGTTCCCATCCTGAACCCCCTCCCCCTTCCCTCCCCATCCCATCCCTCAGGGTCGTCCCAGTGCACCAGCCCCCAGCACCCCGTCTCATGCATCGAACCTGGACTGGCGATCAGTTTCACATATGATACTATACGTGTCTCAGTGCTATTCTCTCAACCCAGAGGCTTTGTCTCTGGGAATCTCCTCCTGCCTCCAGAGAGACTCTTCCATCCGGCGGAAAGGTGCTGCTGACCTCCAAGGGGTATGCTCCTGGATCCGTGCTCACATCTAAGAAAGCACAGACCTGACGGGGCCTGCACAGCTGGCGGAGTTTCTCCTCAGAACCAAGAGTAAGCCTTCCAGGAACCGAAGCGGTGAAGGCCGGAGGCGGCTTTCATAGGACCGCACGGCCAGGACTGGGTGTCTCCCCAGTGCTAACCCTCAGCTGCCTTCCTCCCCTTTTTCTTAGAAAAACAATGAATGCTCGTATCTGTATTTCCCAGCCTGCTGCCAAAGGGGGAAAGCTTTCTGAGGCCTGGGTTTGTCACCAGAACCCTGATCTGCCTGAGATAATGGGGACCGTCTAGTGATACCTCAAGTATGCTTGCTGTGACAAAGAACCCCCTGGTGCAGCCTTTGGGGGCAAAGTCCACAGAACAGGGGGGACTAAATATTCCCCAAACGCCACTGACCCTTGGCTCCAAAGGGCAAATCCAGAAATCCCAGTAACCGGCACTGTGAAGGACCAAACCACAGCGAGAATCTCCCACACACCCCCAGGTTTATGTTTGTGGAGACTGGAACCCCCAGTGGGCCCGTGAGTGTTTGAACAGCGGGCAAGGGGAGGCCGGCGTTTACTGGGATATTCAACTGTCCCTGTGAGTGTCCACAATAAACCTGATGCTTCCCCTTGGTCTTCCTCACCGGACCTTCACAAGTGTCTCAAACAGACGACTCCAATTTTGCCTTTCCACCTTGAGTCAGAGTCAGTGCTCAGAAATCTCCCCAAACACCAGGAGAGCCGGCCGGTGCCACAGCCACGCGGGGCATCAGCCCACAGGGACCACTGGCGCATTTCCTAAGCAGCTCCAGAAACCCGCACACCCAAGCCAGGAGGCAGAGGCCGACCGAGGCCCCGGGAGACGTGCCGCACAAGTGCGCACTAGCCTCACTCGATCGAGGGGCGAGGACACCGGTCACTCGTTCGGTCAGCAGCCCTCCCTCCAGTCTAGGGTCACGGCTTTAGGACCGTCATACACACCGAACTTGTCATTTACTTTTAATTCTGCTTTGCATAATTACGTAAAAACTTGGTACTTGTTGCCTGTCAAGCCCGTCAGAAATGATGTCTTGAATAGAAAGATGTTGGCTCAACACTTTGAGATGATTGCTGGGTTGATAACCTTCAGGAGATAGGATCCTAAGAGTGAAAATGCCTGAGGTTCGCCCTTCCGCCTTCTGAGTTACTCAGTTGTGGCCTCACAAGCTTTACGATCACTAGGCACTTTCCCCTCTAATGTGGGGTGTGATGTCTAGGGACAAAACCTAATCCCACTAAAATTGGATGGCCCGGCTCTCGATTAGTTAGTGATGCTTTCAGAGAAAGATCTTGATCGAAAGGGGAAAATGTGAAAATGAATCAGTGTAACCTACATCAAGGACCCTCCCCGATCTGAGGGTAAAGAATCCGCCTGCAAAGCTGGAGACGCGGGTTCCATCCCGGGGTCGGGAAGATCCCTTGGAGGAGGGCACAAAAACCCACTCCAGTGTTCTTGCCTGGAGAATCCCATGGACAGAGGAGCCTGGTGGCTGCAGTCCACGGGGTCACAAAGAACTGGACACGACTGAGCAATGAACACTCTCACTTTCTATTGCAGTCAAACGGGCTGGGGTGCCACGGAGGGGGGCCTCCCATGCTGGACCCCCACCGCAGCTCAGAGGCTCAGCAGGAAGACTGAAAGGACCTGTCCTTCTGCTGGCAACAGCTGGCACCAAGGCAGGCAAAGAGAGACTGCCTCTGCGCCAGCCCGCCCTGGTGCTCCCGCAGCCAGGGAGCCCACGCGCTGCAGTGGAGGCCCCGCACCGCCTGCCTCACGCTCACCTTCCCCAGGCCTCCTTAAACTCACCTGCCATTTGCTTCTCTGGAATTGCAGCTCATCTGTGATTCCTGAATAAACTCTTGTCGGCTAGGTAGAGGCCTCGTTATTCCAAACCCAAGGCCAACAGGACTGTAGGCCTCCTGGGGAAGCAAAAGGTCTGAAATTCAAGAGGCGAATCACTCCTGGTGGGGACTGGGGAAGGCAACCTGTTGAGAACCAGTCCAGCCAGCATCTCACGTGGCCTCCCGTGGTGCCAGAGGCTGCCCAGACCTGGGCAGTGAGGCAGGCGAGGGGAGTCTGTCCAACCACCCTGCGGGCCTCTGCGGGCCTCTGCGGGCCTCTGCGGGCCCCCGAGGGCAGGAGAGGGGCCCAGCTGCCTGGACCATCTCCAGGGTGGGATCTAAAGTTAGACAAATCCTCACAGCACTTGGAGCTTAGTGGCTTTGGTCAGGCGACTGGACCCCTGCCGTTGTCTATTCAGCTGTGAGATACGGATAATGAGGGGGCCACCTCGTCGGGGCACTGTCCGCACTTGGCCCCGAGAGGGTGTCAACGCAGCCACGAGCTTCGCCCAGCAAGCAGCAGCAGCAGCTGCCTCCCGCCAGGAGCAGGAGCCCTCGGCAACCTCGGCTACCACCCAAGACCCCCAACTCTCAGACACGGCGGAAGCGATGCCTGTCTCGGGAGAGACAGGACCCGCTGTGGCAGGGATTCTGCTCCCCGGCCCTTCTGCACGCCCACAGCCCCAGCCATACAGGGCGGTGGTCTGCACGCGACTCCCTGGGCTGCACGGGAGAGACCCAGCCCCCGAACTGGGAATGGACGCAGTGATGGGCTGGACGGGGCCCCACGGACACAGAGACACCCCCGAGCGAGGCGGTGTACCTGGCTCCCCTCCACGGACTGGAAGTCCAGGCCTGGCACGGATGCCGACCACCTGAGATCCGAGCGTGAGCACCTTTCCCGACGCGCAGTGGGGCCGCCAGTAAGAGTGCAGTGGCCGTGGTCTCTTCTGTGCCATGCACTCCTCCCGCCCACCCGCGTCGCTAGCACGGGCTCCCCGAGGTCGGAGGCCAACCCGACGCCAGCCCAGAGCCAGGCCCAGCCCCCCTGGGGCTTCCTTCACCTCCGGAACTTGTTCTGTGTCTCAGTGCTTCTTATCGCCTGATGACAAAATTAATATATGCTCATGGTGGAAAAAAAGAAAAGAAAAAAAAAATCCCTGAACATGTAGAAACATGGAAAGAACGACGTGGAACCAGTCACAAAGCCCTCACCGTTGTCGATATTCCGGAGCATTTTCTTGCAGGTTTCCTCCTGTGAGCACACGGGTTATAAACAATTCGGAATTACGTCACCTGTCACGGTTTCCGTGTCTGCTCTTACTTACCCTTTCCCCAGCACTCCAGTGCGCCTCTGACGCCTCCACGTTTCCCTCGGGCTGTGACCATGTTGGCCGCTCTGGGGACGCGGTTCTCGCCGACGTGGGGCTGTGGGTCTCGTGTTCAGGAGGGCACGCAAGGAGGGCACGCAAGGGGGGCACGCTCATACCTCTGTCTCCCTGCTTTATGGCGCCCTGAGCCCCTCCTCGGACGGCAGTGACTTTGATCCAGCCTTTTCCCGGGCGATTCTGATTTCCAAGAGTGGAACCCTAAGGCGCCTCAGGATGCGGGGCTGGGGAGGGAAGTCCCGGCTGCCAAGGTGGCCGCCACCGCGGGCTCAGCGTCCCCAGGGCCTGCGGGTCGGGATGAGGGAGACTGCATGCGTGAGGCAGGGCGGAGACCCAGGCCCGGTTCCACGAAGCGCCCAGCCCAGCCACGCTGGGAGGGGACAGATGGTGACCCCCAGTGCTGCTCGTGGGAAGAAAAGGCCTACAGACCAGCGTCACAGCGGCTCTCATGAGTCCTCCCTGGAAAGAGTTACCCTGCATGTGAGCAGAGATCTCGGCTCACGGAACCCTGGGTGATTGTTATTTTAACTGTGCGTCTGTTACAGCTTTTGCATAGAATATGCATTACTTTAATAAAAACAACAGCCTTTTTAGAAGTCTCTTTCTGTGCTGGCATAGGGTAAATTATCATTTCTATTTGCTTCTCTTTCTTTTTTAGTCCCCCCCCCCACCCCCGAACACTGAAATCCTCCCATCCGTCTGTAAGTTACTTTGGTGTGAGTTGAGGATCTGTCTGTGTTCTTTTTTCAGAGTTATCACCAGCACTGCAGTACCATTTGGGGAAGGCAATGGCACCCCACTGCAGTATCTTTGCCTGGAGAATCCCATGGACGGAGGAGCCTGGCGAGCCACAGTCCACGGGGTCGCTAAGAGTCGGACACGACTTGGTGACTAAATCAGATCATCAGAAGCAATGTTGACTGAAAACCCAACCTTTCTTGCAGGCAGCTTTCTCTTTCCTCGCTCCCCGGCTGCCTGTCGCCTGCCCCGTAGGTACAGTTTCGAGCTCTGTGAGGGCCAGTGCGGGGCACCCCCTTTCCCACTCGTCTGCTCAGCTGCCCTGGCGCCGGGCACCGTTCGCATTGCGTGTGCTGTCAGGAGCGTGGGCTCACCCTCTTATCCCTCCGTGTGTCTTCACACACACGCCACAGCCACCCTGTCCAGTCTGAAGTACGTCTTACAGGCAGTCAAGGCGAGGCTGCTCATGTGGCCCAGTGAGCCTGCCATTCGGGGAACTGGCTGTTTCTTCACAGGTTCGTTGACGTCTGTCTCTTTAGCCTCTGCCATCACCTTTGACGAGTACGGCAGTCTTCTAAGAAACAGGCTGACCAAAGGGAAATGTATCCTTCTAATTCAAGCTTGTTTAAAAAGTAGCAGGCTGGAAGCCCCACGCAGTTAAACAGAGACAACTACAGCTGTTCTCACAGGAACAGTTGCAGCCCTGATTCTTTCCGTATAAATAAGGAAAACTGAAACTTAGAAGGCAATAGTAGACAAGAGGAATGGAAACGAAAGCGTTTAAGAGACAGGAGGAGGGAAATAATAGCCCCAGAAGAAGAATTTTAAAAAGAAAACCAAACTGTATCAGTTTTCTTAGGTCGGTCTCCACAACAATAGAAATAAAAACAAATAAAAGCAAATGGGACCTAATCAAACATAAGCTTTTTCACAGCAAAGGAAACCATAAAAAGTGCAAGGACAACCTACAGAGAAAACGCCTGCAAACGAAGTGACCAGTGAGGCTTAATCTCCAGAACAGAGAGACGGCTCACAGCACTCAGCGAGAAAAGACAGACAGCACCATCGGCAAATGGAACCGGCATTTCTGCAAAGAAGACACTCAGGTGGCCAAAGGGCACACGGAAAGATGCTCGTCATTGCAAGAAACAGACGCTGGAGAGGCTGTGGAGAGAAGGCCCCTCCTGCGCTGTTGGTGGGGACGTAGACCGGTGCAGCCACTGCGGAGAACAGTGAGGAGTCTCACGGAGCAAGCAGGAGAGTCGCCGTGTGGCCCGGCAGCCCGGTCCTCAGCACACACCCAGACCGTGGCTCAACAAGACACACACGCCCCGGAGTCCACGGCAGCCCGGACAGGAAAGCAGCCCAAATGCCCACGACAGACGCGTGCGTGAAGAAGACGCGGCTCCCATGCACAGTGGAAAACTACTCAGGCACGGAGAGGACGAAACCACGCCTTTGTAGCAACATGGGTGCAAGCAGAGAGCCTCCTACTAAGTGAAGCCAGAAAGACAGCCAGACGCCAGGCACGACCGCGTCCATGTGGAATCCAAAGCACAACATCCGTGAACGTCTCTATGCACCAGAAGCGGCATGGCGGGACACCGAGAGCGGACCGCAGGCTGCCAGAGGGGAAGGCGTTTAGGGGCGGAGCGGGGCAGGGCTGGGCAGACTTAAGCTGCTGTAAACGCAGAGGGGAGAGACGAGGAGCTGCTGCCCAGCACAGGGAACCACGCGCAACATCCTGTGATAAACCCTAATGGAAACAATATAGAAAGAATGCCTGCAAGCGGCTTCCTTGGCGGCTCGGATGGTAGAGAGCCCGCCTGCCGATGCAGGAAACGTGAGAAGCCCGGGCTCCACCCCTGGCCGGGAAGATCCCCTGGAGAAGGGAATGGCAACCCTCTCCAGTACTCCTGCCTGGAGAGTTCCGTGGACAGAGGAGCCTGGCGGGTTACAGTCCATGGGGCCGCAAAAGAGTTGGATATGGCTGAGCAACTGACGCTTTTCACTGTAATGTATGTTTATTAGTCACTTTGCTGAACAGCAGTGATTAGAACACACTGTGAAAAGAAAACAAACCAAAAGAAGAGAAAACCAGGAGATTAGATGAGTGAGCCCAGGCACAGGCATTTATCCTCCAGCTACGACAGGAGGCGCCTGCGTCTCCCTCCAAGTCCCGTCATCCTGTTCTCAGGTTCCGAAGCTCTGCTCTTCGCGCATATACGTGTTCGACTGTTCCTGTCTTCCTGGAGAACTGACTCCTTTTTTGTGCAGAATGCCTCTTGTTCCATTAATAACATCCCTGTTCTCTACTCTGAAGGTGTCTGTTCTCTGCCGTCGGGTGTTAATCTGACCACTCCAGGTAATGATCAGTATTTTACGGGATATCTTTCTGCACTGATCTTCTCTACGTCTTCATATTTAACGTCAGCTTCTCATAGACAACACTTAGGTGGGCAAGAGCTAGTTATTCAAATGTACCGGAAAAGTCATGTAAACCCCTGACCAAACCGAAGCAAAACAAAACAGAAGATTAGCCAAGGAGTCTATTTCTGCAGCTTGGGAAAACTTGGTTTTAGGCAGAGCTTCCCCTCCCAACAGGAGACAAGGAGATAGAGCCTACATACTGAAAGGCTGACGACAAAATTATCCTCCCTGCGAGGATTGTAATAACTAGGGCATTTCAGAGTCATCTGAGCACATGCACCCTGCTCTACGTAAAGCGGACCACTAGTAAAGACCTGCGGTACGGCCCAGGGAGCTCCACTCAGCACTCTGTAACGGCCCCGTGGGGAAAGGATCTAAGGGAAGCTGGATACGCGCGCAACTGCCTCACTATGCTCTCCAGCCGAAACCCCCGCAACACTGCAGATCACCTGTGCGCCAGTGAAAAGACGGAAGCAAGCTGAGCTTGAGTGAGCCGCTGCGGACACCGAGACACCACTGGCCGAGTCGTTGCTTCAGCGGCTTTTGCTCAGCTGTTCTAGCCTTCCTTCCTGTTGCCCTCACCACCTCATCACAGGACACAATCTCTTACTCACTACTGTCCCATTTTATCACTCACTGTCATAATTTTAAAGTTAGAACAATTTAAATCGTATTTTAACTAAAAGGGCTTTACCCAAAGCTGTCGTGTTGCTTCTCTCCAGCCTACTTCACCGTCTCAAGATCTTTCTAAAAAAACACTGTATAAAGTACTCAGTATCTCCTGTTAGGACACAAACCTCCATGAAGCAAGGATTCCCGTGGTGTTGCTCACCGGTGTGTTCCCAATGCCTAGAGCAACACCTGGCATTCAGTGGGTGCTCCATTAATGACTGTTCGTGATAAATAAATGAGCTGCTCAGGGTGAGAAACTGGTAAAAAAAAATAATACACCTGGTCTTTACCCAGTTCCCAGCAAAGCGTCTAAAGCCCTTGAGTGACTGGAGCACCTTTGTTGTGCTAACGAGGACCCCAGCACACACCACGGTCCAGGGTCCATCACCCGAAGGTCCAGGCTGGGACAAAAAGGCTGGAGCGCTGAGCCGCCCAGCGCCGGGCAGCGGGGGAGGACTGGGACAGAGTCAGGCCTGCGGCCGGTGACTGAATCAACCCCGCCTCCCTAACGGAGCCCTAGTCAAAGCTCCCGGGAGGGGGCTCCCTCCGGGTGGGGGCGTCCTGGTGGGAAACCCCGTGGAGGGCTGGAAGGGCGACAGATTCGAAACCCTGGAAAACTGCAGGAGCTATGTGAAAAGACACGAATAATCAAAACAGATTCAAGCGAAGGCTGAGAGATGGACTCCACCAGGAGCCACGAGAAAAGACGTGTGCACAGGGGCGGGGCCCCTGACGGCAGCTCTCAGGCTTTGACAGGTTGGGTTTCTCTCCCCAGACTTGGAGAGAGTGAGCGGATTCTTGGCTGCGCAAACCTCCGGTGGAGTTTCTCACCGCGTCGGCTCCAGGAACCGCTTCTCCCCGGGGCTGGCTTGGATCCGTCTCCTCCGTGCTGATCCCTCCCTTGGTTTCTGTCCCCAGAGGGTGAGGGGCTGCCCACGGCTCCACATGGGGTCTCGTTCTCGTTCCTGATGGAGCAGGCTGGGGGCGGGGGTCCCCGGCACTGGCTTAGAGCAGACACGGCTCATAATGGGATCCGTATAAACCAGTTTCTTTTATAAACGTGCAAGTCCACGAGGAGCGCGTTATCATTATGAGAAAGTACGAGGAGACACAAAAGCCCGGGCTGTCAGGATTCTCGGCGCAGACGGGGGCAATGCCGTGCTGCGGGCCTGCACTTTCAAGAGGGAGGGTCTCACCCTCAGTGTTCTCTCTACACACACAGGAAAAACGAGGCTGCGAGAGCATTGGAAACATTTTAAAAGAACCTTTGTTCAATTTGTACACTCAAGGAAATAGCTTCGAGAAGGTTTTTGCTTGGAGGAAATAAAAGACATGGGTCTAGAAATCAAGATAACGTTTGATTCTTTTTTCAAGAAATAAAACAGAGGGCGGTGGAGAAAGTCCCTGGAGATGACGCTTTTCTTGCAAGGAGGCGGGAGGAAAGTGCAGGCAGACTGGGCTAGGTCGTGGGGTCCTCGGGGACTTCCTGTGGCCAAGGGCATCTGCAGAGACCCAGTAGCCTTGGTTCTCTCACGAGTGTGAAGGCTGTCCCTTATTCTGCCTGCTGCTCCTCTTGGCATGGATAAAAGTGTATGGGGAGGTGTAGTCACTGGTTTCAACAACAAAGATAAAAACAGCATCTCGATAGATGTGGTTTGGCTTGGATGAGAAGGTGGGTCACCAAAGGAGGCCCGGGCTGGCCCGAACGCCTGCCCCAGCCTTCGTCTGGGTGAGAGGAAACATCTCCCTGCCAGGTTCAGGCCACGGTCCCTGGAGGAGGCAGTGCGGGCCTGGAGGGCTGAGAATCTGCCCCGTCTGTGTGCCAGGTGGGGCCACTGGCAGAGCGGCCAGAGAGGAGAGGGACACTCACTCACACACTCGTGATCCCCCCAGTGAGCAGATCCAAGGAGCAGGCAGTCGGCGGTGGTAGCTGGGAGGATGAAGCGGGTCCCACTGGCTCTGTGAGTGATGGAATCTCAGATGAGCCGGGGGCGCGGGTGAGTGGCCGTACAGCCGTGTCCGCCTCTGTGGGTCCTGCCCTCGCTGCTCGACCTCAAGCCAAGGGAGGGGCAGAGAGTTCGGCCTGCGGCAGGGTGCCCAGTGGGGGAGCGCTGGCTCAGATGAGACTGCTGTCCCGGCTGCCACCATTCTGCGTGCTCTCTCCTCCTGGACCCCAGGATGGTGCCCATGCTTCCGCTGCCGCCTAGGCCTGCCCTCATCCAAAAAGGGCGCGTGTCACACCCACGCAGGGTTTAACAACAGTCAAGCTGGGCACACCCATCGCCCACAGGCGTGCCGGGTGGTGGTTCAACAGCGTAAACCAAGATGTGCAGGGAATGCTTAGACAAGGAGGGCCGGGGGAGACGGGACCCCAGGCGTCTCTTTGAACCCTGGGCTTTTGTGCAGCAGGTGGCCGGGTTTCCCCCGTGGCTGATGCCTGCCCGGCCGTGGACATTTGAGCAGCTCCTGGCTGAGCAGGGGGTGGTTCTTGGGCGCCGGTGCGCTGGGAGGCTGGCGGCACGCTCCCGGGGTGGCAGGGCATGGTCGCGGGAGCACCGCCCGCAGGCACAGCTCGTCAGGGCGGCGACGTCGGATGACCCCGCGGCTGTTCACGAGCTTCCTCAGAGGGAAGCTGCCCTGAAGGCTGCCGCCGGGCAGACGTGTCCCACCAAGCGGAGTGGGGTCGCACCCCGGGGACAGGCTGAGGGCAAGAAGGGACGGAGCAGCAGGGGCCTGTGGGGTGTCCTTGAAGGTCCACAGGGAGCGAGCCACCGCTGAGCGTCAGGAGCACACCACCAGCGAGCGACAAGGTCTGGGTCCCCTCCCTCCGCTCCTCGAGGACCCAGAACCACAGAGGGGGCGGCAAGCAAGGGGTGAGAGCAGACGGTGGGCTTTCTCAGCCCTGCGCCCCCCCACCCCGGGGAGCCCAGGGCTGAGCCTCGCGCTCAGGGGTGGGAAGGGAGCACCCTGACGCCGGGTGTGGGGTTAGCTTTCGGTTTTGACCGGCTGGATGCTTTCACACTGGAAGAGACTCCTCACTCCTGAACGTGGCTGGCGGTGGCCAGAGGCGGGGGAGGGACGGGGCTGCTCCTGCGTGGCTGGTGGAGTCAGGACATCCTGGCAGGCACGTCGCAGGTCAGTGTGGACCCCACGAGTCCTGGGGTCTGCGTCTGACCCGGCAGCATGCTGTGAACACTTTCCGTATGAACACATTGCAGCTTCACTGTCAATGCCTGACTGATTTCTGTAATTCCCTAGGAGAAACTGGGTAATTGGGGAGGATTCTTTTTTTTATCCAGCCTTAGAAACTCTATCAGCAGCCATCACACCAAAGTCTCATAGAAATAGGCATAACACGTGGATATGGGTCTCCGTCATTTTTATTAAACATTTTCCTGCAGTTTCTACTTACTTCAATTACACATGAACCATAAATAAGAGGTATGATTCTTATATGTGAAGAAACAAAATTATAATTATTTGCCAACGATACGTTTATACACTTATGTTTCCCAAGAGTTCACAAAATAGCTGGAATTAATTAACAAGCTTCAGTATAAACACAAGATAACTACTCATGAATGTATTTTCTGTGTAACATAAGCAACTTACTAGAGAGCACCCTCAAAAGATCCCATTCACAAGGAAAAGAAGACATTAAAAATTTTTGAAAATAACATTTACCAAAAATTTGAAGAGTGCTATTAAAAATGGACTATATTTTGCAGGAAAAAAAAAAAAAACGGAGAACTTTGTTTCTAAGGGAAACACCTAACATTTTTTAAAAATGTTGTGACAGGCATATGGAAAGATGCTCACCCTCATTCATCACAGGGGAACTGCAAGTTCAAACAACAATGAGCTACCTACCACCCCACGTCCACCGTGAGCTGACAACACCAACCGCTGGCCAGGACGCAGAGCGATAGGAACACCCACTTGGCGCCGAGTGCAGAACGGAATGGCCGCTTCAGGGGACAATTCAGCCATTTGGGCTTCCCTTGTGGCTAAGCTGGTAAAGACTCTGCCTACAATGTGGGAGACCTGTTCAATTCCTGGGTCGGGAATACCGCTGGAGAAGGGATAGGCTACCCTCTCCAGTATTCTTGGGCTTCCCTTGTGGCTCAGCTGGTAAAGAATTCACTTGCAATGCGGGAGACCTGGGTTCAATCCCTGGGTTGGGAAAGTCCCCTGGAGAAGGAAAAGGCTACCCACTCCAGTATTCTGGCCTGGAGAATTCCATGGACTGTATAGTTCATGGGGTCACAAAGAGCTGGACATGACTGAGTGACTTTCACTCACTAGACACTGTCATCCCTATACGATCCAGCAATTCCATTCCTGAGTATCCATCCAAAGTGTGTAAAAACTTGTGTCTTCACAGAAACTTGCTCACAGATGTTTGTAGCTGCTTTATCCACAACTGACCAATCTTGGAAGCCACCAAGACGTCCTTTAGTATGTGAACGGGCAAATGACCTGCGGTGCCTCCATAAAACAGGATATCATTCGGCAATAAAAAGAAGTCAGCTAGCAAATCATGAAAATACAAGGATGCACGTCTTAAACACGCATTTCCCAGTGAAAGAAGCCCAGCATGATCCTAGCGCCGTGACGTTCCGGGGAAAACCATGGTGATACAGAAGATGCGTGGCGGCCGGGGGCTGGGGGCCAGGATGGGCGGCTGGAGCGCTGTGGGCGTTCAGGCCCGAGGGGCCGGCTCGGAGACGCCGGGTGCTGGATGCGTGACGATGCACGTTTGCTAAAAGCTGCAGAATGTGCAGCTCAGGGTGAACCCTAACGTGAGCTCTGCCCTGCAGTTAACTGATCACTCATCGGTTATGGCAGACCTCCCACAAGATGGTAATAACGGGGAACTGGGGGGTATGGGAGGGTATTTGGGAACCCTGTGCTTTCTGCTCAGGTTTTCTTTAAACCTAAAACTACTCTACAAACAAAGTCTATTAACTAAGAGAAGAAGAAAAAAAAAAAAAGGAGTTACTGAGGCACAAAGGGACATGGAGGAGCCGTAAACGCCCATAAATGCCCATTGCTTAACGAAAGACGCCAGTCTGAAAACGCTGCCCACCACGCGATCCAATCACACCGCATTCTGGAAAAGGCAGGTGTGCGGAGACAGAGTATCAGGAGTTACGGGCTGACTGAACAGGTGAGACGGACCCTTCAGGGCGGTGAGACAATCCCGCATGGCAGAATAGCGGTGGGTGCAGGACGCCACAGAGCTGCTCAGACTCAGAACACTCCCGCAGAAGACCCGACACCATGAAGAGTGTCCTTGGCACAGTGATTATAATTGCTGTTAGCATTTCTTTGTTTATTTGGCTGTACCAGGTCTTAGCTGCTGCGTGTGGAATCTAGTTCCTTGACAAGGGGCTGCACCCAGGCCTCCTGCACTGGGAGCGTGGAGTCTTAGCCACTGGACCACCAAGGGAAATCCCCCTTAACGCATTTAAATCTCAAAGTCATTGAGGTAGAGGGATCCCAACATGGGATGCAGAACGCAACAAAACAGTGTAACTGTTTCCCGAGGGCTCAGCGGGTAAGGAATCCGCCTGCAACTCGGGAGGTGCAGGTTTGATTCCTGGGTCAGGAGGATCCCCTGGAGGAGGAAACAGTAACCCACTCCAGTGTTCTTGCCTGAAAAATCTCATGGTCAGAGGAGCCTGGCCAAGGTCAGGCGGGCTACAGTCATGGGATGCGGCAGGAGTTGGACACAACCGAGCAACCGAGCACGCACACGTGCAAGAAACACAGCTGAGCAACGGAGCACACACACGGGCAAGAAACACGGCTGAGCAATGGAGCACGCACACGGGCAAGAAACAGCCTCATCGAAGGGGATGGGGAAAAAGAGCTGCAAAAGTAACTCTGGACATGAGCAGAGTCTGAACAGCTGCCGGCCAGGGAGGCATCACCTGAGCAGAGACAGTCGGTGAGGCTGCTCCTGTGACCACAGAATGCCAGTTCCGAGGCTGCCCTGCACACGAGAGCACACAGGCAAGGGGCACGCGCGCCTGGGTGGTGGCAGCTTGCAGAGAAGCAACAGAGACAGGGCGACCCCCGCGGAAGAGCTGGAGATATCAGTGAGATCTCACGGTCAGCTTGATACAGATGTAGACGGTTAGATAGAGGACTATAGGAGGACAGTTGGTAGATGACAGACAGGTGTGTACACACACACACACACACACACCTGTTTCCTAGCTCTGTCAGCTGAATGGGCTGCCAGCAACATCAGCTGAAGCAATGAAGCCCCAGGAGCAATGAGCACACCCAGAGCCCAGATCTTGGTGTCTAACACCATCTCCAACAAAAGCAACCAGGGCTCCTTGGGGAAACGGCTGATTCTAGGGCTGAGCAGGAAATGCAAAAGCTGGAGGAGGAGAAGGGGATGACGGAGGAGGAGATGGCTGGATGGCATCACCGACCCGGAGGACGTGAGTCTAAGTCAGCTCTGGGAGTTGGCTATGGACAGGGAGGCCTGGCGTGCTGCAGCCCACAGGGTTGCAGAGAGTTGGACAGGACTGAGCGACAAAAACTGAGCCTAGACTAAAGTGGTGCTCAAAACCCAAAGCCTCTGATGGACCGTGATGGTGGAGTCGTGAAAGAACACAGCAGCCAACAGGAAGAGCACCCAGTGGCCAAAGATGAAATCTTGGAAAAACTAAATAAACCCTAAACCATTGGAAAATGACTCACACACTCGGTAAACAGCCATGGGTCCATCCTGATACAAGTGAGTGACTAACTACATAAACACACAGGGAGAGACCAGCTGCCTGCACAGAACTCCAGACAGCATATGCAGACAGCCCGCAAGGAGGTGCAGCCAACTCCCCAGCCGTGTGCGTGGCTGCCCTCAGTGACTCCTTCCAAAGAGGGCAGTGAGCCTGCCGTGTGTAAAGGGACGGCCACAGCGTCCTGCGGTGTGGCACAGGGAACGCTGCTCAAGGTTATCTGCCAGCCTGGATGGGAGCGGGGTGTGGGGGAGGATGGCTACATGTGTGCGGGGCTGAGTCCCCTTGCCGTTCAGCTGAAACTAGCACAGCCTTATTTGTTACATGGCTATACCCCAATACAAAATGAAAAGTTTAAAATAAAGTTACATATTCAGTTGAAAAAAACCAAAGAGGTCAGTGAGGGAGTGGGGCAAGCTGGCTGGACCTTGGAAGAAGTAGACAAGCATGGGCTCGGCCAGGGGATCAAGGTCAGCATTGGTGGTAAAGTTGTTGGAAGGCACCCTTGGTGGGTGTGCTGAAAACGGCACTCTGTCTGTGAGGCCTTCCTCATAAACACACATGATCCCAAGCTCGCCAAGAGAGAACCAGCTGAGGGACATGCTATAGGGTCCCTGGCCACTCCTCCCCCAAGCCACCAAGGTCATCAACGACAAGGTGGTCTGAGAGGCGTCCCGGCCGAGAGGACGCTGAGGACACGTGACGAGACGGACCACTATATCCTGGGACACAGAAAGGTCATCATGGAAAAACCAGGGAAATCCAAACCAGCTCTGGGCTTTAGCTAAGAGAGTTGACTCATTGGAAAAGACTGATGCTGGGAGGGATTGGGGGCAGGAGGAGAAGGGGACGACAGAGGATGAGATGGCTGGATGGCATCACTCACTCGATGGACGTGAGTCTGAGTGAACTCTGAGAGTTGGTGATGGAGAGGGAGGCCTGGCGTGCTGCGATTCATGGGGTCGCAAAGAGTCGGACACGACTGAGCGACTGAACTCAACTACCTTAGTTCCAGTTAATGGACATTCATTGCAATGAATGAACCGACACTGACATGTTCAGTTCAGTTCAGTCGCTCAGTCGTGTCCGACTCCCTGCGACCCCATGAACCGCAGCACGCCAGGCCTCCCTCTCCATCACCAGCTCCCGGAGTTCACTCAGACTCATGTCCATTGAGTCCGTGATGCCATCCAGCCATCTCATCCTCTGTCGTCCCCTTCTCCTCCTGCCCCCAATCCCTCCCAGCATCAGAGTCTTTTCCAATGAGTCAACTCTTCACATGAGGTGGCCAAAGTACTGGAGCTTCAGCTTTAGCATCATTCCTTCCAAAGAAATCCCAGGGCTGATCTCCTTCAGAATGGACTGGTTGGATCTCCTTGCAGTCCAAGGGACTCTCAAGAGTCTTCTCCAACACCACAGTTCAAAGGCATCCATTGTTCGGCGCTCAGCCTTCTTCACAGTCCAACTCTCACATCCATACATGACCACAGGAAGAACCATAGCCTTGACTAGACGGACTTTGTTGGCAAAGCAATGTCTCTGCTTTTCAATATGCTATCTAGGTTGGTCATAACTTTCCTTCCAAGAAGTAAGCGTCTTTTAATTTCATGGCTGCAGTCACCATCTGCAGTGATTTTGGAGCTAAGGTGAGGTGTTAGTGACTAGCGGCGAAGTGGTGAGGGTACGGAGGCGTTCCCTGTGCAAGGTTTATAATTCTTCTATAAATCTAAAAGTGTTCTAAAGTTACAAGTTTATTTAACAATACATATGAACTCTTCCTTACCCAACTGACTAATTTTAATACAATTAAAAATCTCCAGTAGGAATTTTTTTTCCAAAATGAAAAATTGATCCCAAAGGTACATGGATGAAAGAGGAGGCTGTCCAAGTGCGTCATGGAGAAGACAAGCAGGGGATGAATTTCTGTACCTGGTACGGAAACATAAGCTATAATCTTAGAAGAACGTGGTTCTGATTCAAAAGCAGATTGACGAAATGGAATGCTTGATCCAGAAACAGACTCGAGAGCTTATGGATTGAAAGCAAGGGTTAGTTGCTCAGTCATGTCTGACTCTTTGGGACCCCAGGGACTGTAGCCCGCCAGGCTCCTCTGTCCACGGGATTCTCCAGGCAAGAAGACTGGAGTGGGCAGCCATTCCCTTCTCCAGGGGATCTTCCCGATCCAGGGATCTAACCCAGGTCTCCTGCATTGCAGGCAGATTCTCTACCGTCTGAGCCACCAGGAAAGCTGACAAATAGGTAATCTCAGCGAAGCTGCCCTGACGGACTGGAGGAGAAAAGCTCACTGCATCTGTGCGTTTGCAGCAGCCCCCCAGGTGCACAGGGCGCACCCCACTTTATCTAGTGTCTGATGTGGCCTCGGAAGGGCCAGTCGCCCCCTTCCTTAGATCACAGGGCTGCCCCCGCCACCCCAGGGCTCTCCCCTCAGCCTTGACCACACTCCCCCCTCCTTCCCTCCAACGTGTTCGCTGCAGGCTGAGACAGGCAGGTGCTCCCGGTGAAGGGGCAGTGCTGCTTTCCGTGAGTGTCTCTGCTTACACGGACGGCAATGCCACCGCGTGGGCCCGGGCTTCACTCGGAGCCAGCACCGCGAGCTGTCCTCCCCTGCGCCCACCCGTGTCCCCGGCGTTCCCGGCCCGTCGGCGACGCGGGGATGAGGCAACCCGGCCACCGGGACGCACCCTCGGCAGGGCGGTCGCCGAGTCACAGGGCTCCAGGCGTCCACAAGGGCCGGCGCGCCTGCTCCGCAGGGGGAGCGCCGGCTGGGTCTCGGCGGGCGTGCGGGGGGGCGCCCCCAGCGACCCTCTGCCAGGGCTGCGCCGTCCAGCGCCCTCTCCTGCGGTCTGACGGGCGTGCGGGCGCCGCCGCAGCGTTTCAACAGCTTGGGGCGGCGCCGCTCCTTCGTGCCCGGCGTCCCCACCGCCCCCACCCCGGGTTTGGCTCCGTGTTCCATCGACGGTCCCACCTCCTCAGTGACCCGCTAAACCCCAGTCTGTTCCAGACCAGGGCTTGGCCGAGTGCCGGCTCTGCCTGGGGTCCGGCAGCCCGGGTCTGATTCGAGACGACATGGAGACGGGAGTTACCTCTGAGACCCCCACTGCCCAGCCTCGCGCACCCTGCTGGGGGTGGACCTCAGTCAATGGCTCCAGGAGGCCTTCCCCGCCTGTGGCGTTTGGGTAACAGATGCACTGACCTCCCTCCGCCTTTGGGGGTGTCTCCCACGCTATTTGCGGAGCAGTGGCCCCAGGCTAATTTGACATCTTTTCTGGAGCCAGAAGACAGCGTGCCACATTCCAAGTTTACAGGGGAAAATGGGGAGAAAAACGTTTAAGTGCTCTTTGTCTGTGTGTATTGAAAGTATATTAAAGCGTTTTTAAGGGAAACCATATAATTATTGCGTTTGCCACATCCAGCAGCTGAAAGCTGCTCTTCTGGTTTTCTCCAAGTCCTTGTCATTTTCTTGGTTGGTGGCAGACCAAATTACTAGTCAGCAGCCCTTGGGTGACGCCTGCCACGTTAAACAGAACCGTGTCACAGCAGCAGCAGGCGTGCTCACGCACCACGGGCTGTGCAGGTGAGAGGCTTCGACAGGAACGGTCACGGAGTAACCCCGGCTCTGCGCGCTGGCTGTCCTGCAGCTCATGACTTTTGCCGAAGAACCCCCCGCTCTGAAGTGGGGCCTGTGTCTTTCTCGAGAGGGTTTCCACCGCCCTCCTTCCCCTGACTCCCGGGGAGGGGACCAGCCATCAGGGCCCTTCAGAGCTCTTCAGATGGCGTCAAGGACAGCCAAGGTCGAGGACCAGCATCAACTCAGACTGTGGGCTTCCCACCCGGCTGCACTCTGCATCACCCGAGAGATGAGGGAGGGTTCCCAGGTCCCGCTTGCAGAGCGAGATTCTGATTCAGCTGACTCGGGTCACAGCCTGGGGGTCAGGAGACTCTGACTCAGCTGACTCATGTCACAGCCTGGGGGTCAGGATGTGTGAGTGTCTCTCAGGAGACTCAAACGTGCACCATGTTTAAGGGCCTGCGGTCACAGGCGTCTGCCTGGCGCCCTCTGCATCCGGGTGCCCGTTGGTTTAACCCTATCAGATTCGAACGCACCCCGTCCCACAGTAATCTTAGTTATTCTTTTGAGCTAAAGGTTAGCTCAGGTTTTCGCATGTGTTTCCAGCTATTTATTCAGCCTTCTTGCATCTCATGCCTTCCTTTGGGGCTCCTAGTTTTTTTTTTTTTCATGAAGCATCCTTTAGAACTTCTTTTAGCAAGAGTCTGGATTCAGCTATAAATGTTCCGCACAGCATCTTCATAGAACGTCTTTGCTTCAGCTTCCAGCTGGAGGTTGGCTGGTGGGAAGCTGGCGTCCTCACTCAGGGCTCTAGAGGTGTAACTGCCTTACCTGACTCCTTGTCTCTGACGTGTGTCGACTGGAAGCCTCTGTCGGTCCATTTGCAGATAACGGCTCCTTCTTCGGGTCTGGTTGCCTTTATGCTTTTTCTCTTTGTCTTTTGGGTTCGGCAGTTTCACTCACATAGCATTTGGGTGTACGTTAATTCCTTTCCTGCTTCCCACCTCTGATTCTCTGCTCTGAGCACCGCTTGTTCCCTCCAGGCAGACCGCTCCGGCCGCTCTTTCTGACAACGCCTCTCCTCCTGCGTCGGGCGCCTGCGCGTGTCCTTCACACGCCTTCCCCAGGCTCTCAGCCTCTCGCGGTGTCTGCCCTTTCCTCCCTCTCTGCAGTGTGCTTGAAGTCTTTCCTTTAAAGCTCTCATAACCGCTTCTGGGAGGAGGCACTGGCGCCCCACTCCAGTCCTCTTGCCTGGAAAATCCCATGGGCGGAGGAGCCTGGTGGGCCACAGTCCATGGAGTCCTAAGAGTTGGACATGGCTGAGCGACTTCACTTTTCACTTTCATGCATTGGAGAAGGAAATGGCAACCCACTCCAGTGTTCCTGCCTGGAGAATGCCAGGGACGGGGGAGGCTGGTGGGCTGCCGTCTATGGGGTCGCACAGAGTCGGACACGACTGGCGTGACTTAGCAGCGGCGGCATAATCACTTCCACGTTTCAAATGATCATGCTTATTTCTAGAAGTTGTGCTCGCTTCAGTTTTCAACCTGCATGTTTGATTTGCTGGAAACTATTTCCCTGTTTTTGCCTATGTTTTCTAGTCCTTATTTATGTCAACAATTCTTAGCATGCTTACTTTAGACTCTAGTTGATTTTTATTTGAATTTCTCGGTAAGCTAGTGCTTCCTCCTTCATCTCAACTGACGCTATGACTCAGTTCGTTATCTCTGCGATAGGAGAGGCCTTGTCTTGTAGAGGTCTATACCGAAATATTCATGACTGAAATGGCATGAGGCCTGGAGTGTGGAGGAAGTGAGCCCAAGTACAGACAGAGTGAGCCGCACCTCCTGGTTTGTAGTTTTCACGTATGAGCTCATCTTCACCAAGGATGGTTTTCTCCTTCCGGGGAGTCGCATGTGGAAATGCTACTGAGGACACCTTTTTGGGTTCTCTGCTGGCTGGCCCCATCGCATCCACGGGAAGGTCTTCCTAAGATTGCTGACTTGTCTTCAGGGTTTCTGCAGCTTGTTCCTGGCATCACTGGGACCTCACACCGTGGTGAGAAGCCTAGAATTTCCAGAGCCTCACAGACTGGAGCTGATTGCTGCTGCTCCAGCTGCTGGGCAGGCTGAGTGTAGGCCTCCCTCAACCCTGTTACAGAGGGCAGTTCTTCCAAGATCCCGGGCTTTCACCAAAGTCTGACATCTGGCTCCCAAAGGCAAGGGCGCAAGGGCCAGTCTCCATTCCAGAGGGAGCACGGCCCCCCTCCCACCTGCGTCCTCCGAAGCTTACCTCTCAGCCAGCATCGATGATGACGTCTCTTACTCACTAACGACACACAGGAATCCACTTCTGTCTCTTCAAGCTTCTCACGTTTCCGACACACGTGCTCAGTGTATGTTATGTGGAGGGGCGGGGGGGGGGCAGTGCCCGCACGGCTCTAGCTGCTGTGTTGCAGGATCTAATGGCACGTAGGGAACATAGTCACCTCAGTGCAGTGCAGTCGCTCAGGCGTGTCCGACTCTGCGACCCCACAGACTGCAGCACGCCAGGCCTCCCTGTCCCCAACCAGCTCCTGGAGCTTACTCAAACTCATGTCCATCGAGTTGGTGATGCCATCCAGCCATCTCATCCTCTGTCGCCCCCTTCTCCTCCTGCCCCCAATCCCTCCCAGCATCAGGGTCTTTGCCAGTGAGTCAGCTCTTTGCATCAGGTGGCCAAAGGATGGGAGTTCCAGCTTCAGCATCAGTCCTTCCAATGAACACCCAGGACTGATCTCCTCTAGGATGGACTGGTTGGATCTCCTTGCTGTCCAAGGGACTCTCAGGAGTCTTCTCCAACACCACAGTTCAAAAGCATCAATTCCTCAGGGCTCAGCTTTCTTTATAGTCCAACATACACAGCTGCTTCGTGCATTTAAATGTGTCACTAAGGCGTTCTCTTAACGTCTTACTCTCGAGCTACTTAGTTTGACAATACATTGCTTGAATATGCTAATAAGAACAACAGTTGATGTTTGTTTGCCTACAAGCAATCTTACCCATTATTTTCGTCGTTTCAAATCATCCTCAGAACAAATCCTGAACCAAGGACGCTGTCATTCATCTCGGCTGCGCTGGGAGAACTGTGGCCTCAGAGCAGGGAGACGGGGGTCTGGGAGCCCATGCTGGGTCTCTCGCTGACCCCACCCTACAGCGCTCCTCACACGGCTGATGCACTCGCTTTGTATTACTGCATGTGTGTGTGTGTCAGTGAGTGGTCAAAGTTCCAGGACAAACTTCCTGTGGAAAAGTGTGTGGGGTTTCCAGGGGGCACTAGTGGTAAAGAAACTGTCCACAAATGCAGGAGACGTAAGAGGTGCGCGGTCGGTCCCCAGGTTGGGAAGGCCCCCCGGAGAAGGGAACTGCAACGCACTGCAGCTGTCTTGCCTGGAGAACCCCACGGACAGAGGAGTCTGGTGGACTGCAGTCCACGGGGTCCCAAAGAGCCAGGCACGACTGAAGTGACTGACCACGCATGCCTGCACGCACGCACACGTCCATGGGGTGGAAAGCTGGCCCACAGCCAGGACCCAGGCTGTCTCCTCGCCACCAGCACATGGTTTGAGCCATTTGACTGGAGCTGGCCCACGAGACAGGAGTGGGAGTGACAGGCGGGAAGGCACTCCCCTTCACTTGGTGATAAATGTGGGCTGGTTAAACCCCTGGGGTGTGAGGAGGGGGCTTGCGTCGGGACAGTCCCTGCCAGTTCCCACCACCTGCCTCAGCTCCAGCGCGCTTTCTACTTTACAGAGAAGACAGGACCCAGCGGGTGATGACTCTAGTGACGAATACACACCCTCACCGGACCTGAGTCTGGGTGTTTCACCCTCTCGTGTACATAGTCAACCCCCTTCTCTTAGCTGGATCCCCTCCATTTCTTTCATTTTATTTCAACGTCCTCATCATCGTTATGTTTATAAAAAGGGCCCTTACCTTTTGGGGATGCATAATGAAATATTTATGGTTTGAGCAGCAAGGTGTCTGGGACTTACTTCAAAACAGCCCAGCGTCGGGGGAGCAGCAGGCAGAGACGGAGCAAGAGCGGCCGTGAGTTTGTAGCCTCTGAATCTGGGGGTCGGCTTCCGGGGAGTCACCACGCTCTGCATTCACATTTAGTAGGCGTAGTTGAGATTTTTTGTAACGCACAATTTTCCTTAAAGCGTACAGAAAATTCATAGAAGACAAAAAAAACTTTTTATGAAAGTAGGTTTTGAAATCTGGAGATGAATATGTGCTTACCAGGACCTGTGGAAGACACACGCCTCCAGGAGCTCTCACCTCGCCCTCTCCCAGCCAATCACAGGGAGGGGAGGACTTTCGATTCATTGCCAACTCTGAGGCTGGGGGAGAGGCTGTGAGCCCAGCACACAGGAGACTCTAGGAGCCGGTGGGGCGGAGGGACAACTCTGCCCAGAGCCTCCAGAAAACGCACAAAGCGCGACACCTCAGCATTAGCTCAGCAGCTCCTGTGATCAGTACTTTTCCCCCAGCTTCTAAGTCATCATTTATTTACAGGGCATCAGTCACACTGTTGAGGTGCTCACAACACAGTGAGCATCACAGGAAAAGTTACCCCATTACACACGACTGATGAGCTGCAGAACATTCTTGAAACGCTGGAGTGAAGCAACACCACATCACATTCCAAAGATGCTGAGAACTGGCAGTGACTCCACCAACTGAAGAGCAGATGGGCAGAGACTCAGAGCACTGCACAGCAGGCGGGCAGGCCTGCAGAATGCCGGGGAGCTTTCAAAGTACAACTTCACAGCAACACAGAGACAATACATTTGGGTTACTTTAAATCACAAGTGTGTAGTCCTGTGTTACAGCAGCAATCAGAAACTGATACACACATTTTCCAGCTAAAGAGAAACAGGATGTCACTGGCTATGAATTTCCTTTAGAGAAGGCAGGAAAACAGGAAGCGGCTGAGACCCTGGGCTCTCAAACAACAGCTGTTGCCCTTCAGTCGCTGTCACATCCAAGTCTTTGTGACATCATGGACTGCAGCAAGCCAGGCTTCCCTGTCCTTCACCATCGCCCAGAGTTTGCTCAAACTCATGTCCATTGATTCAATCATGCCATCCAACCACCTCATCCTCTGTCCTCTTCCCCAAACCCTGCCCTCCATCATTTCCAGAATCAGGGTCTTTTCCAACAAGTCGGCTCTTTACATCATGTGGTGAAAATTTTGGAGTTTCAGCTTCAGCATCAGTCCTTCGAATGAATATTCAAGACTGATCTCCTTTAGGACTGACTGGTTCCATCTCCTCTCATTCTAAGGGACTCTCAAGAGTCTTCTCCAGCACCACAGTTCAAAAGCATCAATTCTTCCATGCTTTGGACTTTCTTTATGGTCCAATCCTCATATCCATGTGACTACTGGAAAAACCACAACTTTGACCAGACAGGCCTTTGTCGGCAAAGTCATATCTCTGCTTTTTAACCCACCGTAGATGTTTGTCATAGTCTTTCTTCCAAGGAGCAAGCGTCTCTTCATTTCATGGCAGCAGTCACCATCTGCAGTGATTGGGGAGCCCAAGAAAAGAAAATCTGCCACTGTTTCCACTTCTTACAAATTTGCTGACGTACTGAGTGTGGCACTTCAACAGCATCACCTTTTAGGATTTGAAATAGCTCAGCTGGAATTTCATCACCTCCACTGGCTTTGTTTGTAGTGATGCTTCCCAAGGCCCACTTGGCTTCAGACTCCAGGATGTCTGGTTTTAGGTGAGAGGCCACACCTTCGTGGTTATTCAGGTCAGTAAGACCTTTTTTTTTTTTTTTGTACAGTTCTTCTGCGTATTCTTGGCGCCTCTTCTTAATCTCTTCTGCTCCCCTTAGGTCCACACCGTTTCTTCCTTTATCATGCCCATTCTTGCACAAAATGTTCTGCTGATCTCTTCAATCTTCTTGAAGAGATTTCTAGTCTTTCCCACTCTTGTTTTCCGCTGCTTTGCATTGTTCATTTAAGAAGGTCTTCTTATCCATCCTTGCTATTCGCTGGACCTCTGCATTCAGTTCCGTGTATCTTTCCTTTTCTCCTTTGCCTTTCACTTCTCTTCTTTCCTCAGCTGTTTGTAAAGCCTCCTCAGACAGTCATCTTGCCTTCTTGCATTTCTTTTTCTTGGGGACTGTTTTGGTCACTGCCTCTTATACAGTGTTATGAGCCTCTGTCCATAGTTCTCCAGGCACTCTCTACCAGATCTAATCCCTCTCATTCATTACCTCCACTGTATAACCATAACGGATTTAATTTAGGTCATACCTGAATGGAGAAGGCAATGGCACCCCACTCCAGTCCTCTCGCCTGGAAAATCCCATGGACGGAGGAGCCTGGTGGGCTACAGTCCATGAGGTCACTAAGAGTCGGGTACGACTGAGCGACTTCACTTTCAATTTTCACTTTCATGCATTGGAGAAGGAAATGGCAACCCACTCCAGTGTTCTTGCCTGGAGGATCCCAGGGATGGGGGAGCCTGGTGGGCTGCCGTCTATGGGGTCGCACAGAGTCAGACACGACTGAAGCGCCTTAGCAGCAGCAGCAGCAGCAGCATATCTGAATGGCCTAGTGGTTTTCTCTACTTTCTTCAACTGAAGCCTGAATTTTGCAATAAAGAGCTGATGATCTGAGCTACACTCAGCTCCAGGTTTTGTTTCTGCTCTCTGTATACAGCTTCTCCATATTTGGCTGCAAAGAATATAACCAATTTGATTTCGGCATTGACCATCTGGTGATGCCCATGTATAGAGTCATCTCTTGTGTAGTCGGAAAAGGGTGTTTGCTACGACCAGTGTGTTCTCTTGACAAAACCCAGATAGCCTTTGACCTGCTTCAGTTTGTACTCCAAGGACAAACTTGCCTGTTAATCCAGGTGTCTCCTGACTGCCTACTTTTGCATTCCAGTTCCCTATGATGAAAATTATGTATTTTGTTGTTAGTTCTAGAAGGCGTTCAGAGCTGGTTAACTTCAGCTTCTTCAGCGTCAGTGGTTGGGGTACAGATTGGATTACGGTGATATTGAATGGTTTGCCTTGGAAATGAACTGAGATTACTCTGTTGTTTTTAATATTGCACCGAAGTACTGCATTTCAGATTCTTCTGCTGATTGTGAGGGCTGCTCCATTTCTTCTAAGGGATTCTTGCCCACAGTAGTAGATACAACAGTGATCTGAATTAAATTCGCCCATTCCCGTCTGTTTTAGTTAACTGATTCCGAGTACATCAGTGCTCACTCTTGGCATCTCCTAACTGACCGCGTCCGGTTTATCTTGATCCGTGGACCTGACGTTCCAGGTTCCTAGGCAACACTGTTGCTTACAGCAGTGGGTTTTACTCTCACCACCAGACACGTCCACAACTGAGCACCGTTTCTGCTTTGGCCAGGCCACTCCATTCTTTCTGAAGCTACTAGTAATTGCCCTCTGTTCCTCCCAGGGGCTTCCCTGGTGGGTCTTAGTCCCTGGGTCAGGAAGATCCCCTGGAGAAGGAAATGGCAGTGCACTCCAGTACTCTTGCCTGGAAAGTTTCGTGGATGGAGGAGCCTGGTGGGTTACAGTCCATGGGGTCGCAAAGAACTGGACACGACCGAGCAACTTCACTTTTCACTTTCTGCTCCCCCCCAGTAGCGCTGGGCACCTTCCAACCTGGGGCTCATTTTCTGGTGTCATCTTTTTGCCTTTTCATACTGTTCACGGGCTTCTCGAGGCAAGAATACTGCAGTGGTGTGTCGTTTCCTCCTCCAGGGGACCACGTTTCGTCAGAACTCTTCACTGTGACCTGTCCATCTTGGGTGGCCCTACATGGCAAGAGTCACAGCTTCACTGAGTTTACACAAGCCCCTTTGCCCCATAAGGCTGTGATCCATGAAGGGGTCGGACAGCAGAGTCGCGCTGAAATCCGAGTCCGCCCGTGGCAGCTGAGCTGCCTCGCTGTTCAGTCTCCATTTCTCCACTTGTCGAAAGGGAGCAGCAAGAGCTCCGGAGCGGCAAGCGGCCTGCTGGGAGCGATGGACGCCTGGGCACCGCCATCCCGGGGGCCAGGCGTGGCAAACGCTCTGCACACTCAGCACAGCAGTCACGTGTCTTTCTCATCCCTCTCCAGCACTGACCGCTGCCCCTTCGCCAAGGCCGCCCTGTTTTGATGGGCAAGAAAGGACCAAAGCACTATGGTTCTTTTTTATATTAGCTAATTATATAATAATTAATTCTCCACACAAAGTTTAAAGCTTCTCATACAGTTTCATGAAAGAAAAAACCCAGCACTGATCTCAGAAATGGTAGAGGAACAAACTGGATATTCATACAAAGACGAGCAAAAGGCAGACCACAGACTAGCCAGAGTCAGCAGGATGCCGACGCCAAGTGAGGCAGAGCCATGGAAGCACCCCCCTCACACGCTCAGGGAGGGAACATGAAACGGGACAACCCCCACTGTGGAAACCAGTAGGACAGTTTTCACAAAGGTAAGCAAGCGTGTGATATTTCACCCAGAAATTCTACTTCTAGGCATTTACCCAGGTGAAATGAAAACATATGTCCACGTAAAGACTCGTATATGAACGTTCACAGCACCTTTTTCATAATAGCCCCAGGCTGGAAACAACTGAAGTGTCCACCAGGCACTAAGCGGACGGTCACGCAGCAGAACAGGAGGTGGGGTCGAGAGGATGCTCTGACCGGTCCTGCTGGGGCGGAGCCAAGGCTGCCGGGGCGGAGCCTAGGTCGTCGGGGCGGAGCCTAGGCCGCCAGGCGAGAGTGCTGACTGCAGAACCCCAGGTCAGGCAAGATGACCACCAGGATGGGAAATTCACCGGGCGGCCTGGGGCTGGGGGTAGCGGGTGGACAGCAACAGGGCCCAAGGGCACTTTCCGAGGTGATGACGGCGTTCCATGGCTCAGCTGTGGTGATGGTTCCCCAGGGGTATGCGGTTACCGAAATCCACTGAATTGTGTGCTTAAATAGGATGTGTATCAAGTGTAAATTGAACTTCAAAAAAGCTGATCATTTTAAAATGAAAAAAGAAACAAACGTAACATTGAGACTCGGTGTGAAGAGCCTAAGCCATCCATTTTGCCAAAAAAAAAAAAGACTCCATTTTAGAGTTCTGAGGAAAGAGTCTTTGGAAATCCCCTGACCTCACCCCACCACCTGCAAGCTAATCAGATCCCAGATCAGGATGTCCTGACTTTATGTTCAGGACTTATGACCTGCCTGGGAAATTCGAATTAAGCCCAGGAAATGAAAACCAATCAGAACCCAACACCTAACCCTTCCACAGAAGGTAACCAATTAGACGTCTCCCAACCCGGAAACTCCCGTTTTTCGAATTTTTCGCGCGAGAGTACCCTATATAAGCAATGAACCCCAGAGCTCGGGGCTCCTCCCTATAGCCGCTGCGTTGATATCGGTGGGAGCCCCGGCTCGAGCTTGGTGATAAAAACTCTCTTGCTTTTGCATTGGATATCGGCTCCCTGGTGGTCACTGGGAGATTTCATGACTTGGGCGTAACAGGTGGAACTGTGTTATTTATAAGTGACTTTGGAAGAAGTGTTACAGTCTCCATTCCTCCTGCCAGAGTCTCCTCCTGACCCCGAGCTCATGCCCCCAGTGGGAGCGACACACACAGGTCTCCAGCCCCAGCCTCTCCTCGGATCTCCAACCCCAAGTTGGAGTCCCACCTGAGTTCCTCACACTTGGTGGCTCAAATCTCTTTCAACCCAACGTGTAGGAACAACGTTCGTCCTCTCCCTACTTAGAGCAGAGTCCTGGTATGACTTCTGCCTTAACACACCCACGGCTTCCCTCCCAGGGTGCGTCCAGACCACCCACTCTGCTTCTCACATGTAAACCTCTCTGACCACGGAGGTCTTCCTCACCTGCCACCTCAAACCATCTCCTAAGACACCACGTCCACCCCAGAGGGCTGTGCAACCCCCAGCCACCCAACTTAAGCTGGGCGCCCTCTGTTCACTCCCATCATGCCTGGGGTGTGCACCCACTACAGGCCAGTCCCATCGTGGCATCCACTGCGCTTGGACCAAGACCGGAACCTGGGCAGGCTCCACCATCCCTCGCCTAGCCCCTTCTGCTCTCCATGGCCTGGCACCCCTGGATGGTTTGGGGTTCTGTGTCCCTCAGGCCTAGGTGCATGGTCTCCCCACTTCCCTGCCAGCCTGGCTCCAGTCCATTAATCCTCCCAACTGCAGCCAAACACCCACCCTAGGTGCCTCCTTTGACCACCGCCCGCCCTGCCCACCCAATCTAATCTCTCCCTCTTATCAGTCATTCTCCAGCCTCACACTTAACCCAATCTCAATTCCCCTTCTGTTTCTGTAATGATTAGAGCAACCCAGCAATACAGCTCAGGTCTGTGACCCTGGGCCGCAAGCTACTGTAGCCCAATCAACAGCTCCTGGTGAGCCCTGCCTGCCTCGCCTGGCCCACCCCTCTACCCAACAGCTCCTGGTGAGCCCTGCCTGCCTCGCCCGGCCCACCCCTCCACCCAACCAGCTCTTCTGGCAGCCTATAAGAGGTGCAGGAGCGTGGAGCAGAGGGTTTCCTGCTCAGCTCCTGCGAGGACCAGCCTGCCCTAGGACCAGCATCGTGACTGTAGACCCCTGGACCCTCAGCCCCGGCCCCTCTCCTGGAGGGACTCTTGAAGGTCATTCTGCGTCTCCAGACTCCAGAGCCGGCCTTGAAGTCACAGCTGGGAGCCCAGGTAGGTGCCAGCACCCGGAAAAGGGCACATCTTGTCTGACGGTGGGGGGAGGTGTCTCTGGTGCCCTGGGAGGGCCCCCCCAGAAAGCCCCCACCTCCACCTCTGCTCCCTTCCTTTCTCACCACTTGGCTCTGGGGAAGGAAGCTTCTTTCAGTCTGCCCAGGGTAATCTCATCAATTCCCACCCCGTCCGGACAACTTGAGACAACCTAGGGAACCACCTCGGGGCCAAGCCTGACTTGCTGCTCTTTGAAAATAGTTTAACCGTCTTTCCAAACCCGCTGCCTCCTGACACTGCTTCCCTCAGATCCTGGTGTGGGGCGGGGGGGCGGTAGTGCCCAGCAGGGTGGGCGGGGAGCTGGCATGTTGGAGCCTCTGGCTGATTCATTCCTCCCTGGCAGATTGCTATGGAGGAACAGAGACCCACCAAACGCTTCCACTTGATGGCCACAGATCAAGGTACATCAGGCGCCCGGCACCCACTTTAATCCTGCCCAGCGTCACGTCTGGCATTTGCTTGCGACACAGAAGGTGTTTTGTGGAGAAGGGCAGCGCTTCTTAGCTTCCTTGGCCCACCCGGTTCCCAGGTTCTTCCTGTCCTCCACTGCCGACTTCCCCATTAGACCCCCCGGACTTCCCTCCAGGGCCCCGGGTGTCCTGTCTCCCCCCTTCACTTTCCACACGCAAGCCCCTTCATCCCCAGACCTGTTGCTTAGCGCACAGCCATCCAGGGGACCGGGGTCAACCCCTCTGGTCTGAATTCTTCAGGATGTACTACTTGGGCTGCTCTTTGCAAACACAGCAAACTCTCCCTAATTATTTGAATTCAAACACAATCAAGGGCTCTGTGACATCAGTCAGCCCCTTCCAACCTGTTTCTGCGGAACCCCACCCCCCCCCCCACCCCCGCCCCCACGTCAGCTGGGGACCCCGCCCCCTCTGGAATCCTATGCCCAGTTTCCTTGCCTGCCTTTCCTGAACTCTGTGGAGCACCGGGCTCTCAACCCTCAGCTCCCAGTGTTCCTGGCCAAGAGGGGAAAATTTCCCCCCTCTGGTGGTGACCCCGAATCCCGCTCCAGCCCAGGCCTCCCTCTGGATGACACACGTGCCTCAGCACGGTCAGGCGCGTCCTGTCGCCCGGCCGCCCTTGTGGAGCACGGCCTGGGGCCTCACCCCGTCCTGCTGGGGGAGGGATGGTCATCCAGGCACGCCAGCCACGTGCTGCCACCTCCGCAGCCCCACACCCCCTGCGCCCCCAGTCCAGCCGTGAGGACACTGCTCCGGCTCTCCCTGGACCACAGGGCAGGCCGGAGCCTGGCTCAGCTCCAGGAGGCCTTGGTGGCCCCTTCAGCGCGGTCTGCCAGCCCCCAGCGGCCTCTCTCCCCTCCCCGCCGCCGCCTCGGTGCGCGTAGGCAATTGTTTGTTCCATCAGGGGCGCTCGTTTGTATTCAGACTGCCTCTCTAGTGAGCCTGGATGGCAGGTACCGGTCAGTACAGCGGGGCTGCCAGGGGGCCGGGAGGGCTGAAGGGGGGCGGGAGCCGCAGCCTGGAGAGCCAGCTGCCCCCGCCCCGTCCCCCCCTCGCCCCTCGCCCCCTCGCCCTCCCTCCCCGCTCACTGCTGTCTCCGCTCCAGGTGCTGGGCGCTACTCCTCGGTGGCGCGCTGCCCCGGGGGAAGAGGCGGAGACCCTGAGGGGCCCGCCGGCCCCGCGCGGCCCTCGAGACCCTTGGCCTACGTGAAGCCCGTGAGATGTGAGGCCGCCGGCTTCGTGGGAGGCGCCACGCAGAGAGGCCGAAGCCGCCGCCGAGGGGGCGGCCACCGGGCCGGGAGGGAGCCCCGCGCTCCGGGGAACGCGCCTGTGCAGCAGGGGCCCCGCCAGCCCCCGGAGCCAGACGTGGGCCAGACGGTGGCCCTCGCGCCCAGCAGAGCGGCCCGCCAGGAGCTGCGGGACGCCTACGGACACTGGGGCCTCAGGGAGGTCCGGCCTGCGCACTGCGCCTACGTGGGCTTCGTGCCCGCGGGCTCCGCCCTGATCATGCTGCAGACGCAGGCCGGCGTCCACCTCTACTCCGTCCCCGGGGCCCAGGCCCAGTCCCGCCAGCCTCCCTCTCTCTAAAGACCCCTGAGCTGCGCCAGCTGCAGTCCCAGCCCCGTGCCCTGTGCCCACCTGCGTTGTCCGGGCTGAACCCTGAACCTGAACGCTCCCCTGCCGGCCCGCCAGCCCACGTCTGCTTCCCAAAGAGCAGCAGGACTGAGGGACCGGGCAGAGGGGCCCAGGACGCCCCCTGAGTGGGGAGAAGCTGTGGGCGGTGCTCCCCAGCCAGCGAGGGCAGAGTCAGGGTGCCCGGGTCCCTGGCGGCCTGCGGAAGGTGGCCAGTGGCTTCCCCTCCGGGGACAGAGGCGGATGCTAAGCAGGGGGGTGGGAGTGAGACACAGGGCGAGGCTCCATCCTGAGAAACTCCAGGAGTTGCTGCCTGGGCAGGCCTGCAGGGAGGGCAGAATCGGCCAGACCACAGCGCTCCTTCAGCGGCATCGCGACTCCGGAGAACCCCGAGGAGACAGTCTGGGAGTCTCCGGTCCCGTAACCCAGACGGTAAGCTGGCCCCGGGGGCTGGCAGACAGGAGGGGCGGGGGGAGCATCGAGGGACGGAAGCGGGCCTCCTGAGCACAGAAGCACACAGGCTGGTGGTAAAGCCCTTCCTGGGAAAGCGCTGAGGACGTTCTTCAGCCAGGAGAGAAAAAGAAGCGGGAAGGGAAGAGCAAGAAGCGGGAAGGAGGGAGGTGAGGAAACTGCATTATTATAAAGTCTGAATAAAAACAACCTGGGCTTCCCTGGTGGCGCAGACAGTAAGGAATCTGCCTGCAACGTGGGAGACGCGAGTTCAGTCACTGGGTGGGGAAAATCCCCTGGAGGAGGAAATAGTAACCCACTGCAGTATTCCTGCCTGGAGAATCTCAGGGACAGAGGAGCTTGGAGGGCTACAGCCCATGAGAGGTGCCAAGGAGTCGGACACGACTGAGTGACTAACACTTCCACCAAAGACAGTCCTCAGAGAAAACGGAATAATCCAGAACATAGAAACCTGGGGGATGGAAGCGTTCAAAGGAGCTAAAAGTGCCAGATTCTGTCTGGTCCCTGGGGTCCTGGGGGATGTTGAGCCGAAGGAGCAGAGCCCCGGAAGCAGGGGCGCCCGTTGGCAGCCTCTGAACGAGCTGGGATGAAAAATTCCAAACAGACTGAGGAACATGTGGACCCATGACTCAGATGAATCAAACAAAAGGCATGGGAGCGACAGAAACACAGAGAAAGCAGGATGCGTTGAAAATGCCACGGAAGGAGTAGGTGGTGGTGGCCTCTGCTCCCAGCTTCACTGGGAATGCCTTGCACACTTCACCACCAGGCAGGGGATTTCCGGGGTTTTCTCCCAGCCCTGCTTGACCAAGTTAAGATCACGCCCATCTCCTCGATCTGATAAGAGGTTTATGATGAACTGGATTTCCTATCTTATTAAGCAGTCTTGACGGCCTGATTCATTTGTAAGAGAAAACATCCACAGAAAATCAAGAGAATTCTTCCCATGAAAAATGTCTTCTTGTGTATTCAATGATCTGCTTGAATAAACCTTTCTCCTGGCTTTTACTGGAGTACATCTTTTATTAAAATTTCCATTTTCATCTTGCCAACAAGACGAGTTTACCGTAACCAGAAAAAGACACCCCAAAAGACAAAGAACAAGTGTCTCTCCCCACCCCCATCATGCAGGCCTCTGGGAATATATGGGTACCTGAAGGCACCTCTGGGGGTTGATTTTTACAGAAACGGGGCACGCTTTCCTCCCGGGGGCCCCCAAGGTGATCACAGGGTGAGGGCAGGTGTGCCAGGTGTGCGAGGCAGGGGGCCTCCCCGAGCCCACTCCCCAGGTGTGCTGTGCACCCCACAAAGCTTGTCTGCAGAGAGCACAGCCCGTGTTCAAGCACGTGCCCAGCTGTCCCCTCCCTGGGGCTGGCCACCCTCCACGAGGAAGGGACGCCCTTCTCTGATGGCTGCTTCGAGGGTGTTCCCAGCACCAGCACGCCGCGGTGCATGCTTGCACTAGTCTTCAGGACTGGCTCTTTTCATTTTACACAATAAATCCTCAAAGTGAGACCCCCGCGTCAGGCAGCAAGGCTGTATTTTATCTTAATAGATACTAAGGAATTGCACTCAGCTTGTGTCCGTATCGCTTCCCATCGGCGGGAGGCACGGGGGCCGGTCCCCACAGCCCTCCCAGCAATAAATGTCGGACGGAGTACTTTTGGCTCATCTCCTGAGTGAAAGTATGTCGTTGTGGTTCAGATTTGATTTGTCTTGACTGCTAATAAGGTTTAGTATCTTCTCACGAATTTATTGGCCGTTTTTATTTCTATCTCTGTTAACAGCCCACATATATCTTTTGCACAGTTCTCCACTGGGTTTTTAATCTCTGAACCGTCTGTGGGAACCTCTCGGATATTGTCAAGTGATGCTTTCCTGCCCTTGGGAGCTTCCCATCCCGACCTCCTGCCCTCACTTGCTGTCAGCCATCCCTGGGCCCTGCCCCAGGCCCTGCTCCCTCCCCAGGGCTAGAGCCCACACGGGCCACAGAGCGTCCAGCCGTGAGCGCCGAAGTGTTTCCTCAGCCATCCCGCGGGTTAGACATTGTCCAGGTTTAAGTGTGCCAATTTGAGGTTTCCCGGAAAGGCTCTGCGTTCACCCACTCACCCCTCTTTGGGGGCTTCCACCTACACTTCTCAGAGACTTGCCAAAATCCAGGCATCTGGAGGTTTTCCCTTCTCCTGTTTTTAGGCACTTTTAGTTTCTTTAGTTTAACAGGACACATATTTTTGGTGAGTGAAGGACTCTGAGGCCCACATTCAGCCTTTCTGCAGGTGTGCGTCCTCAGACTTGAAGCCCCCTGGCCCCTAGTCTCTGTGTCGGAAGGCGACATCACTTCAATCATAAACCTACATCAAGACTCTACAGTCTACGTGCCCTGCCCCCTAACTTGGGACATGTGTGTTTACACCTTCAAGCCCTCAAACACGTCATCAAAGAGCCTCGGTCCCCTGACAGCCAGGGGGTGCACCAGGACCCGGAAGCACACCTGCAGGACCCGGAAGCACACCTGCAGGACCCGGAAGCACACCTGCAGGACCCGGAAGCACCTCTGCAGGACCCGGAAGCACCTCTGCAGGAAGCCGGGCATCAGCTGCTCCCGCGGCCTGGCTGGGGAGCTCGCCTCACTGGCCACTGACCTCCCGCTGCCTTCCGGTTCACGTCTGCACAGGGGACCTCTGGACGCCCCTGTGCCCTCACCAGGCAGGGACCCCACTCTCCCTCACTCTCCACTGGGACAGTAAGTTTTCTCCACTTTACCCACCCTCCTTCGGAAGTTTTACAGTATTGGGTTAAACCGTATGAAACTGCCGTCACGTTGGTCAAACATCAGCAATGTCACGTGGTCTGACCCATACAGTGACCTCTATAACACACACCTGACGAAGGCGAACGCTAGTCCATCTCACCTTTCTCCACCGTATTTGGACCTTTGGATACAGTTTCCCTGATCACTACCAGTTCCGCTTCACAAATTATTATTGCCTTGTGCTTCAGTGCCATTTTGTCATCTCCAGAATAATCTGCAGTCACACGATTCGCGTTGGTCGTTGACGCTCACTGCAGTCTGTCTCCACGGTGACTAATCAGTTTGCTGTCTTCACGGGTTGCTCCTTCGTCTGGAGCTCAACTTCCTTCTCCCTGAAGTAGCTTCTTTGGAGATTTTCAGTAAATACCAGCTAGTGGTAGGCTCTCTCGGCCTGTCTGAACCGTCTCTGTTCAGGAGTGTTACTCTACTCCTGACTGACGCTTTGGCCGGATGTAAAATCCCAGGTTGACAACTGCCTCTCTCACAGCCTTGAAGACATTTTCCTGATGTTTCAGGCTGCTCCTGTTGCTGTTCTGGAACTTCCTGTGGCCCAGACTGTTCTCAGGAGTAAACTTCTGTCCTTCTCTGGGCGCTTTCGTGACGTCCTGTCTGTCTCTCCTGTCCTGAAGTTTCCGTGGGAAACAGCCACGTGTATGTGTTTTTAGAGCCTTTCTCTAGATTCACTGAGAGCCTTCTATCTGAGAACACGTTGAAGAAGAAGTGGAAGATCCCCTGGGGGAGGGCACGACAACCCACTCCAGTATTCCTGCCTGGAGACTCTCATGGACAGAGGAGTTTCTGGCAGAAGACTGAGCTCCGGTCGCTTTGATTTCCTCTCTTCTCCTTTGGCACCCACGTTGAACACTGTTGTACAATTTCTCTTAGAGTTTTCAGTTAACTGAAGTTTCCAGGGAGCCAGTCTTCCTGGTTTGTTCTGTTTTGGTCGTGACGGAGTTGTCTGTGTGCCTGTACGTGTGCATCTTTAGTTGACCTCAAGCAAGGGTTATATTTACTGTGGAAGCACAGGGTGCATGCACTGTTAAGGTGACTTTTCATGGTGGCTCATTTTGGCTGATACAGGTATTGAGGGTGGGGTGGGGTGGGTGTCCCAGCACCCCAGGAACAGACTCTCAGCTTCCGGTCCCCATACCCGGAGGTGATGTTAAAGCCAGATTTCAGGCCCAAGGCAGGGGCCAGCCCAGGACTCTGGATTTTCCTTGAGGGTTGTACCCACCGCCCCACTAATCATGGCAGCTCAAGCTTCCTTCCTCCGGGCAGGAGTGTGCAGTTCACTCACTTCCCCCACTGAGGTTGCAGGAGTCACCCCAGCTTCAGTCCTTCCCTCCAGGGTGGACACAAGACAGGCGCCTCTGAATTGGCTGGAGGTGGAGGTCCATGAGCCCGCGGGCCCCCCACCTCCCTTTCTGCCCTGCTCTCACATCTGGCATCTTCCTTCCTGGCGTGTTGTCTGTACCAGCACAGAGGAGACGCTCGAGGGACTACCTCTAGGCCAGACGGTATGGGTCCCAACCGAGGCTCCACCACAGACGAGTCCCTTAACCTCGGCTCTCAGCCTTCTTGGCTGCAGTCACCATCTGCAGTGATTTTTAGAGCCCAAGAAAATAAAGTCTGTCACTGTTTCCATTGTTTCCCCATCTATTTGCCAGGAAGTGATGAGACCAGATGCCATGATCTTCATTTTCTGATTGTTGAGCTTTAAGCCAACTTTTTCACTCTCCTCTTTCACTTTCATCAAGAGGCTCTTTAGTTCTGCTTCACCTTCTGCCATAAGGGTGGTGTCATCTGCATATCTGAGGTTACTTATATTTCTCCCAGCAGTCTTGATTCCAGCTTGTGCTTCACCCAGCCTGGAGTTTCTCATGATGTACTCTGCATGTAAGTTAAATAAGCAGGACCCTTATATGATAAGTATGCAGCCTTGACGTGCTCCTTTCCCAATTTTGGGGAAGTAGGAGTACTAAATCACCTTGTTGGAAGGAATGGCACAAAAGTGGCAAAAATAAGCAGATGCTTTGTCAGGTACAGAGAGAGTAAGAGATGCAAAGTTTGGTTTTCTAGTGCTGTGTAGCGAAGCACCCCAAAACTTAAGAGTCTTAGCACCTCTGTTTCTTTTATTTTGCTCAGAATGTGGCCAGTCAGGGATTCAGGAGAGTCTGCTGGGCAGGTCACCCTGACCCATGTGGCATCAGCTGGGGGGCCCACGACTGACCACCTTCCAGCTCAATTGCAGACCACTGATTTTCACCATCATGTGACACCCTCCTTGGTGTGAGGACCAAAACCTGAGTCTCTTCCTGGGGTGGTGGGACATCCCCTCTGGTGTGAGGACCAAAACCTGAGTCTGTTCCCAGGGTGGTGGGACAGACCACCCTTGATACCGGCATCCACCAAAATGAAGGGGATGTGCTTCATGTATTCACCCAGACTCCTGTAGGTGGGCTTTGGGCTCGTCTCCAATTTCTCTTCCAGTATGAGCGCTTTTGTGCACGTCTCTGGTAGACACGCCCAGCTTTCTGTCTTGGTACACAGTAAGGAGAGGAATTGTTGGGTCAGAGGTCATGCAAATGATCACATTTATAAGATTACACCAGCGTGACTGTTCTAAACCACACGCCCTTCAGTCTGTGTACTAATACTCAGAATCCTCAGACCTCTTATGTTTGTCCAATAACCCAATCTTGCAGTTTGCTATGGCTTGTGTTGGGAAAGATTGAAGGCGGGAGGAGAAGGGGACAACAGAGGATGAGATGGTTGGATGGCATCACCGACTTGATGGACGTGAGTTTGAGTAAGCTCCGGGAGCTGGTGATGGACAGGGAGGCCTGGGGTGCTGCAGTCCATGGGGTCGCAAAAAGTTGGACATGACTGAGCGACTGAACTGAACTGAATAGCTTGTGTGCATGTCCTGGTGTCATTTATACCCCTGCAGGAGCTTTCTCGTCCGTGCCCCAAATGTTTTATCTTCTGCGCATCGGTTTTTTCTTCCTTCTAGCTGATTTGAGCTGGTCTTTATTTAATCTTGATACCAACTTTTTGTCAGTCATGTTTTGCAAATAGAGTCTCATACTGTGACTTTTTTTTAAAACCTGGTTCAAATTGCCTTTTGATTTATAGAAGCTTCCAATCTTAATAATGAATTAAAATACATCAGTCTTTTTCTCTTATGTTAGCACTTTCTGTACCTTAAGAAATCCTACCTCGAAATCAGAAATTTTCATCTATATTTTCTTCTAAAGATTTTTAAAATTTTGCTTTGACACAAGCTCTAAATCCATCTGGAGAGAATTTTAACTTTTTCCGTATGGAGAAACAATTAGTCCAGGTACACAGTGAAAACTCCATGCCTCCCAGCTGGTGTGCCGTGTGACCTGTGTTGCTCACAGAGCTCCATACGTACACAGATGTGCTCAGGAACATTCTCTCTGTTCCATTAGTCCATTTTCCTACCCCTGAACTAACAGCACACAGCATCCTTGCTAAGCTTTATAACGTCTTGGTGCCTCATAGAGCAAGCATACCTCCCTCTTCAGAAACAAATGGACAAGTTCTGCAAAGGATCTTACTGAGTTTTGACTGGTGTCCTGAATCATTAGATGAGTTGGTGGAGATTATTTATGAAACTAAATGTTTCAAATTATAAACGTGGGATTTCTCTTCAGTTGTTTAGGTTTTCTTTCATATCCTGCAGGAAAATTATACACATTTCAGCATATAGGTCTTAACAATTATGGTGAGATTTATCTTGTTCTGTTTGTAGTTTTTGTTGCTACATAAATGGTAGCAACGGGGCTTCCCAGGTGGCTTGGGGTAAAGAATCCACCTGCCAATACAGGAGACTCGGGTTTGATCCCTGGGTTGGGAAGATCCCCTGGAGAAGCAAATGGCAACCCATTCCAGTATTCTTGCCTGGAGAATTCTATAAACAGAGGAGACTGGCAGGCTACAGTCTTGGCATCGCAAAGAGTTGGACACGATTGAGTGACTAAAAAAAAAACCACAGCAAAATGGCAGCAACATTTGGTTGACATTGGTACCTGCAAAGTGTATATGGAGCTTATATTCAGCTCTGTGGCTAAACTCTAGTAATTTGTCTCCAGATTCTCTGTTTCTAAATAGAAAATCACATCATCTGCAAAAAATAAAAATCTGCTTTAACTTTTCCCTTGCCAATGCATGTCTTCAATTTCTTTTTTCTCGTCTTATGTCACTCTATGAGGTCTTTAGCTCTTCTGTATGATTTTAAGGTGAATGCATAAATATATTTCTCTTCACCATCCATGCATTTTCCTTGGGGATCTCATTCATGTGCATAACTAACGGCTCCTCAACTCCTTTCAGCCCAGCTTTCCCCTGGCCCAGCGCCCGTATCACCACCTGTCAAGATGCCCTGGGGATGCCACACAGGAGCTCTCTGCTCACTCAGCTCAGACAGGAAGCTGCTTCCCCTGCAGCGTTCTCTGTCCACTAGGGCCTCCCCGTCCCCGCAGGAGCCTTGACTTCCCCCCTGCCTCTCTCTAGTTACCATCACCCAACACGTTCCACCTCCAACGGCAATCTCGGTTCTGTCCTCTTCTCTCCCTTCCCCTGCTCACTCACCAAGTGCCCCCTCAACTCAGCACCAAGTGCCCCCTGACTCAGGTGCCATCCAGCTGCAACCAGCCCCTTGCTTCTCCTTATCTGGGCTGTGCCCTCTTCTAGTCTTTTAGGTGAAGGAGTCTTTCTAAAACATTCAGAGTATCAATCCACTACCTTTGATGGTCTCTCCCTGCTGTTCTCAGGGTGACTGCAAGGGGACCAACACACTGGCCTCGCAGGCTCCTCACCCGCACCTGCCGCTGCGTACCCACCCCCACCCCCAGACACTGTGGCTCGGGGGTGTTCCCCGAGGCCTCACAGTTCTGGTCCCTAACAACCCCTGACATGCGCACAGGTAACATCATCTCACACATCATGGACAGGAGCTCTGCCCTCTTTGGAAAGCCGGCAGAAGACGCAGGTGCGACAGCAATCGCAGGGCTCGGTGTGTGGCCCAGGACGGGTCCTTACGACCTCACCGAGGCTGGCAGGGTGCACAGCTAACTTGGAGGCGCAGGGATGGGGTGGGTGCCCCTGGGGCAGGCGGGACATCGGGGTGGAAAGGCAGGAATGGCACGAGCCTCCCTGCCCACCGAGGAGCCTAGAGAGGGGCCAGGGGCCAGCTGCAGCCCCTCACCCACCCGACCAGGCCAGGCCGCCAGGAAGGGAGAACTTGTTCCCGGCCCGTCCCGCCTACCCCTCTACCCTCCAGCACTGCGAGGCAGGGGCCTAGCACTGAAGGTCCCGCAGGCCCAGGCACCAGCGTGGCCTGGCCGCGTGCACTGAGCCCTTCCGGAGCCCAGCCATTCCTGGCGGCATTGCCTGTGCCGAGGGCCAGGGTGTCGGCTGGCGGAAGCCAGTGCTGGGGACCGGAAGTGTGATGGCGTCCCCACCCTGGTGGACCTCGCCAGGCACCTGGAGAAGAGCACCATGTCCGGTCCCTAAGCGGCCCGCCCTCCTGCACCCGCAGCTCGCCTGGCTGGGTGTGCAGGGCCTGGTCCCCCGTCCGGTGGCTGGGTGTGCAGGCAGGCGGGCTAACAGCGACATCAGTAACAACATCTGTCAGACGCTTACGATGCAGTTGGCTCCGAGCTGAGCGTGGCAGACGCATTATCTCAGTCGACCGCACGGCAGCTCCCTCAGCACTTGTTTCTTCCAAGAGTCTTTAGAATTCACGAGCCTCTCGTTGTTACACGTGAGCAAATTGAGCTCCAGAGACGGAGGCTGCCAGGCCAAGGTCACCTAGCAACTTGGCGGTGCGTGAGGCTGCCCGTGGACACCGGCCTCTGGAGCTGGGCATCCCTCCTTTCTCCAAGATGGGTGCTCCCCCAGCCCTGCTCTCCCCCCACCCCCGTACCCCCATGCCCTCAGGGCTCCAGGCCGCTGAGCTTTCCGGGCAGTCCCCCTGAGGCGCCGTTTCGGACAGTGACCGGATGTGGTTCTGTCGGGGCTGGCACTGGCCATCAGGGCCTGCCCAGTAGCTGGCTAAAGGGTCCACATAAAGTGGGGTCAAGGGTCAGAGCATGTCTGCTAGAGGCCAGCATGTGGCAGGGGTCAAAGTCAGGGTGCAACTTGGGTCAGGGGTCGGAATATGTCTGGGTTCCTGAGTGACCACGTGGCTGGCCAAGAGTCAGTGTGGGAATGAGGTCAGGGGTCATGGCCAGCCACTGTCATGAAACTGACCCCAGAAAGGACCACAGCCTCTTCGCCCTTCCCTGTGACCAGGTGGGAGTGAGTCCCCAGGTCAGCTGGTGTGAGGCCCCAGGGCCAGCTAGCCCACAAGGGTCCTCCATGGAAGGTGTGCTGCTGGGCTGGGCAGGAGCATCTCAAGAGGAGAAGAGGGGTCTGTAAGGCAGCTCCAGCCCCTGGCCCCTCTCACCCCCTCTACAGTGGCCACCGTGACCAATCCTCCCCCCTTGGCTCCATCAGTGGCCCCTTGTGGATATGGCTGCATTTCCTGTGGACCCAAATGCAGCCTCCAGAGGCCCAAGACCCCAACCCAGCTGCCAGGCGGTTATTGCTTTCCTACCCCTTCCCCAGGGTCCCTGCTGCAGGAGGTTTCTGGCCCCCAACTTGGAAATCCTCTTCGCCCCTCAGAGGCACTCCTGACCCCTTCAAGCCCTGCCATATCCCCAGCAGGGCGCTCACCTCCTGGGCCCCCCGGTACTCACACCACCCAGGCTCATCTCTGTGGCATTCAGGCCACAGGTGTGGGGCAGGGGGGGCGGGGCACAGGAAGGGTCAGAAGGTTCGGGACCTTGGCGGTGAGCGGCAGCAACTCCTCTGGAGGAAGAAAGCTTCTGATTGCACCTCAGAGAGGGCTCAGCTGGCGTATGTGTCTGCCAGCCCCCTAATTCGAGAGACCCTTTGTAAGGGGTGATAGCAAGCTTTAGGCCCAGAGTGGATCCAGGGGAGGATCCAGCCCCATGGCTGGGTTGCAGCTCAGCTCTTCTCTCATGACTACCCTGCTGTGTGGGTTCCTCTCCACCCCAAAACGCCAGGAGGATCAGGAGTGGGTCCCCCCAACCAGGTGCTGCCCAGGCCTGGCAACCCTGGCAGGCCCCCTCTCCAGGGGCTGCAGGATCCCTGCCCAGGCCTCATAGTCTGCCGGGGAGTTGGACTCGTTAAAAATAATAGCCTGGCTGGAGTCATACGGATATGAGTTCGAGTAGGCTCCAGGAGCTGGTGACGGAAGCCTGGAATGCTGCAGTCCACGGGGTCACGAAGTCGGGCACAACTGAGCGACTGAATTGAACTGGAGTCATTAGCTTCCCATGCAGAGCCAGTCGGCTTCCTCAGCAGCAATCAAGCCTGGCCCCTGGGGACCCCTCTTCCCAAGGAGAGGTGACACTAGGGATCAGAGCCCACCTGGTAATGACTCATGAGCAGTATAGCCCCAAGCCTTCTGCAAAGGGCACTCGGAGGTTGAAAACAGCCCCGGGGCCAAGGCAATCGCTCCCCACTTTCGTGGCAGGGAGATCGGGGCTCAGAGAGGCAAAGCGTCTGCAGACACGAGGCACAGCTGTGTCTGGGAGCCTGCCGTGGGAGCAGGGCCCCGGGCCTGCCACCATCGGGGTGGGCCTGGGGCTCAGGGTTGGGTGTTCTGGCTGGTGACGCAGGGCCTAGCACCTGTCGGGCCAGAGAAGGTGAGGGCATTGAGGGGACTGCGCCTGGGCAGGGTGTGGGACAGGCTCCCGGCCAGAAGCAGGCTGTCACTGGCCTATGGCAGGGGGCGGGGGTGGGGGGGGACAGGACCACCCAGGTGGAAGTCTAGGCAGGTGGGCTGCCAGAGTTCCCAAGGCCAACAGCACAGCAGGTGACCCCATCCCACCTGCCCTTCCGGGCTGGCTCCTGAGCACTGGCTGCTCCCAGCAAGCACCACAGGTGCTGAAACACCCCCACACAAGAGCCAAGACCTTCCCGGGATCTGGGAGGACCTGGCCACCTGCCATGGGAGATCCTGGCATGCTGAGAGGTGCCCGATGGGCCTTTCTGTCCCAAATACAGGGAGCCCACATGCCACTGTGGGCTGAATGTCCGTGTCCCTGGATTTAGGGGAATCCCTGACCCCAGTGTGGCTGCACTTGGGGAGGGGGCAATCAAGGTCACAAGAGGTCACCAGGGTAGGGCATGATCCTTCCAAGAAGGGGGGGAGCCCAGTTCCACAACTCACCCCCCACCACACCCACAAGGAGGAAGAGGTTGTGGGAGGGTGTCTGCAGTGGGGGGTGGGGGTGGGGGGGCAGCTGGGAATCATGTGGGAAGGAAGAGGGGATGAGGAGGATCCTTGCTCCTCAAAGACTGTGCACCTGGGGGACCCAGGCCACCCCAGGACCTCACACCACACACGGGAGACCCTGGAGCCTTGGGAGCATCGAGGTCCAAATCTGACCCTAAGCATCTGACCCACTGTAGTCATGTTGGCATCAATCAACGTGGACTTTAGGCCGGCAGAGTCCTGTGAGGGCCACCAGGGCCCACAGGTGTTAAGGAAAGGAGTCCACTGAGCACAGAGGAGCTCTGTCAACTTGCGAGCCATGAATGACACAGAGAACCACCACCGCCAGACTACGCCAGGCCCCACCTCGCAGACCTTTCAGGTCACATGGAAAGATGGTGGGTCTAGCATTTTCACCGACCAGGTTCATAGAGGCCCCAGTCTGGAGCTGAGAAGCACAGTGGCCCACTGGACACCCACTGGTGCAAGCCTCTGGGAAGCCTGCCCTGCCCAAACTGACTTGCACACCCTCTCCAGACCTACACATCCTTCCCAGGAGCCTGGCAGCGTGCGGGGCAAGTGCGCATGGCCGCCCCCTATCCCAGCGCCAGCCCGGGGAGTCGGGAGGGTCCCCTCTGGAGGGAGAGGCTAGAGCAAGCTGAGAGGAGGTGGGCCTTGCAGGCGGCCCTGCTAGAAGCTTTCAAGCCCAAGGACGGTGGGGACCAGGTGCTTGGAGCGGGACCAGAGGGGCTGAGACGAGCTCACGGGCCTGGCCACGGAGAGGGCGGGTGATGGAGGGCAGGGCCCTGCCAGAGAGAGAACGAGGCGGAAGGACCAGGTTAGGGAGGAAGGGTGCCACAGGTGGTGGGCGGGGCAAACCCTGACATGACCACGCCCCCACAGGTGGTGGGCGGGTAAACCCTGACGTGATCATGCCCTCCACTCAAGATGGGTGGGGCAAACCTGACGTGGCCACGCCCTCCACAGGTGGTGTGCGGGGCAAACCCCGTCACGGCCAAGCTCTTCGGAACGCCAGCTTCAGCCAGCCCAGGGCTGGAGGGCAGGCCCACCAGACAGAAGGACCCTCTCACGTCTGAGTGCCTATGAAAAGAGGGCCCGCTGCGGAACCGAGTGGCGGGATCACTTTGGGCAACTACTGAGACACAATCTGGAAAAGAAAAGGCTTTCTGGCAATGTCACCGAAGGGAAGAAACCAATGAAGGTTAACAGATGTGATGACAAAGAGACTTGAAAACGTCTGTGTGCGAAACACCTCCAGACCCCAGAGCAAACGAAGCGTCGGAGGCAGAAAAGCCACGCATAAGCAAGTCACAGGGAGCGCTTTCAAAGGCCAATAGCCACATGAGAATCCTTCCAGAGTAATTACAGGAACTCTAAGAAATGTTAGGACGGGGTGTTATTTTTCATCCGTGTGGCTGGCATATTAAAGAGCTGGCAGGTGGGTCTGGAGGCTGTGAAGAAGCCTGCGCTCGGTGCACGGCTAGGGCCTGGTCGCCATAACCTTCTGGAGAGTGACTTAGAAATTGCTCTCAAACATGGGTCTGTTCCCTGAGCCCTGAGGCTTTGCTTCCACACCCAGGACGACTGCTAACTGAGAAGCAATTTGGGCTCGGGGAGGAGCATCTCTGTGGTGAAAATGGGTCCACAGAGACCTATTAGGGGAGCAGAACAGGGGTGGGCTGCAAACCTAACCCTCAGGGCGGCCCAAGCTCCGCCTGCCTGCGGGGACCACCGGGGCCCTGAGCCGAGCATCCTCACCAGGGGCTTGGCTGGTGGGCACCAGGCCGGTAGTAGGGGACCTGCCGGGGAGACCCGCAGTGGTGAGCGGGTCTTCTATCCAGTTCAGAAGAGCTGATGGAAGCCTTCGCTCCCAGGCTGGCTGGGTGGCCTGGAGACAGGCTGTGAAGGGTGAGGTGTTCGCAGTGTTACTTCACGCGCTTCTGTGTGATTGCCAGAAAGCATGTAGTACTCTCGCAACTAAAGTCCCAAATGAAGATTTCTGTTTCTGCGACAAAAGCAAAATCAGGCCTGGCCTGGGTGGCACACATGGCGACTGCTGGCACTCATCCCCATCGCGTTGGTTACTGCCAGGCTGGCCTGGATAGAGCCTGAGGTCGGCTGGGGGCTGGGTGGGTGGGCAGCTGCGGGGTAAGTGGGGGTAAGTGGAGGCTGGAGCTGCCCAGACCTGCTCCTGAGAGCAGAGGGAGGAGGGACGGTTCTCCACCCAAGGGCTGGGCAGTGCTGTTTCAAGGACACCCTGGGCCAAGCAGAGGGGCCAAGAAGGAGAGTCCAGGGCTGGCCAGAGGGATGGGGACAGGGGACAGGGGCGCTGCATCTCGCCTGGGAGGGGGTGGGGCTGTGGGCAGCAGTGAGAGGGTGCAGAGTAGAGGAGGGGTGGAGGAGGGGAGGATTCGCTTGCCCAGGGGAGGGGTGCAGAGGCCAGGACAAGGCACAGGGTCCCCCAAACGATGGCTGCACTGCACACTTTTCCACCTGCTGGCTCAGCGCTGTGCATTGCGGGATCTGAATGAGATGGTTTTAACATTTATGAAACACCCACAGAACAGTAAGATTCACACAGAAAGGATGCTCCTCAGAACCTGAAAAGGACTGCCTGGTGGTGGGGGAGCCTGAGACAGGCAATCTCTCAAGTGGGGGGCCCTGTGGGCACCGGCCCTTGGGAGAGGACACCCAGGTCTCCCACGGGGGGAGCTGCCCACTGTCAGGAGTGAGTCCACTCCCGCCAGCGCGGGAGAGAGGCGCCAAGAATGGAAGGAAAATGCTGCCTCCCCTTAGTCCCGCCCCGCCCCATCCAGACGCAGGGGCCTCAGCTGTGGGTTTCTCTGCACCCCCGCCCTACAACCCGGGACAGACGCAGACGTCTCGGGGCTTGGAGTCCACCAGCAGACCTTAAGCCGCAGCAGGAGTCTCGCCTCTGGGCTGGGTTCTGGGTAGTTAACCAGTTTCCCGGTGTCCCATAGCAAATATGGGTCCCCAAGGGTCCTCCAAGCCCAGCCGCTGAGGCGTTTGCCTTGTGCTGACCCCAGGGCACTCGTCTCAGGGGCTTCCAGCAGGCGGTGAAATCTAGTCAGAAAGGGACCCTCACGTTTCCCCTTAATCCTGGATCTTATTGTTAACAAAAGGCAGATCCCGATTTGGCAGGTATGGGAGAGGGAGAGACCGCGAATCTCCCGAGGCTGCGGTAGCATCCTTTCCGAGGTCCGCACGACCACCAGGCTCCTCTGCCTCTGTCTTCACCCCCTGCTTCCATGAGGCATCTCGCTGTCGAACACACTCTTCCACGTGTCACCTGCCCATTTTCGTGTCCAGTTATTCCAGGGCCCAAGGACTGTTCAGCTCCTCACACAGCCCTGGAGCTCGTCCGCGGTCACAGGGTCTTCAGGGTGGGCGTGTCCCTTCCCTGCAGGAGCCCCACTTGGTCAGCAATGGCTCTCTCATCCCCCCCTAAAAGGGCTCACCAGTGCTGGCAATCCCCACCTGTCTAATTCTCGCCAAGGTGGCGGCTGGAGAGACCCACGGCAGTTTATTCTGCATTTTCTAATAAATAGGGCGTTTTCCTCACATGTTCATTAGCCTTTGGTGTTTCTTCTCCATAGAGTTCTTAATGTGCTCCATTAAGGCAATATTTTGAAACTATACTTTTTGTTCTGTTATGCAGTAATACCTAATTCAATCTATTTATTACATTTTCTAACTGGTGTGGAGCAATGCAAATGATTTTCAGAAGTGAATCTTGTGCCCACCAACCTCACTCAATTATTAGGTTTTAGGGTTTGTATTGTGACGCTCCTTTCATACGTCGTTGGTATTCAGGCACTAAGTTGGGTCTGACTCTTTGGGACCCCATGAACTGTAGCTGGCCAGGCTCCTCTGTCCTGCATTATCTCCCAAGGTTGCTCACACCCATGCCCACCGAGCCGGTGATGCCAGCCAGCCATCTCGTCGTCTGCTGCCCTCTTCCCCTGCCCTCAGTGTTTCCCAGCAGAAGGGTCTTTTCCGATGACTTGGCTCTTCGCACCAGGTGGCCAAAGTGCAGCAGCTTCAGCTTCAGTCCTGCCGATGAACGTCCAGGGTGGGTTTCCTTAGGGTGGTCTGCTGGGATCTCCCCGTGAGCCGCAATAGGAGGAAACAGCAAGGACGGGCCTCCAGCCATAGAAACAACAAACGCCAGGAACCAGCCCCAGGCCCACACCAGAGTCCACGGAAGGGAGCCAGGCCTTTCTTCCCCCAAACACAGGCTTATTAGGAAACCACAGGAATTAAAGACAGTCTATCAGAGTAGGAGCTTTTCAAAAAACCACAAAATACAATAATAGGCAGTGCACAAACGGCCACGACCCCCACGGGAAAGCTGTTACACCACAGAAGCCGTGATACGCTGCTGGTGAGGTGACAGACCAGCACACACGTGGGGCTGGGAAACGGTGCTCACTGAAAACCTCCAGTGAGTCCCCTGTGTCCTGCCGTGCACAAGAGTAGACTCCAAAGGGTATCCGTGCCTAGATCTGAAAAGAAGTGTGCTTACCATCAGGGAAAGAGTAAGAAAACGTCTTCAGTGGTGTTGGGGTAGGAATGAGCTTCTTGACCAAGGCAGAAAGGATAAGCTTAGTTTCACTAAAATAAGTGCGAGTTTTCAGAGGGAAAAAGACGCCATCAACAAAGCTAACAGTTCTGTGCAAAGCACAGAACTAAAGGCGAATCCATATCTAGCTATAAAAGGACCTCGCCGGAGTCAGTAGAAAAAGGACAAAGATCTGAAATAGAACATAGCAAAGGATATGAGCAGGCAATCCAGAGAAAGATAGATCCAAGTAACAAACATGGAAACGTCATAAAGCTCATGGAAACTCAGGGAAAGCACATTAAGACAATAACAGGATGCCCGGCACCGCCCACCTCCTTGCTGGGAAATGTGAACTGTGACGGAACATCAGGGTTGGTGGGAGCGTGGAGTAACGGGCCTCCCTGCACGTGGAGGGGCGTGAGCTGCCACAGACCCACCGAGAACAGCCTGGGGTTGCCCATGTGGCTGAGGGTGTGCACACGCCCCGTGACCCGGGTGTCCCAGCGCTGGCTGTCGACCTAGAGAGCCCCTCACGCGTGTGCAGAGGGGCAAACAGACAACGGTAGTCGCCGTCTGCGGCCGCCAAAAATGGCAGCAGGGGGCGGGAGCCGCCCAGGCGCTCGTCCACAGGAGAGCCGACCCGAGTGCCACAGGCTGCGCAGGCTCACGCGGCGGAGACGCCCGGCGGGAGGTACCGGCATCCGCGTGCCGCCGAGCACAGCGGGCGACGGCACGAGACGCACAGGCTGAGGATGCGACGTTCCACGCTGTTCGTGGACACGTCCGCGTGCAGTAAAAGTGTAAACGGAAGGGCCCAAGAATGAGAGCAAAGATCCGCAGACCACTTCCTGGCACTGAGTGATGTCCAGGACACAGAAAACTCCTAGAACTCAACAGCGACCAAGAGCCGGAGAGAAAACGATGCAATGGGCTCGACTGGGCTGTTCTCCAAAGAGTAGATACGGGCGGTTACAGCCGGTACAGACAGGGGGGTTACAGCCGGTACAGACGGGGGGTTACAACCCATACAGACGGGCAGTTACAGCCGGTACAGACGGGCGGTTACACCCGATACAGATGGGGAGTTACAGCCGGTACAGACGGGCGGTTACAACCCATACAGACGGGCGGTTACACCCGATACAGATGGGGAGTTACAGCCGGTACAGACGGGGGGTTACAACCGCACAAAAAGAGGCTCAGCGTCACTAACCCTTAGGGAAATGCACGTGGAAACCGTGACGAGGTGTCACCCCCTCACCCACTAGGATGGATGCTCTCAGAACAGCAGAAAATAGCAAGTATTGGCGAGGGTGTGAGGGAGCTGGAGCCCCGCGCACCGTTGGTGGGGATGTGAGACGGGGCAGCCGCTGGGAGAGCCGCACTCAACGTGCAGCGGAATGTCCTGCGACTCGGAAAGGCCACTTCTGGGGATGTACCCACAGAACTGAAGGCAGGGCCGTGAGATATATGTGCAACCCAGGGTCATAGCAGCGCTGTTGACAATGCATAAAGCGTGGAACCAACCCAAGCGTCCATGGGGGGATGATGGGTAAGCAAAAGGCGGTTTATCCATAGACCTGGAGGCAGTAGTGAGGTAAGTCCCCAGAGAAAGAGAAATGCCGTGTGACCCCCCCTGCCATGAGGTCCCGGGAGGAGTCATGTCCCAGAGGCGGGAAGTCGGTGGAGGGCGGGGCTGGGGGTGGGGCCGGGGGTCTGTTAATGGGGCCAGAGCCTCAGTTTCACAAGGACGGAGAGCTCTGGAGAGCTGCACACTTAGAGACGGTGAAGAGGGCAAAGTTTATGTTATGTGTATTTTATTTTAGCGCAGTAAGAAAAGACAGAAAAAACCTGAATGGCAGAACAGCGAAGGAGGCATAGAGAAAACAGATTCGAGAGGAAAAAAGAGACTTTAAGTGTAATGTGTCTAAAAATGTCAAAGAGACCAATGCATGATGCTGTCTGTTACGTTTGCCGATTATAGTGGTGAGTACAGGGATGTTCGTTATCTTGCTCTCCTCACTTTCCAGTGTTTTGAGAGATTTTGTAGTGAGAAAATAGATGAAGCACATCGTGAAATCTAGAAAAGAAACAGCGATAGCCTAAAAGGGGAGGGAAAAATACAAGGGAAAATTACTTTTGTGTTTTAAAATTTCACTGGTATTTTCACTGGGAAAACCAAAGCTTGCAAGAGACTCAGAAAGCTCGTCATCAGCCAGTCTTTGTGAGAGGGGACATGGAGGGGTGCAAATTCTGTCAGGAAAGAACGGAACTTCAGGTAGAGAGGAGATTTCCCAAAACATAAGAATTCATCCGGTACAACTACTGTCATACATTTTAGACCAATGAAATGGACAACTTTCTAGGAAAATGTAAATATTCAAAATCAGCCCAAGAGAAAGATGATTTGAAAAGCTTAGTACGTGTGACCCAAGACCCACGTGTGGAGCACCAACCAGGGGCAGTGGCTTTGTGGGTGCCCCTCGCAGGGCGCCTCCCCGAGCTTGCTGGCGGAGGAAGGACACGTGTCCCGAGCCCCTGAATTCCCACCTGACCCCCGGGACAGGCGGGAAGATGAACTCTCACACGACTGGTGTCCCTGCAGCTGGGGGCTCCCAGAGCATGTGCCACTGAGACGCACAGACGTTTTCTGGGGGCCACAGGGCAGACGCTTTCTTGAGCCAAGGGGAGGGCCTCCTCCTCCCCCAGGGACCTGGTGCCTGGGGCCGCAGTGGGCAGCTGAACCCAGCGACAGACAGCCAAGGAGACACAGAAGCACTTAGCTCTACGGTTCTTGTCATCAACACCATGGAGAGGTCTTATTTTTTATTTATGGCTGAGTTATCTCTAAAATAAGTGCCAACCTGATGTGAAGCCCAGTCAGAGACACTGAGAAACTCACAGCCAACCTCATACATAAACAGACGGAAATAATCTCAAAGAAAATATTAGCAAGTCGAAGCCAGCAGTGCATTAAAGTAAAACGCCAAGTAGGGCTTAGTCCAGGAACCCAGGGATAATTCAGCATCACAAAAGCCATTAATGCTCACTTCATTTACAGACTAGAGCAGAGAAGCTGTATGTTCGCCTCAGTAGATGCTAAAAAGGCATTTGATGAAATCCAAAACTAATTCAGAGTGAACATTCTTGGTGAGCCAGGTGTGGATCTGGTCTTCCCTAAATGAACAAACTTTTATCCAGAACCTGCAGCAAACGTCTTACTGGGAGGAATAAAATTCTCATTATAGCCAGCAAGTACACAGGGAAACAGAAGCAGCATAGTTTTGGAAAGAGAGAGAAAGCCGTCATTATTTATAGGCAAAGTCATCTATTAAAAAATCTAAGAGATTCTACAAAGAAGCACCTTTCTGGGGCCTCTTTTCCATGGCTATGAAATAGAGCTCCTAGAAGCATGCACTCCACAGACTTCTTAACACAATTAACTTTGTACGTGTAAGGACCTCAGGTGGGTGCCTCCCCACGGCCATCAGTACCAGATCAACAATTAAAAACCATCGACAGTTCTACAGGCCAGTAATAACCAATCAGAAATGCAGAACACTTAAAAATTTCCTTCATAAGCACAACTAAGGCCCTGAACACCTAGGTTCACCCTGAGAAAGATGTGGCTCAGGCATCAGACGCCCAAGCTCCGTGAAGGAGGCGCAGCCTGGACAGCAGCCCCGGCAGTGGGGGTTGGGGGCTGGGGGGGACACTCACCATCAGGAGTCCTTCCCTGGGGCTCAGCAGTTCCACGGGAGAGTGGAAACCCGCGGATGCCCAGGACAGGCTGAGAACCGCGCAGAAGCCCGTAGCACCGGCGTGAGTGGTCTGCTTCCCCTCCAGGGGCCAGTCTGAGTCGGACAGGTGGACATCTGGCATGTGCAGACCTCAGCAGACCCTGCTCCCGGGGCCCGCTGCCCCCACAGTGATGTCCAAACTCACCAGGCGCTAAGCAGGAGGGCCACTCCAGCCCAACACAGCGGATTATCCGTAGGTTTAGTGTTTGACAACCAATCAGTGAAAAATAATACCCCACTCCTGTAAAAATGACCAGGGAAGCTGCCCGCTGCCTCTGGAGACTAACAGATTGGATTGTCTGCTTTCCTGCTTACCCTCTGGCCCCATAGTCCGGGGCTCGAGGCAGAGGCCCAGAAGGCGTGTGACTGACAGCGGAACCGCCAGATCGCTGGGAGTCCCGGCTTCTGCCTCTGTCCTCACCAATCAACCTTCCTATCCACGCGTCAGCACCCTAGCACCCTCGCCTGCTCCGGGAGTTGTCAGACGCTAGCCTCAGCCACGCGGCGGGGGTGTGGGGGCGTCTCACTGTGACGTCGGTGTGCGTTTCCACAGTTCCCTGTTCATGGCCTTATTAGCTTTCAGACTCTCTCGTGAAGCTTCTGCCAACCTCTGACCTGTTTTCCACTTTCGTCGCAGGCCCGTGGTTTGGGCCTCGCAGGAGGGAACGTCTCAAGTCTGAGCTGTCTCCCGCCGCTGCCTGCTTCGCACCTCCCTTTGCTGCCCGGACCCTGGGAGCAGGCGTCACCTGCTCCTGAGAACATCTGAACATCACCACCCTCCCCAGCTCAGCCCAGACCCATCCATCTCCCACCCCGACCAAGAGCCTCCCAGTTTGTACCTATGTGCTCACTAGGCTGTTACCCAGATGACAGAAGTTACATCGTTCCCTGGGAGAATCTAACCCGGAAGGAAATGTCCCCCATAACTTCAGAACTGTCTTCTATAGCCGGGTGTTTGGCTCTGCGCCCGTGTCCAGCATGACAGGAGGTGGTTCTGTCTCCAGTCTGAGGACGTCTCTGCAACCTTCCCTCTACGCAGGTGGTTTGCAGCAGACTTAGACTCCCTGAGGCCCCCCTCGTTCTCCTTCTGTCCCACACTCTGCACCTCCGTTCTCCTTCCCACGTTCTCCTTCTGTCCACGTCCTGTCCCACGTTCTGGACCTGTCTCCTTCCTTGCTGAGGGCATCTCTCCAACAAACAGTGCTGATGTCCACACGCACGAGAATGAAGCTGGACCCTTATCTCAATACCACATACGAAAAGGAACTCGAAATGGATCAAAGACCTGAAGGTAAGACCGAACACTATAAAATCGCAGGGAAGAAAATGTGGAGGTAACGCCACCCCCACTGGCTTGGGCGCTGCTTTCTCGCCATGACACCGAAAGCACGGGTGACAGAGACAAAAATATAAATTGGACTTTGTCAAAATTAAAGCCTTCTGTGCATCAGAGGACACAGTCAAAAGAGTGCACAGGTAACCTCAGGAGCGGGGGAAAATACTCGAAACACATATACCTGACGGGGGTTAACATCCAGAGCATACAAACGACTCCAAAAACTCAACAGCGAGGAAAACACTTTCAAATGGTCAAAGGACAGGAATAGGCATTTCTCCAAGAAAGACACGCAGATGGAGCAAACGAAGAGATGCTCAACATCCCCGATCACGAGGGAAACGGAAACGAAAACCACAAAGAGGTATGACTTCACACCCATTAGGGTGGCAGCTCGAAAACAAAACGCAGAAAGTAGCAGGTGTTGATGAGGTTGAAACTGGAGCCGCGTGCATGTTGCCGGCAGTGTAAGCACAGCGGTCAGCCTCCGTGGAGAGCGCGACGCTGGTTTCTCAACAAACAGAACCACCTGACCCGGCAATGCACCCACCCCAGAGAGCTGAAAGAAGGCCTCACAGAGACATCTGCGCCCCACGCTCGCAGCGGCGACACGCACAGCGGGTAGAACGTGGACACATCCTGCGTCCACTGATGGGCGGCTGCGAGGCCAAGTGTGGCCCACACGTGAGGTGCGATCTGATCCCGCCTTTGAAACGAAGGGCGTCCTGACACCTGCGGCAACACAGAGGAACCTGGAGGCCACTGCAGGGAAAGAAGCCAGCCACACGGGGACAAGCACTGCATGGCTCCGAGAGGACGCGCGTCCGTGGCACAGGAAGCAGTGACGGGCGGGGTGGGGGAGGGGTAGTGCTTAATGGGGGCGGGGCTTCGGTCCAGCCGGATGCATTCTGGAGATGATGGAGCTGATGGCGGTTACACAGTTTGAATGTGCTGATGTCACTGAAGGGAGAGGCTGCCCACTCCAGCATTCTGGCCTGGAGAATTCCGTGGGCTGTGTAGCCCACGGGGTCACAAGGAGTCGGACACGACCGAGCGACTTTCACTAATGTCAGTGCACTGGACATTTCAAACGACTAAGATGGCGAGTTTCATGTCCTGCGCAGTTTATCATGAAAACATTCGGGAAAGATGGTAAACTACCAGGGTTTTGAAAAGAATATGCTGTGCCTCTTGGTCATGACTCACACGGCTATGTGAGCAGCTCTGCGCCCCTTAGGCTGGGCGCCCGACACCAACCAATGGGGCTTTTCAATCCAAGTACTTACTCTCTCAAGTTCACACTGTGAGTAACAGGGCCCTTATCAAGTGATTTATTTCATTTAAAATTACTGAATTAATAGATCCTCATTATCAAAACCAGAAAATGTGTCAGAGCAGAAACGGGGAGAGCGCGATGAGCTGTAATTCTGTCCCCCAGGCCATCCGCCACGGTTTGGAGCCACACACACTCCAACATTGCTCTCTCACACAAATACGTTTCGTTTTCTCACCAAAAAAGCAATCAGCTTGTATAAACTGCCTTGTAACCTGAATTTTTTATTTCATAATATATCATGGAAGATTTTCCTTGCTAATCAATAAACTTTATTAGCTTTCTCCAAGCCCTCCCTGTATAATTTTCTGAGCTAATCTCCTATTGTTGGAATTGATTAGATGAGTTCATATTTGGAAGGTATTTAGGACAACGTCTGGCACCTGATAAATGCTATATAAATAATTTCAAGTGTTTTAAACAGCCACGAGAATGTGGGAGAAACTGGCAAATCCCGAGTCACAAAGGAAGGTTTTTAACACTCGCTTCTCGGGAAGCTGCAAATCCAGTTCACGAGAATGGAGGAAGCTAAGAGAACTGAATGTCGTGGGTGACTCAACGGTCCCTGCAAAGCCAGCTTCTCCCCAGGTCGCCTTCCCGGCCCCACGCCTTTGTCCTCCACACTCACCTCCACCTTCTTTCAGTGGACGCTGCCCAGCCTCCTGGCTGCTGTCCCCACATCTGCCTGGTCCATTGGCCCATGCACAGTACACGCTCGGTAACTCAAACTCTTGCCCATCTCCCCCTTCCAGCCCAGGTCTGCCGGGGCCCACTCACTCTGGCCCGTGGGTGCTTGACCAGCCCCCCAGCCCCCTGACTTTCGGGCTTTGCCACTGGCCTTGTGGGTGCCTGGAAGGGTGTGGTCCACGCTGGGGCCCTGCTCACCAGGCTTCCTTTGCCCCTGAGGCCCCGGCTCCCGGACCCTTTCTCCCAGTGGGGAAGGATGCGATGAGCTCTTCCCAGAATAGACCCCCACCCACATCCTGCCTTTTGTCTGCAGAAAAACTTTAGTCAAAATATTAATTTAATCAGAGAAGTGAGGAAAACGCATGAGGAAAGGAAAACTATCAAGCAAGACAAAATAATAGTTGAGCAAATTCGGAGAAGGCAATGGCACCCCACTCCAGTGCTCTTGCCTGGAAAATCCCATGGGCGGAGGAGCCTGGTAGGATGCAGCCCATGGGGTCGTGAAGAGTCGGACACGACTGAGCGACTTCACTTTCACTTTTCACTTTCCTGTATTGGAGAAGGAAATGGCAACCCACTCCATTGTTCTTGCCTGGAGAGTCCCATTGACAGCGGAGCCTGGTGGGCTGCTGTCTGTGGGGTTGCACAGAGTCGGATGCGACTGAAGCGACTTAGCAGCAGCAAATTTGGAAAATTCAGCAGTGGCCTCAAGACTGGAAAACGTCAGTTTTTATTCCAATTCCAAAGAAAGGCAATGCCAAAGAATGCTCAAACTACCAGCAAATTGCACTCATCTCACATGCTAGTAAAGTGATGCTTAAAATTCTCCAAGCCAGGCTTCAGCAATACATGAACCATGAACTTCCAGATGCTCAAGCTGGTTTTAGAAAAGGCAGAGGAACCAGAGATCAAATTGCCAACATCCGCTGGATGATCGAAAAAGCAAGAGAGTTCCAGAAAACATCTATTTCTGCTTTCTTGACTATGCCAAATCCTTTGACTGTGTGCATCACAATAAACTGTGGAAAGTTCTAAAAGAGATGGGAATACCAGACCACCTGACCTGCCTCTTGAGAAACCTATATGCAGGTCAGGAAGCAACAGTTAGAACTGGACATGGAACAACAGACTGGTTCCAAATAGGAAAAGGAGTACGTCAAGGCTGTATATTGTCACCCTGCTTATTTAACTTATATGCAGAGTACATCATGTGAAATGCTGGGCTGGATGAAGCACAAGCTGGAATCAAGATTGCCGGGAGAAATATCAATAACCTCAGATATGCAGATGACACCACCCTTATGGCAGAAAGTGAAGAGGAACTAAAGATCCTCTTAATGAAAGTGAAAAAGGAAAGTGGAAAAGTTGGCTTAAAGCTCGACATTCAGAAAACTAAGATCATGGCATCTGGTCCCATCACTTCATGGGGAATAGATGGGAAAACAGTGGAAACAGTGGCTGACTTTATTTTCTGGGCTCCAAAATCACTGCAGATGGATTGCAGCCATGAAATGCTTACTCCTTGGAAGGAAAGTTATGGCCAACTTAGACAGCATATTAAAAAGCAGACACATTGTCAACAAAGGACCATCTAGTCAAAGCTATGGTTTTTCCAGTGGTCATGTATGGATGTGAGAACTGGATTATAAAGAAAGCTGAGCCACCTCCTTGCCAGCTCTCAACACAGTTCCTCTGTGCCTTTGTTTCTGGGATGAACCCATAACTGGATCAATCCAACCAGCTTCCAGCCTTGGATGGAGTCACGGGAGCTGGGCCACTGACCGGCAGCCTGGCCCTACGGGCTCCTCCGGAGTCACACCTGGGGGCCTGGCCCCGCCCTCCTCACCTGCAGACCTGGCCCTCTGCCCTCATAGGGACGCCAGGTGGGGGCCAGCACACAGGTGTGGCGGCTGCTCCTCCTGGGAGGCTGGACACTCGCAGCCAGAAAGCAGCGCTGACTGGGGCTTTGGTGGCCCCGGAGACCCCCAGGACCCCGCTCCTCCTCCAAGCCAGCATCTCGGCACTGAGAAGAGCCCTCGGGAAAGGCAGGTGTGTGGGCGGGCGTGGCTTCTGTCTGCAGGGGCGGGGGTTGGGGGGCGGCTCTCCTGCTTTCCTGAGAAGGGACTGTCTGTTGCCTCCTCCGCACCTGGGCCCCCGGTCCTTCCTGGTCAGCAGCCTCCCCTCCTCAGTGCCCGGTGACTCTCTGTCTCCATCGTCTGGGAAACGTGCACAGCTCCCCCTCCTCCTGCAGGCCTGGAGCCCTTCCCCCAGGAGGAGCCTGGGGTTTCCATCAGGAAGGAGAGGGGAGCCAGAGAGCAGGCATCTAGCCCCTACATCTGTGCTCCGTGCGCCCAAAAGGAAAAGTGGAGTCGTTCAGTCTTGTCTGACTCTCTGCGACCCCATGGACTGCAGCCTGCCAAGCTCCTCCATCCATGGGATTCTCCAGGCAAGAGTACTGGAGTGGGTTGCCATTTCCTTCTCCAGGAGATCTTCCCGACCCAGGGATTGAATGTGGGTCTCCTGCATTGTAGGCAGATGCCAGGGGCATCTTTAATGACCCCCATGGCCGCCAGCCTGTCCTCCAGAGACACTGAGTCCCTCTCACTCTTGCCGGGAGTGGCCCTGTGCCTCCTCCAGCCACCAGTGCTGTCAGCCTTTTAACCCTGGGCCTCTGTGATGGTGCAAGCTGGAGCCTCAGGGCTGATGTGATCTCAGGAGGGACCAGCGTCTCAGAGCAGGGCAAGAGGAGCTGCTCCCATCCCGGGCAGATGCTAGCAGCTGCCATCACCCTGGCCGACCCTCTGGCGCCCCTCACAAATCCCGATGCCGTCCTCCGTTTTCAGCTCCCGAGCCCGCCTACTCCTGCACCCCGCCTGCTCCCGCGCCCCGCCTGCTCCCACACCCCGCTCGTGTCCAGACACCTCCGGGTCCTCCCAAGTGCGTCCAGCCCAGCATCCGTCCAGCGTGCCGGCTTCTGGCCAGCCTGGCTCACAGCGTTATCAGCGCCTCCTTGGCCCCAGAAACGTGAACCCTGCAGCAAAGCAAACACCATAATAAACGGAGTCGCATGAATTCTTTGGTTTCCCAGTGCTTATAAAGCTTGTGTCTGCGCTACACTGCAGCCTATTAAGTGTGAAATTGCATTATGTCTAAAAAAGTACACAGCTTAATATAAAAATACTTGACTGCTAGAATACGCAGCCATCATCTAAGCCTTCAGAAAGTTCACCCAAGTTCACTGATTGCCAATTGCCGTAACAATCATAATGATAACACGAAAGCTTGAAACACCATGACAAATACCAAAATGTGATGCAGAGACACAGAGGGAGCAAAGGCTGCTGGAAAAACAGCGCCAGAAAAGTCACTCGACGCAGAAGCACCACAAGCCTTCAATTCGCAAAACAAAACAAAACAAAACAAAAAACCATGCAGATTCCGGAAGCGCAGTCAAGTGAAGTTCCATGAACCGCCTACCTGTGTCCTGGCCGTCTCCTCTCAGGCGGGCACTGACAGCTCCATGGAGTGGATATGCCTGCAGTTTTCTGAGGAAAGACACACAGGAGATGAACTCAGCGTCTTGCAAGTCTTACAGCATGTTTTCTCTGTCCTCACTCCTAATTTATATTCTGCCCGGGCTCAGCCTTCTAAGCTGGAAAATCACTTTCCTTTAAAACATTGGAGGTGTTGCTCTATTCTCCCAGACGGGGGTGGTGTCTGAAGCTGCTGCAGTTCTGAAACCAGCTTTGTTTTACCCAGGATGTAGGGTTTCCCCTGTCCCTGGTCCTGAAGTTCCACGTTGCTTTCTGAGGCCTGGGAGATTTTCCTGAGTCATATCTTTGCTTAACTCTTCCCCATTGCCTAGTCTATATTCTAGAATTCTTATTGTTGTTGTTTTTTAACATGGACCACTTTTGAAGTCTTCAGTGGATGTTACAACACTGCTTCTATTTTGTGTCTTCACCCTTTGGCCATGAGGCATGTGGGATTTCAGCTCCCCAACCTGGGCTGAAAACGGCAACCCCTGTGCTGACAAGGTGGAGTCTCAACCAGGGGGCCCCCAGGGAAGCCCTGAATTCTTACTTGCCGGGGGCCAGCGTGAGGAATTCCGCCCATGGCAAAGGTCATGAGGAAGGAGGCTTGGCATACGCAAAGGCGTGATCAAGCCTCAGGAAACTCCCTGTTCCCGAGCATCTAACCCCAAAACCAGAGTCTGTTTTATGCTCTCACCTACACTTCTGACTTTACGGGGGGCTCTCCCCCATAACCGTTTCTCTTGGAGAAGGAGTAAACGTGCAGCTCCAAGGCAATAAAAATTCCTAGGCGTGACAAGAGTGTTTCAGCTTACGGACTCCTCTGAAGGGTATCTAGCCCACCTGTATAGGTTCGTCCGGCCACATGTGATTGTCTACAGCCTCCTAACCTGAGAGGCACGAGATGTTTTAGACTTACTAAAGGCAAAATCTTTCGGAGAGTTAGAAATTATTAGTATAGTGGGTTGGTTAGGAATTATATTGGTGAAGGGTTTTTTCATTTGTTGTGTCAATAATTGCTGCTAATTCCCTGCTCTGGGTGGGACAAGGATGTCTCAGGTCAAACCTCTCTGCTGACAGACTAGCTTGTGTGACAGGATTATCCATCCTCCTGCCACATGATTGTTTACTATCTCTCAACCATAAACAGCACAGAGAGTTTCGGAGTATTTTGAGAGTCTTAATTAGCATAGGGCTTTTTCTTCTGTTGAGTCAATGATTGCCACCAGTCCTCCATATCCTTAGGCACTTGGGAATATATTAATCAATGTATTTGGAATATAGCAAAGGAAATATAGTAGTTTTTAAGGTTAGAAATACTAGACTTTTTGAGTTAATGGATTTTCTCTTTTGTAATAGATCACTGTACTTTGTTATAAATCACTGTGTCCTTGCTATGTAAAAATGTAACTTTATCATATCTTAAGACTAAATAGATCTTAAGGGGAGCATTGGCGAAAGGATTTTCATTTGTTGGGCTGATGTTTGCTGCTAAATCTCCATGTTCCCTACCCTTATAATGAATATAACTAACATATAGGAGAAATAAGTATTAACCTTTAAGCATATAGGAGAAATAAGTATTAACCTTTAAGACTAATCATGTTAACCTTGGGTTAAATAGATTCCTTTCTTGATTGTAACTCACTACACCCTCACCCTATAGGAATGTAACTTTATTTGGAGGGTGGTGCCTGGTTTAAGAAAAAACACCCTTGGAAGAAATAAGTTTTTGGTTATCAGAAAGAAAGGATCATAAAATGTCAGCAGGTCTCACTCACGGCCAGAAGATGATGTAATATCCCTAAGACCTTTTTTTTTTTTTTTTAATACATTTATGTGAAGCACCTGATTTTGATAAAGGTCAGGACTGCTGACCCCCACGTGACTCTGTATTCAACCCTATGTGTAACAAAAGGTATATAAGCAAACCCCAAAATAAAGAAATCGGATCAGTTTCCGGAAAGACTGATTCCCCCATGTTGCTTCTTTCTTGCTCCCGTTTTTCTGGCTGAATTCCCATCTGGAGCATGGATGCGATTCCACGTAATCCAAGTTATTCAGCCTCTTTTTCTCCACTAATCTTCCTACTACACTATCCATTTCTAATCTCTCTATATCTGTGATTAAATATGTATTTTTCCAAAGATGCCGACTCCGTCCCCCCACCTTCGAATCACCCTGGATCCACCGGGGCTGGACCCCAGCACTTACTGATGTCTAACAACCCTTTTTCTTAGTTTCTCTCTCATTTTTCTATCCTCGGGGGGACTTTCTTCAACCTTACCTTCCGACACTTGTGTTTCTCATCTCAGCCATTTAACTTGCAAGGTCTTTGCTCTAAATGCCTTGAAAGACCAGATCTTGCTTGTGTTTCAAGGGCACAGTCTCTGAGGAGAGTTTCAGTGGCTTTTCCGACCTTGTCTCTGCGTCATCTTTGTCCCACGAGCTTCATCGTCTTGCCGTGTTTTGCTCCCTGTCTCTGCGGCAGCTGCCGTAACGGCGTCTCTGTGTCTGGTTGTGGAGGGTCAGTCTCTGTCATGTAGCCACAGGCTTTCCCAGGAGCCCAGTGAGCTTGGCCGTGGTCTCCTCACTGGGAGAGGGCACTGAAGAGCTGTGAGCACTGAAGAGCCCCCGCCTCTGAGCCCAACTTCCTGGAGGAGGATGAGGCGTGTCCACTCCCCTAAGGGGAGTGGGGCCCATGCTGCGCGCCCAGGGGTCTGGGGTCTCAGCAGAAGGCAGACGCTTGCCCATCCCCACCCCTGCTTCCACTTCCAGGCAGAGAAGGGACGTCTAGCCCCCTCTGCCAGGGTAAGGAGCTGTCTCCTTCTGGACTGGCTGCTCGTAAGTCCCTGAAAGCTTAGCCCACCCCGTTTTCAGCCCCCTCCACCCCTTCCCCTCGCTGCCACCAACCCCACAACTGACGACGCTCAGCTCTGCCTGCTGCAGGCTGGGGCAACTCCTGCTACCCCCTTCTCCAGGTCAGCACTGTGTGGCTCTGCCGCCCCCAAATCCTGCCATTTCCTCTCATGTGATTGCTATTCCTGTTGCCTGCCTTTATAAATAAAGCCCCCTTGGGGCTTCCCTGATGGCTCAGATGGTAAAGAACCTGCCTGAAATGTGGGAGACACAGGTTCAATTCCTGGATTGGGAAGATCCCCTGGAGGAGGGCATGACAACCCTCTCCAGTATTCTTGCCTGGTGAATGCCCAAGGACAGATGAGCCTGGAGGGCTACAGTCCACGGGCTTGAGAAGAGTCAGACACAACTGAGCGGCTGTCACTTCCACTGTTTCATTTAGTCGTCTGTGAGCGGGTGTGGGAGGAAAGCACTTGGGAATCTGTGCACACAATCTCTATTTACTAGTCTGAACATCTTTGGGGGTCATTTATTGGCGTCTTGTCTCTACCCCCACTTTCTGTGACTTTTTTAAGGTTCTTTCCCCATTTCTCCATGGAGTTGTTTCTCATTATTTCAATACTGTTAAGACATTTGCTCCTTGGAAGAAAAGCTATGAAAACCTAGACAGCATATTAAAAAGCAGAGACATTACTTTGCCAACAAAGACCTGCCTAGTCAAGGCTATGTTTTTTCTAGTAGTCATGTATGGATGTGAGAGTTGGACTATAAAGAAAGCTGAGCACCAAAAAATGGATGCTTTTGAACTGTGGTGTTGGAGAAGACTCTTGAGAATCCCTTGGACTGCAAGGAGATCCAACCAGTCCATCCTAAAGGAAATCAGTCCTGAATATTCATTGGAAGGACTGATGCTGAAGCTGAAACTCCAATCCTTTGGCCACCTGATGAGAACTGATTCATTGGAAAAGACTCTGATGCTGGGAAAGATTGAAGGCATAAGAAGGGGACGACAAAGGATGAGATGGTTGGATGGCATCACTGACTCAATGGACATGAGTTTGGGTAAACTCAACTCCAGGAGTTAGTGATGGACAGGGAGGCCTGGCATGCTCAGTTGTTTACAGGGTTGCAAAGAGTTGGACTCAACTGAGCAACTGAACTGAACTGAATAAGAACTTCTGTCTGCCCCATCTTGCTTGTCAGGGACCATTCTCTCTGGTGATTCGAGGTGCTCAGTGTCCCCCACCCTCCGTGCAGCGGGTCGTCCCCTTGCTCTGGGCACAGAAGCCGTGTCTGCGTCCATGCAGGTCTCTTGTGCAAAGCATCAGATGGGTCCATCTGGAGCACCAGCTGTGCCCCCCCGACTCCTCTCCCACCCCCAGCCTCTGTGGTCTCTGGCGTCCATGGAAGCCTCACTTACACCCCTGTATCCCCAGGGTCTGGTTTATGATCCAAACTCTCCTCTGCACCCTGACCTCGCCTCTGCAAGTGTGTGGGCTCAGCCACAGCGCATCCGCTCCTTGGCCACCTCCACCTCAAAGGGCAGTGGACTGCTCACGCTCCCAGCCCCTCTGCCAGCTTCCCTCCCCCTGTCCCCCGCCAAGGCTGTTCTCATGCAGCTGCCAAGCTACTGGGCAGGAAGGAGCATAGCTCCCCTCTCCCTCGGAAGGCAACCTGGAAGGAAACGAGGCCCAGTCGTGTTTTTCTGTCTGATTTTTTCTTGCATAGCCTTTGAAGCACCAGTTGGAGCACCAGGCCAGTGCTCTGCAGCGCCCAGCACCCAGCGCCTGGGCCGCACCGCAAGCTGGAGGCCTGTGCCCGCCTCTGCTGGGCTGGTGCCCGTGTGCAGTGCCGAGGTCTGCACGGTTTCCCATGCTCAGCAGGCTCTCTAGGTGGCCACGGGAAGCTCTGGCCAGACTGAACGAGCCCCTTCAGGTCTCACACCTGCCGACATGCCCGAGCCTGGACACAGGGGCTCCCCTGACCTGCGACATGGCCACAGGAGGGAAGGGCTGAGGCCTTCGGTGCCATCCACCTGCTGGGGGTGCTGAAGGGACGACTCTGCGTGGCTGGCTGCTGCGGGACTTCCTGCCCGTTCGCTGCCCACGGTGCCCTGGGGGTCCTCGTCTGCTAGGCTGTGCCTTCAGCACCTGCCCTGGGGCGATGGGCGGCCCCTGCTCTCACCGGAGCCCCTGACCCTGGCTCTGCCTTCCTCTGGGGACAAGCCCTCCTGGTCCAATCTCTTCCCTTGGTGGGTGGACGCACGTTGCTGACACACGGCCCTGAGCCTGGCCCCCCTTGGCTACCTCTCAGGGAAATGGGGGCCACCCTGCCTGGGGTGCTCTGGAAGGTGGAGGGTCCCTTCTTCACCCCTAGGAAGCCCCTCTTTCCACCTGTCTCCACTGCTCTGACTCTGGCAGGGGAACCCCTTTCTGGGGGCTGCTTCACTTTTACCCCCTTAGGCCTCTGGGCCCCTGCGGAGCCTGGAGTGGATTCTCGCAGATTCCATTCTGCAAACCGACGCGGGGCTAGGGCTCCAAGCACAGGAAGGGATGGCTCAGCGTGACCCACGACTTTGCCTGAAGCCTACTGCACAGCCCACTCCCAAGCTGCAGCTCATGTGGGTGCCCCAGGTTTGCTCCTCACCTCCTGCCTGACCCTTCCTCCTCCTCCAGCCTCAGTCTCCTCCACAGGAGGGAGCCGGGGCAGCAGGCTGGCCACATCCAGGAGGGGGGCAGCCACTTCCCTGGAAGGAGCATGCAGGCCCTCAAGACCCCTGACCAGCCCCCGGAGGAAATCCTCAGGCCTCCAGCTGCCTCCAGGGCAGATGCAGAGCCTGCCTGCAGTGTCCATACCCACGCTGGGAACTCCCTCTAACTGACCCCACCGCCGGGCCGGATGTGGGGGTTCCCTGTGTTGTCGCCCCCTGGCTGGAGCTCTCCCCAGCTTGGAGTTCCACCTGGGCACCCTTCGTCTGCCCCCTCTGGATGGGCACCGCCCCCTCCAGCTGCCTCAGAGCCTTCCATCTGGGCCCCAAACTGCCCTCCAGCCCAGAACTCTGCCCTCTGCCCCCTTTCCCCAGTGGGGACCCTCGGTCGAACCTCACAGCCCCCGCACCCCCTCCCAGGCCTGCCGGCATCTCTTCCAGCTCTGATCCATCCCCAGCCACCCGCCCCAACCAGGGGACACACGGCGTGCTGCCCAGGGAACCGTGGTTGGCCAGACACTTAGGTTTCGATTTTTACTTTTTCAAAGGGCCTGGGATGCGAGTTGCTCAGGGCCCAGTGTGTTCCCAAGGACCCACATTGGGCCCCACGCATCACGTGTCCTCACTTTCCTCTTTGCCTTCTACCCTTCAACCCCATTGCCCACACCCTGTCCCCTCCCCAGCCCTCTTCACAGGACTGCACGCCTGTGTTTTTAGATTCTATAAACCACGTGCTCTAATAACTCTGCCTCTCTGCTCTCTGCCCCTCACCACGGCATGTATGATCTGCCCACCCAGCTGCATGCATTTGGTTCTTGGCTCCAAACCGCTCCGCAGATCAGTGCGGCCACGACCTGGGCTGAGCCAGCGTGTGGGGAGGCAGCAGGTCCCAGCCACACCTGACGCAGGGGCAGCTAGAGGCCCGAGGTGGCCAGGTCTGGGATTGGCCGTGGGGGCGGATCAGGGAACACGGCGGCTGCAGGGACGAGCTAATGGCACAAGTGAGCTGCTGGGAGGCCTGTCCAGGTGGACGTGGCGGCCAGGAGGAATAGGGCAGTGTTAGGGACCAAACGACGGGCTCTGAGTCATGTTTACCAGAAAGAGACAGGATATGCGCTCATCCTGCCTGGCCAATCATGTAACGCCAGCTACTCCTGTAACTGAGACAAAGAACTGCCTGTATATAAGCCTCCATACTCCTTTGTTCAGGGCTCTTGTTGGATTCCACTGTGCTGGAAGAGACTTGGGCCCTAGTGCGCTAGAAATAAACTCCCTTCTTGCCTTTGCATTACTGTGGTGGACTTGCTCTCTCGGTCGGTTCAGAGATACGGGCTTGATGCATAACATTTGGGGGCTCGTCCGGGATCTCCGTCCCGCCAGGGAGGACAACTCTCCTGGTAGAACGGAGTAACCTCATTAGGAGATAAGAGCTCTGGGCACTGGTGCTAATGTTGCAGAAGCCCAGATTAAGTCCAGGGCCCAGTATCGTACTGGGGAGGCATCTGGGTGTAAAGTGCAGAGGCAAGTCTGGCGTAAGGCCGAGTCCCGGTATCGTGCTGGGGAGGCGGCTGGCTCTGTGAACATCCTGCAGGTAAGATTGAGTGCATTGTCGGTGGCCACCTTGCGTTTGTTATCTGTTTGTCTATTTGTGGTGTCTGCGTTGCTCTTTGTGTGCTCTGTTGGCTCCCAGTGTACTTTTCTGTGATCATGGGACAAACAACTTCTACTCCTTTATCTCTTATGATTAACCACTTCTCTGATTTCAAGTCTAGAGCTCAGAATCTTTCGTTAGTGGTGAAGAAGAGCAAACTGGTGACTTTCTGTTCTGCCAAGTGGCCCACCTTTGACGTCGGATGGCCACAAGAGGGAACCTTCAATCCCCAAATTATCCAGGCAGTTAAAGAGAAGGTGCTTACTCCTAGTCCTGCTGGGCATCCAGATCAGACTCCCTACATTCTGGTCTGGCAGGATCTAGTGAGAAACCCACCGGAATGGCTTAAACCCTTTGTTCTCGCTCCTTCTAAACCTCTTAAACCTCCCCGTCCCTCTTCCCCAACTCCAACTTCGCCACGCCCACAGGTGCTAGTCATGAAGTCTTCCGAAGAAAAAGAAGGGAAAAAGGACGAGAATCGACCAAAGCCGGTCTTCCAGGAATCTTCTCTGTATCCTAATCTGATAGATCTGGGGACCGAATTGTTCCCACCCCCGTATGCGGATCCACATCCGCCCTTGCTTCCACAGGTTCCACAGGTTTCATCGGGAGAAGCCAGGAGGAGAACCGAGCCTTCAGCTCCTCCCAGAGAAGGGGGCCCCGCCCGGGGAACTCAGGGAAGAACAAGGGAAATGGCCAGCGTAGCGGAAGAAGACCCAGAAGTCCCCTCCTCCACCGTTCACACGTTTCCGGTCCGGGCGGGACCAGCCAGAGAGGGTGGAGAGCGGACATATCAGTATTGGCCCTTCTCCACTAGTGATTTGTACAATTGGAAAACCCAGACTCCCTCCTTCTCTGAAAAACCGCAGGGTCTTATTGATCTTTTAGAGTCTATCCTTTTTACTCACAATCCCACTTGGGATGATTGTCAGCAACTGTTACAGGTGCTTTTCACTACAGAGGAGCGCGAGCGGATCCTGTCAGAAGCTCGGAAGAATGTGCCAGGGGTGGATGGGAGGCCCACAATACAGCCTAACCTCATTGAGGAGGGGTTCCCCTTGGTGCAACCCAACTGGGAATTCAAACGCGCTGAAGGTAGGGAGCGTCTCCAAGTGTACCTTCAGACTCTTATGGCCAGCCGTAGAGCGGCCGCCAGGAAGCCAACTAATTTGGCCAAAATAAATTCAGTGAGGCAGGAGCCAAATGAGAGCCCAGCAGCCTTCCTTGAAAGGATAATGGAAGCTTTTAGACAGTATACCCCTATAGACCCACAGGCAGATGAGTCACGAGCGGCAGTTATGTTAGCATTTGTAAATCAAGCAGCCCCCGATATTAGAAGAAAGTTACAAAAGATAGAGAGGTTAAGTGAACAATCCTTGCAAGATCTAGTGAGGGCAGCCGAGAGAGTTTTTAATCATAGAGAGACCCCAGAAGAGAGAGAAGACCGCATTAGAAGAGAAGAAAGAGAATTTAGAGCTGAAGAAAACCGTAAAAATCAAAAAGAGCTGGCCCAGATATTTTTTGCTGGGGTTGAAAACAGAAACAGGTTCCAAAAAGGGAAAAAATTGGAATCAAAAACTGAAGAAAAAACGACAAGGCGTAAGCTTGAAAAAAAAAACCAATGTGCGTTTTGCAAAGAGTTTGGACATTGGAAAGATAAATGCCCCAAGAAAAATCTAAAAGAGGGGCCCAAGAACCCCAAGAACGAGACTCCCTCTCCAGACAGTCATATCCTCTAGGCAGGTGAGGATAGCGACTGGGGGGGGGGGGTCAGGGCTCGAAGTCCCTCCCCAAGTCCTGGGTAACTATAAATGTGGAGGGGAAACCGGTTGGCTTCATGGTGGACGCAGGAGCCCAATACTCAGTCTTAAACCAAAAAGATGGACCCATGTCTAAGAAAAGTAGCTGGGTGCAGGGAGCAACCAGGACTAAAAATATGGATGGACTACAAAACGGCATGTGAACTTGGGGGCCCACCAGGTAACCCATTCTTTTCTGGTGATACCTGAGTGTCCAGCGCCCTTGTTGGGAAGGGATTTACTGTCTAAAGTGAATGCCCAAATTCATTTCGACCACGGACAAATGTCGGTTCTAGATGGGACCGGACATCCTCTTCAGGTCCTGTCTCTGGCATTAAAAGATGAATACAGACTCTACTTGCCAGAGGCCCCAGCGACAATAAGCCCCAAAGTACAACCATGGGTCCAAAGATACCCTCAGGCCTGGGCTGAAACAGCAGGAATGGGACTGGCCAAACAGAGGCCCCCTATCATTGTGGAACTGAAAGCCAGTGCTTCCCCGGTGAGGGTACGGCAGTATCCCATGAGTCAAGAGGCTCGACAAGGAATTACTCCTCATATACAACGCCTCATAGATGCTGGGGTCCTGAAAAGGTGCCGGTCCCCATGGAACACTCCCCTGTGGCCTGTGAAAAAGCCTGGAGGAACTGATTTTAGACCGGTTCAAGATCTACGAGAAGTCAACAAACAGGTGAGTGATATTCATCCTACGGTTCCTAACCCTTATACATTGCTAAGCAACTTGCCTCCAAACTACATTTGGTACACTGTTTTAGATTTAAAAGATGCCTTTTTCAGTTTGCCTCTTGCCCCCTCGAGCCAAGAGATCTTTGCCTTCAAATGGCAGGAAGACGGTGGTCAGACCCTGTGCAGCTGACATGGACTCGCTTACCACAGGGTTTCAAAAACCCGCCCACGTTATTTAATGAGGCCCTGGACGAAGACCTCCGTGAGTATCGGGTTGAACACCCTACCATTGTTTTATTACAATATGTTGATGACCTTATGCTGGCAGCGGCTACAGAGAAAGAGTGCCAAGAGGCAACAGGTGACCTTCTCCAAACCTTGGGGACTTTAGGTTACAGGGCCAGTGCCAAAAAGGCCCAGATTGCCAAGCAAGAGGTTACATACCTCGGTTATAAGATAAAGCAGGGCCAGAGGTGGCTAACACAGGCTATGAAAGAAACCATCCTCCAGATCCCTGAGCCGGCTAACCCTAGACAAATGAGAGAATTTCTAGGAACTGTGGGATATTGCTGGTTATGGATCTTGGGGTTTGCAGAAAAGGCCAGGCCCCTATATGAAGGGACCAAAAAAAACAAGGACTGGAAATGGACTGAGCCAATGAACGAGGCCTTCCAAGAGCTCAGGCGAGCCTTGCTAGAAGCTCCTGCCCTTGCCCTCCCTGATCCATCTAAGCCTTTCCAATTATTTGTAGATGAAAAGCGGGGGATAGGAAAAGGGGTACTAACACAGAGATGGGGACCATGGAAGCGACCTGTAGCTTACCTTTCCAAGAGACTGGACCCAGTGGCAGCCGGATGGCCACCTTGCCTCCATATCATCGCGGCCACCGCGCTCTTAGTCCACGATGCTGATAAACTGACTTATGGACAGAGACTCTTGGTCTACACTCCTCATGCCATAGACAGAGTTTTAAAGCAACCCCCAGGTAAATGGATTTCTAATGCCCGCTTGACGCACTACCAGGCCTTGCTACTTGACACCCCACGGATTCATTTCCAAACGCCCTGCACTCTAAATCCGGCCACTCTTTTGCCCAATCCAGAGGAAAATAGCCCCCTCCATGACTGTGATGAGATACTGGCCGGGGTAACAGCAATACGAAAGGACTTAACCGATACTCCGCTGGATAACAGTGAGCTAAAATGGTTCACAGATGGCAGCAGTTATGTGAAAGATGGACAGAGACGGGTGGGAGCCGCAGTAGTAGATGACTCTGGACAGATGATATGGGCAGAGGCCCTTCCCCCGGATACCTCAGCACAAAAGGCAGAGTTAATTGCCCTGATTCAAGCATTAGAGAGAGCCAAAGGAAAAAGAATAACTATTTTCACTGACAGTCGCTATGCTTTTGGCATGGTACACATCCAGGGCCCAATATATCGGGAACGGGGGTTTTTGACAGCTGAAGGAAAAGAAATTAAAAACTTGCCTGAAATCCGTAGACTTTTAGAGGCTGTACAGATGCCTCGGGCTGTGTCAATAGTACACGTACCTGGACATCAGAAGGGTGACAGCCCCACGGCACGAGGGAATCGTGCCGCAGACCTGGCAGCTCGAAAAGTAGCTGATGAAGATTTCATCACCCCTGTGTTGGCGATCGGACTTCCACCTCCAGGTATGGGAACTCTGCCCCCAACCCCTGAGTGTTCATCCACAGACTTTGCTTGGATCCAAAAACACACCAACCTTCAAAAAGATAAAGATGGATGGTACCGAGACTCAGACGGCTACTTGATACTCCCTGCTCAGTTGGGACGGCAACTATGTGAGCATTTACACTTGTCTACTCATCTGGGAGAAAAAAAGACTCTGATGCTCTTTCAAACTGTGCGCCTGCGATTTCCCCGGCACCAGACAACTGTAAAGAACATAGTGCATGCTTGTAAGGCGTGTCAACAGATGAGGCCAGGAAAAGGACAACATGCAGGACTGAGGTATCGGGGAAAAGGACCAGGGCAACACTGGGAAATAGATTTCACCGAGGTAAGGCCAGGCAAGTATGGTTACCGGTACTTGTTAGTGTTGGTGGATACCTTCTCAGGGTGGGTGGAGGCTTTTCCTACAAAGGGAGAAACCGCGATGATAGTGGCGAAAAAGATTTTAGAAGAAATAGTTCCCAGGTTTGGCCTGCCAGTGACCATCGGCTCTGATAATGGACCTGCTTTTGTGAGTCAAATAGTTCAGAGCCTTGCCCTAGCCCTGGGGACTAAATGGAAGTTACATTGTGAATACAGTCCACAGAGCTCAGGGCAAGTAGAAAAAATGAATCAGACCCTAAAAGAAACTTTAACTAAATTGGCTACAGAGACTGGCGGGGACTGGGTGACCCTCCTTCCCTTCGCCCTCTTCCGTGCGCGTAATACTCCTTATCAACTTAATCTGACCCCATTTGAGATTCTGCATGGGAGACCTCCCCCTGTATGTCCAATATTTGAAGGGAAGAAACTACCGCCTCCCACGTTGGGGCAACTCCAAGAGGCCTTGATGGCCTTAAGCAAGGTGCACTCTCGTGTCTGGAAACTGCTCCGGGAAATACATGTGGGTCAAAATAAGGGAACTATTCCCTCACATGACATTGGCCCCGGAGACTGGGTGTGGGTCAAAAGGCACCAAACCAAGGCACTAAAACCCAAATGGAAGGGTCCTTATGTTGTTCTTCTTACCACCCAACTGCCCTAAAGGTCGACAGTATCGGGCCTTGGGTGCATTGCAACCACGTACGCCCAGCTGCTTCAGCAGAGCAGGAAGACGCTAAGAAAGAATGGGAAGCATCTCTGCACCCGTCCAACCCCTTGAGGCTAAAGCTTCAAAGGTGCCAACAGGACCAGGACAACTCGGCTGGGCCATCTTGTGGATGACCATGTTACTCTGCTCTGAAGCTGCCAGCGTGAACCCGCACCAACCTGTCAGAATCACCTAAAACTGCAAAATGGACTAACACGTGAGATGCTTAACTCCACCACCGCAATACATCCACCAAATACTTGGTGGCCAGACTTATACTTTGGCCTTAAGCCGGTGGTAAATGTACCCTGGAAGAGGGGCAAGCTCCGGAATCATGCATTCTGCGCATGTCCAGGTGCACCCAGGCATAACTGGAAGATCCGTGGGGGGATACAGGACTCTTATTGTAAATCTTGGGACTGCGTAGCTTCCAATGATGGGTCGGAGACTCCAAGGTATAGACGGTGGGATGTAGGAAATTGGGACTTGCTTAACTTCTCATTTGTAGGACCCGTACCTCCGTACTCCAATTGGGAAAAGGATCATAACTTTGCCCAGGTAAAGATAAGGTTTAACATTGACAAAGCAAAAAAAGGGAAGGCCTGGGTCAACGGGATATCATGGGGACTTCAGACCAGAAATGACCTGACTACTTATAATGGGATCATTGTTGTGAGTCAAGTTTTAGAACTGGTACAAATATATAGTATCGGTCCAAACCCCGCTGAACAGGTCCATGCAACTCTCTACCCGACAACCTCACTACCTACATCCCAGGGACCAACAAAAGACCCAGAGGTGGGCCCCCTTGCTAAACTCGGACAAACAGATCCACTATGGAAATTAGTAAAGGCAGCTTATGCTACCTTAAATCAAACCCATCCTGAGGCAACTAAATCCTGTTGGTTATGTTACAACTTAATTCCCCCTTATTACGAGGCAGTAGGCCTCAACGCCTCTTACGACCTGGCCAACAGCACCGATCCTCCTCAGTGTCGATGGGGAAAACAAAAAGTAGGCCTTACAATGAGAGAGGTATGGGGAAAAGGGTTATGTATGGGCAAGGTGTTATCAGGGAGGTCTCCACTGTGTGCGCAGGTCATTGAGCCTACGGACTTGCCCGTAGCCAGGTGGCTAATACCACAGATGGGAGGATGGTGGGTCTGTTCACACACGGGGCTGACTCCATGCTTACACAGCTCAATCTTTGACCCCAAAGAGGAATTCTGTGTTATGGTAGCAGTCGTGCCAAAGATTCTGTACCGACCAGAGGAAACAATATATGATTGCTGGGCCCAAAAATTGACCCTAAATCCTCAAGAAAGAGCTTACAAAGTCAAGAGGGAACCTCTTACTGCCATAACCATAGCAACTATGTTCGGTCTTGGAATAGCCGGGGCCGGAACAGGAATAACAGCTTTGTCCCTGCAAAGCCAAGGATTTAACTCCCTGAGAGCAGCCATAGATGAGGACATCACCCGTATAGAGCCATCTATTAGTTATTTAGAATCGTCTTTAACTTCCCTATCTGAAGTAGTTCTGCAAAACAGAAGTGGATTAGATCTGCTCTTTCTGCAACAGGGGGGACTCTGTGCTGCCCTAGGAGAAGAGTGTTGTTTTTATGCTGATCACACAGGAATAGTTAGAGAATCTATGGCCAAAGTGAGAGAGGGACTAGCCCAACGTAAACGAGAACGTGAGGCTCAACAAGAATGGTTTGAGTCTTGGTTTCAACAATCCCCTTGGTTGACCACCCTAATCTCCACCTTGCTGGGACCCCTGCTAGTACTTTTACTAATGCTTACCTTTGGCCCACGTACTATCAATAGACTTGTAGCCTTTGTAAAGGACGCATAAATACAGCACAGCTGTTGGTGCTTCGACAACAATATCAAACTGTGTCTCAGGACCAAGAGGAAGATTCCTCTATATGATCTAAGGACAGGGGGGAATGTTAGGGACCAAACGACGGGCTCTAGGACCTGAGTCATGTTTACCAGAAAGAGACAGGACATGCGCTCATCCTGCCTGGCCAATCATGTAACGCCAGCTACTCCTGTAACTGAGACAAAGAACTGCCTGTATATAAGCCGCCAGACTCCTTTGTTCGGGGCTCTTGTTGGATTCCCTTGTGTGAGATGAGACTTGAGCCCTAGCGCACTAGAAATAAACTCCCTTCTTGCCTTTGCATTACTGTGGTGGACTTGCTCTCTCGGTCAGTTCAGAGATACGGGCTCGGTGCATAACAGGCAGGAGGGGTGGTGAAGACGTGGCCGGCCCAGCTGCAGAGTCGTGAGAAACGGGGGAGAGGAGCAGGCCAGAGGGTGTAGCAAGGGTTGGTCTACCGGAATGTCCAGGGAAGCCACGGTGCGGGCAGGGAGTCCAGGGTACCCGGGCGGGAAGTCGGCCACCACAGGTGAGGACCGCGGGCAGCGCTGTCCGCAGGCTGGGGGGAGGGTCCTCTCTGGAGGCGGTGCTTCACGGAACTGACGTGCATCCCTCGAGAACGTCTGAGAGGTCTAGGGGCTGTTCTGATGGGCACGGTGTGGGGAGAGGGCAGTTGGCTTCAGTCGGGGGTGGGGCCCGCTGCAGCTAAGGGGCTGGAACCCTGGGCGCCCCACCACCCCCGACAGGAAGCTGCCCCAATTCACTGGCCTCAGGAGCCCAGGGCTCGCAGAGGTGGAAATCGGCTGACAGGTACTGAAGCCTGGAAGCGAGCTTTTTCTGCCCAGAAACACGGGGTGTGTTTGCATGGCTGAAAGTGCGCTGAACACAGTGGGTGTGCCCTCCGTCTACCACTTCCTGTATTTCTAAAGGAAACGGCTCCAACTTTACCCTCGAATCCTAACTTCTTCACGACTGTGTGACGTCTGCTGACGTCACGCGTGCTGGGACGTCACCCAGCTGGCCACGACGTGATGACGTATATCCTCTCCTGCGTGTCCAAGGGTATGGAGCCCTGAGAGATACGGCTTGAAGTGATAATCAGTGATTTTTAAAAAATTTTGAAATTACAGACTCCCAGGAAGTTGCAGAGAAGGAGCAGAGAGGCCAGGGAGGCGGGAGGCGGGACTTTGGACACGGCTTCCGGAGGCCTGTGGCTGCGGCCTGCTGGCTGCGGCCTGCTGGCTGCCGGGCTCCCCTCTCAGCGGGACGGGGCTGAGGGAGCGGCGGGGGAGGCTGCCCCCTAGCGAAGCGAGAACCGCCACGCCCCGCCACGCCCCGCCACGCCCCGCCACGCCCCGCCACGCCCCGCCACGCCCCGCCACGCCCCGCCACGCCCCCGCCACGCCCCCGCCACGCCCCCGCCACGCCCCCGCCACGCCACGCCCCCGCCACGCCACGCCCCCGCCACGCCACGCCCCCGCCACGCCACGCCACGCCACGCCACGCCACGCCACGCCACGCCACGCCCCTGCCACGCCCCCTGTCACAGGCCGCTGCGGAGCGATGGGCCGGGTGCTCTCCATCCAGGCTGCTGTTTTCCTGGGCTGCCCCCTCTGGGGCCTCTGCCTGGAGACGGCGGCGTTTCCTACAGCTTCCTGGGTGGTTTGCCCACCCCGTCCGCATCTCTGGGGGCTGGCCTCTCTCAGAGCGGGTCTGCGGTCCGTGAGGGAGCCCACCGCCATGCGGTTCTCAGACCAGGGCCTCGCCCACGTGCCTCCTCCTCCTCAGAGCCGTCCTGTCTGTCTGTCCGCGTGTCTGTGTAGCTCCCAGGCTGGTCCCGTGTCCCGCTCCAGCAGGACCGCCGGGCGCGTCCTGAGGGGGACCGGGGGTGGTAAGCGGAGTGGCCGGCATCTTTCCTGCTCACAGTCTGGTTGGAAACACACCGTTTTCCCCGTCCTTCTCATCTCAAGGTGTCTGAACTACCCTCTCAGGACCAGCTCTCCACTTGGGAAGATCAAACGACGACACGCGTTGGCAGCCCCGTTTCTGTGGTCATCCGGATGTCCTTCTCGTCGCTTCCCCAGAGTCACATTCCTCTGTGCCCCACTTTCCCGACCTGGACGCTGAGCTTTTTTCCTCCCAACACCCCTGGTTTCTGATCAGTGTCTCACCCTCGGGGCACCCTTTTGCCGTATCCTGTAACTTTGTATGTAGAGCGGTTTCCTTTAATTCTAAGAATTTCAAGATTTGCGTTAATTCAAAGGATAATTTGAGGAGTATGTAATTTCATTCCCAGGAGTGGAAAGCTAACCCTTTATTTCAGAGATGCAAATATACCGCGAGGTTCAGAGGTTTCTTTCTACTGAGGATGATAAGTCTCATCACGTGAGTAGAGGGCAGGGGCTTCCTTCTGTTCTTTCTGGTGATTTTCAATCTTTTAAGTTTTAATTCTGGAGAACTGTGGTCACCGTTTCTTCAAATATTCCTTCTCCATCAGTTGTGTTCCTTCTGAGCCCTGAGAGGCAGCCTGAGCCCAGCCTTTGCCCCATGCTTCCTGTACTTACAGCTTACCTGCTGCCTCCCCCGGGGCCCTGCCCCTCCTGCTCAATATCGCTCCTTTTTAGTTCAGTTCAGTAGCTGAGTTGTGTCTGATTCTTTGTGACCCCAATGGACTGCAGCACGCCAGGTTTCCCTGTCCATCACCAACTCTGGGAACTTGCTCAAACTCATGTCCATTGAATCAGTGATGCCATCCAACCATCGCATCCTCTGTCGCCCTCTTCTCCTCCCGCCTTCAATCTTTCCCAGCATCAGGGTCTTTCCCAATGAATCAGTTCTTCGCATCAGGGGGCCAAAGGATTGGAGTTTCAGCTTCAGCATCAGTTCTTCCAGTGAATATTCAGGACTGATTTCCTTTAGGACAGACTGGTTTGATCTCTTTGCAGTCCAAGGGACTCTCAAGAGTCTTCTCCAACACCACAGCTCAAAAGCATCAATTTATTGGCGCTCAGCTTTTTTTTTATAGTCCAACTCTCACACTGATACATGACTACTGGAAAAACCATAACTTTGACTAGATGGACCTTTGTTAGCAAAGTAATGTCTCTGATTTTTAATATGTTGTCTAGGTTTGTCATAGCTTTTCTTGCAAGGAGCAAGCATCTTTTAATTTCATGGCTGCAGTCATCATCTGCAGTGATTTTGGAGCCCTGCAAAACAAAGTCTGTCACTGTTTCCATTGTTTCCTCATCTATTTGCTATGAAGTGATGGGACCGGCTGCCATGATCTTAGTTTTTTGAATGTTGAGTTTTAAGCCAACTTTTTCAGTCTCCTCTTTCACTTTCATCAAGAGACTCAGAATGGCCAGACAGAATGGCTATCATCAAGAAACCCACAAATAATAATTTTTGGAGAGGGTGTGGAGAAAAAACAGACCCTCTTGCACTGTTGGTGGGAATGTAAATTGGTACAGACACTATGGAAGACAGTATGGAGAGTCCTTCAAAAACTGGGAAAGAAACTACCATAAGGCCCAGCAAGCCTACTAGTAGGCTTATACCCTGTTGCTGTTCAGTCGCCAAGTTGTGTCCAAGTCTTTGTGACCCCATGGACTGCAGCATGACAGGCCTCCCTGAGGAAAACCAAAATTGAAAAAGACACATGTCCCTGATGTTCTTTGCAGCACTATTTACAACAGCCACGACGTGGAAGCAACCTAGATGTGCATTGACGGATGGATGGATTAAAAAAGCTGTGGTGTATATACAAAGGAACATTACTCAGCCATAAAAAGGAACGCATCTGAGTCAGTTCTAATGAGGTGGATGAACCTAGAGACCTTTATACAGAGCGAGGTAAGTCAGAAAGAGAGAAACAAATATCATATATTAACGCATAATATGGAATCTAGAGCTGGTATGGATGAACATTTGCAGGGCAGCAGTGGAGACAGAGAAAGAACAACCTTATGGACATGGTTGGGGGGAAGGAAGGAGAGGCTGGGACAGATGGAGAGCATACAACGAAAGCTTACACTACCGTATGTAAAATCAGACAGTTGGTGGGAATTTGCCATATGACTCAGGAAACTCAACTCAGAGCTCTGTGACAACCCAGAGGGGTGGGAGGGAGGTTCAGGAGGGAGGGGACATATGTATACCATGGCTGATTCAGGCTGATGTATGGCAGAAAGCAACACAATGTTGGAAAGCAATTATCCTTCAACGAAAAATAATTTTTTTAAAAAAAGTAAATACACTGGAAACACTCCCCTTAAATCCAAGATAAACGCTCTTCTGCCAACGACTCAGTCCTGCATTGATTGAGAAGACGTCCCCTTTCAGACCAACAGGTCGGGCGGGGATGATAACCGACCAGAGCCCTGGGTGAGTATGGTGACCGTGGGTTTGAAGCCTGGTTCCAGCACTTCCTGGCATGTAGTGAGTGGGTCCTGACACTTCTGGGCCTCGGTTTCCCGCCTGACTTCCTGACCCCCGTAAAGCTCTGCAGAGGGTGCTGATCCAAGTCAGCTGTGTCCCTCAGGTTTCTCCAGCTCCTGCCCTGGCCGACACCGAGTGCCTCGGGGCACAGTCACACCACTGGGAGCATCGGCCGCCCAGCAGAAGCACTCACACTGCCCACCCTGTAGTGGCCTGTGGCCTGAGTTGGTCAAGGCCTCGACAGGCGCATGAAGAGCTGGACACACAGGTATCAGGGTCCCGGCCCCAAGCCTCTGGTGATCCAGCCGACCCGTGGGCCTATCTGCTCACTGAGTGACCCCATGAGCCACGCTGTCCACGCTGGAGATGAGCGATGAGCCAGTGTGCGAGGGGGCACGCCTCCAGAGGCTGCTGGGGCAGCCGGACCCAGGCCCCCAGCGCCCCCATCGCAGGGAATGGTGACCAGCAGGCAGTCAAGGTGGGGCTCTGAAGCTCCCTCCTCACCTTCCCAAGGTGCCTCAGCCTGCAAGGACCCCATCCAGGCCCTCAGCCTGTCCTATAGGACACAAGCCCTGGAGGTCCTGTAACCTGGGGTCTGAGGGGCCTAGTTCTGGGCACTGGTCACTCGGGAGGCGCTGAGAAGCTGTGGGACAATGAGCCACCAGCAGGAAGTCTCAGCACTGTGATGGGAGGAGGGGATGTTCCGGCCTGAGATTCAGGACATCAGAGGGGACCCGGCCTCGGCAGGGCAGCCCAGGGGAGCAGGGGTGGCGGGGGGCAGAGAGGGAGTCAGGCCGCTTCTCCCACCTCCCCAGCCTCCAGTCTCCCCAGCATGGCCCATTGCTGACACTGCGGGGAGGAGGTGAGCCAGGAGACGCGGTCTCTGGGGCAGCCCAGAGCAGGGAAGGACCTCGGCTTGTCCCCACTCTGAATCTCACAGTAGGGCAGGGCTGGCCCAGGCAGGCGTCGGTCACAGTGAGTGGAAGTGACCGACAAGGGGGGTCATGTTTGGGGGTTGCTCTAGTGAGGGCCGTACTTCTAGGTGGGCTCAGTGATAAAGAATCTGCTGGCCAATGCAAGAGACGTGGGTTCGATCCCTGGGTTGGGAAGATCCCCTGGAAGATCATGGAGGTCATGGAATCCCACTCCAGTGTTCTTGCCGGGAGAATCTCATGGACAGAGGGGCCTGGCGGGCTACAGTCCATAGGGTTGTGAAGAGTTGGACATGACTGAGCAACTAACCAACAAGAAACAAAGACTAACGAGGGCCAGCCGGCCTCGGGGTCCCGCAGGAGACAGAGCAGGAAGGGGAACCCACGTCAGAAGCCGGAGCGGAGGGACACGGGGGCTCCCAGGGCTGCATTTCGGCTCCATTTCCAAGCTGTGTGCACCAGATGGAGCGTGAACTGTGCATGAGGAGCCGGCGCGGGGGGATGGCAGAAGTGCGTTCCTATGTCCAGCATCCGAGGTGCAGCCTCCACCGGCCCAGGCTCTGCAACACTAGGGTCGCAAACAACAGTGTCCTCAGGACACCAGAGAGCGAGCCAGGCGCAGGGTGGACGGCCCGAATGCCCGTCCTGACGTCTCTCTCACTCAGGAAGCCAGGCTGGCGGGCAGTCGGGGGCCGAGAGACATGCAGAGACAGTGACGTCAGCCAGCTTCATCACGCTGTTCTACCTCACTACATCTAGTGTATATCCAGTGTATGGCGAGAGGCGCCAAATTCTCAAGTACCTTAGTGATTATACTTAATATGTGACACTTCCTTAAAAAATACACTAGTTGAAGTAACAAGAGCGAATTTAAAATAACACACTGCATACAGGAACGCGGAAAGCCTTCAAAGTTGGCATAAGAATGGCCAGAGGTCAGGACTGACTGTCTGAATGTCCACCCAGACATCACTGCACGGGGTGGGCCATGGAAGCTGGCCCCTGACCAGGCAGGAGGACCTCTCCACCATGCAGAACAGATATAGCAGATGCAGCAGCTGCCCAGTCATCGAGACACCGCTGAAGAGGAATTCTGAGACACGCGTATCACTTCCGATTCATCACGGAGACCGAGAGCTCCAGTGGAAGTTAGAAAGGCAGCCGCAGAAGAAAGCCAAGGGCACAAAATGAAAGAAAAAAATACGAAGACAAAATCCCCAAACATAGACTAATGAAGTGATTTTAAAAGGTGAAAAACCAAAGCAGTATTTGCTTTTTAAAAAATACACAACACATTGGGAAGACTAAGAGAGATGAGAGAAGACACATGTAAGCAAAGCACAGAACTACAAAGGCAGTTCACGAACCGCAACAGGTAAGCAAGTGTCATAAGCAAAATGGTGGCACCCTTACTACTAAAGAGCCCCGGGCACAGACAGTTTCACAGATGAATTTCCCAAACTTCTTCATAAGAACACTCCAGAATCTTTCTTTAAAGGAGGACAATTTTGAAATTAATTTTTGGAAGCTATTATTACCTTATATTCAGAACTGGTAAAGTCAACACAAGAAAACACATCTAGGTTATTTCCCCATCGTGTAAAATATCCTAAATAGCACAGGAACAAACCAAATGCAAAATGTCTTACAAGAGAAAACCTATGACTAGACGTACTTTACCCCGGCAATGCAAAGACAATTTTCCACATGAAATCATTCACTACATTGTTAAACTACAGAAGACAAAAAATGACTACCTTAACGATTACACAAAATTGTACTTGGCAGATTACAGAGAAAGGGTTTGATAAGATTTCAGTATATTCTGAAGTGTTAGAACTCTCAGAAAAATAGAATGGCAAGGAATAATGCTGAACTTGATAAAGCCTATATACTCAATGCTTGCCTCTCTAAGAAAACGAGGGATCAGGCAAACCAAAGATTAGCCAAGGATGTAGAAGTGAGCCACACACTCAGCAAGGGTGACCTGACGGACACACATGGGGCTCTGCTTCACCGTGTGCGCATGAGAGTAAGTCCACAAACTTTGCTGGGTTTACAACAACAATAAATTTTGAAGAATTGGTTTACTACAGGCTACATTCGCCAGCAGGGGAATCAGGTTACAATCCCTAACAGAAACTAACTGTAGTGAGTATCTCAGTGTGGGTGGCCACGTGCTTTGCTCTCAGAGTTGTCCAATGTGTCCAAGTCTTCCTTCTGACTTAGACTCCCACTAGAAAATGAAATGAAAGGATGCTTTACTTTCTAAAGAAAAAAATAACTGCCAACTTAGAAAAAAGGGTTGGCAAAATATCCATTAAAAGTGAAGGGCCAAAAGAAGACATTCTCCAGGCAAACGTAAGCTGAGCGAGTAATTCACAAGAGCCTGAAGCCAAAGAGACACAGGAAGGAGAGAAAAACGATGCCAGTTGCAGGCGTGGAGCTTCGGGAAGGAAAGGATCAGGAACGGGAGACAAATGGAAAACATAAAAATAGTGATTATTTAGGGCTAAGCAATTGACGCTGTCTTGTCAAGTTTATAACAGAGACGTGGAGTGCAGAGTACATTACAGCAGCTAACAGCAGCCCGCAAGGGAGAAGTGGGAGACTGGAGTTGGACTGCATGGTTTGGAAACAGGTGCAAATACTTGTACCAAGTAGACAGTAATCAATGGAGGGTCTGTATTTTAATCTTTAGAGTAACTGCCTTTTAATCTTTAGAGTAACCGCCAAAAGAATGATACACTGAAGTATACTTTAAAGGTAATAACGAGATACAGTGGAGAGATTTTTTAAACAGGTGCAGGAGGAGGTATGGGACAAGAGAGCACAGTGGGATGGTGGGCAAGGGCAGCCGCATGAGGGGCCACGTTAAATGCATATGGACTAAACAATCCAGCTAAAAGACAGACCACGAGCCTGGGGTCAAAGCTTTCTGAGGACGTGAGGGCGATCTGGTTGCAGCAGCTGCCACCCCAGTGACCGCAGGGTTGACTCAGCTGATCTGGCTGGGCAGGTGCATGTCCCCACCCTCCCTCACCGCCCCATGTGTGTCCCTCCTGAAGCTGCTCACTCGGCCAAAGAGGATGGCCATTCCCAATAGAGGAGGACCAGACTCCCGTCAAGCGTATACGAGTATGCGCTCCCCTGCTGGAGCCTCCAGACAAGCTCTCAGGAAACACACTTGAGTATAACAGCGCAAAGTGCAAGGAAAGCAAACACTAAATAAAAGAGCAGGCAAATCCCCAGACGAAGCGGACTCTACTGCAAGAGGCACTGAGCAACGCCAAGTGCGACACTCTATGAGAGTAAACGGGACAAATAGTCCAGACAATAAAACACATAATAACATAGTTTTAAAATATAAAGCAACAATTGACAGAACTAAAAGGAAAAATAGAAAATTGCAAAACCACAGATTTAAATTCTCTCAATAAGTACTAGAACAACAAGACATGAAAAAATAGAAGATGTGAACAAAATAATTATCTGACTTGACCTAGTTGACATATGTAGCATATTATACCGAATAATTGAAGAATTTTTTAAGTACGCAGGAACGTTTGCTAAAATACAGCATGTGCTGTGCCAAAAGCTGAGAGTTAGTGTGTTCAGAAACTTGATTTGGGATGGAAACATGAAAGGCGATACAATAAAACTCCAAGAAAAAGATATGAGAATATGTTCGTGACTTGGAAGCAGACAAAGAATTAAACAGGCTTAATAATTTTAAACAGATTGAAAAGCACTAATAAAAAATATTGACCAATCAGACTTCTATAAAATGAAAAACTTCTGTTCACCAGCAGACGCCATTTAAAAAACCACAAAGAGGGCTTTCCTGGTGGCTCAGTGGTAAGGAATCTGCCTGTCACTGCAGGAGACACGGGTCTGGTCCCTGCTCTGGGAAGATCCCACGACAGCTAAGCCCGTTCACCGCAGCTACTGAGCGACGGAAGCCCACAAGCCCTCCAGCTCACGCCCGGTAGAAAGAAGAGGCGCGGCGGCGAGAAGCTCCTGCGCTGCAAGGAAAAGAAGCCTCTGCAAGCTTCGGCTAGACAAAGCCCGAACAGCAACGAACCCAGGGCAGCCAAAGGGGAGAAAGCCACGAAGAATATTTAACCAGCACTTGCATCTAGCAAAAGACTTTTCTGTGGAAAATCTAAAGAGCTCTCTATAAACATGCGCACTCAAAGAGCACAGCCCCAACCCAGGGGAAAAGTGAGGAACTCTCACTTCTCCAAATAGGATATGCAAATGACCATATGATCTACCCTAATCCCTTCCCCCCAGAAAAGCCAGGTATAAAATACACTGTTAGGCAAAAATAAAATTTTAAAGTAAGAAAATTAAATCGAAAAAAATTAAAAAACACACACTTTTGAACACTTAAGGAAAACCCACACTCTAAGGCCAGCTGGGAATGTGTATACGCTCTGCAGACTGCGTACTGTCAGGAGCGATGACGGCCCGGCCGTGCAGGACAGCGCCCTCATTCTGTAGAGACGCACGAGGAAGGGTCAGGCCTCCGTAATTTACTGTGACACCGTTACCAGATTAGTGGGGAAAGGACAGACTGAGAGCGGGACTGAGGAACAGACACAGGGGACATCACTTGTAAGAATATTTATGTGACTAGAGACAGAAATTAAAGACTTCATAGGAGGAACAGTCCACGTAGGTGGAGGGTACATGGGCGTCCATTCTTCCTGTTACTCCTACCATTGAAATTCTCCAAACACAAACAGGAAGCAGGGGCAAGGAAACCATGGGGGTGTGGGGTGTGGAGGAGCTGTGGGTCTCTGTGGCCCGCAGCCGCTGACAAGCCACTCCACCGAGGGCCCTGGCCCAGATGGCAGGCGACGTTTGCTGTTCTCTGGGCATTGATGTACCTGGGGTGGACGGTGGTGACAACCCAGTCCAGGCTGGTCCTTGGGACACTGGGACAAGTGGCCTAGCAGCCTAGCTACCTGAGGCCACGCCCACCCTCTGTGGCCTCCCGAGGGGCCGGTCCCCTGGGCACCCGTCACCATAAGTGTCTCAGATTTGTCCAGACTTTTGCAATCAGTGCAAAAAGAGAAAGTCACTGTCTGCATCCTGTCTAAGAGACAACTCAGCTGAGTGAGAGTGAGGCCCGTGCACCCTCTGTAGGAGCACCGTCCAGAGCCCAGGGCTGGGGCACCATGAGGAGCAGCAGGCTTGACCTCCACGCTTGACAAAGAAACCGCTTCCAGAGCTAGGACTGAACACCATCACCTTCAGGTCCCAGGAGACGTGGGTTCTTCAAGCTTAACAACCTTCTAACATAGCGATTATTCCAGATTCCAAAACTGTATCAAGCAACTTGAGCATTTCGTTTTTACCCCCTTCAAAATGCACTTTTAATGATTTCTCTAGGAATCAGTAAAGAAAAATACTTCTGTTTCAGAGATTGATGTTGTACAAAACGCTGCTTGAGAAAGTGTAGCTTCAATGGTAAGCGCACATACGACAGTCTATGAATATTCTAAGTGAGTAACTTCCACTTAACCTTCGAGTTGCCTTATATGAATATTGTTTTCATTTTCATTAGTACTCCATTATAACACCTGTGGTGAACAGAACACTAATTGGAGGCTTATAGACAGACCTATGAGGCAGAACCATGAAGAAGATTCTGGTTTGTCTGCTGGCAGAAAGAAGACAAATAATATTTACTTGATTTTCCCCTTAGTAAGAATTGTTTTAGAAGATACAGAAATAAAACATCACATATTACTATGGAATACATCTCAAGTGATACATTTAAAGAACATTTTACAGCATTAAAAATTATATTAGGAAAGAATAAAGGCTAAACATGACTTGAGCGAGCGCCACCTACATGGGGTTATGAAACAATCAGCCCACAGTGAATACAGGGAGCAGAGAGCGCCTTCAGAAGACGCAAGAGAATTGCTGAGTGAACAGTGGGTTCAATAAAACCAAGAGACCTACATTAAGGTTTCTTCTTTTAATATATGAAATGTTGAGGAAGAAAAGTGGGATAGCACAGATAATCAACAGAGTAGGAAATAATAACATGAAAAACTTTTGGTAACAAATTCGAAAACGGGATGGAAGTGTACGCATGTAAGCGAGGCTGGGTCTTTCTAAGGAGTGAAGCATGAACCCAGCTGGCAGCACAGCATCGTTTCCCTGAATGTAAGACGCTCATTATCACACGTTTACTAAGAATGGCCCGTGCGCCCCAGCTGTGCTCCAGATCTGCAGATCCGGAAGGTATCTGGGCAGCGGGCACAGCAGGGCTCATCGGACGCCACGGCCCCTAAGCACCGGAGGGCATGGTTTCCAGGCACGTCTCGGAGCTAGAGGCGGCGGGGCGGCCCGGGAGCGTGGGCGTGGGGGCGGGGCCCCGGGGATCCGGCTGAGGGTCCACGCAGGGGGAAGGGGGCAGAGGGCGGAGTTCTGGGCTGCAGAGTGCTTGGGGGCCCAAATGCTGCACCTGGACAGCCCTCCCGAGGGAAGGACTTCCAGCGTCATCTTCACGTGGAAGCAGCTCTGGACGGTCTCCCCACTGCAGTCAGGCGGGCTGAGCAGGGCGGAGGCTGCCACCCGCGCTGGGCACCGGGCTCGGGGCTGTCCCCACCTGGAGTTGGAGGGGCCGAGGAGTATGGGGGTGGGGGCTCCACAGGGTAAGGAAACAGCCTGGGGGTCCAGGGGACCGAGTGCTGGCTCCCACACAGCCAATCTGGGCGAGGCCCTGGGGCACCCGTAGCAGGAGCTGGAAGGAGTGAGGAGTATGGGGGTGGGGGTCCCACAGGGTAAGGAAACACCCTGGGAAACCAAGGGCCTGAGGGCTGGCTCCCCACGAGGGGGTCAAAGCTGCAGACGCCCCAGGCCCAGACGGAAGGGGGGTACCCCATCCAAGGGTGGTTGGCAAAGGGCCCCCCGCGGGAACCACAGGGTCGGGGAACTCCAGCCAGGGGGCCCTGCGGTCAGGCCGGCAGGCGGGGTCCGTTCCGTGCCGGGCTCCGCAGAGGGAACAGTAGGCACAGGCAGGGCCCACGACTGCCGAGGGGGCCGGGTGAGCACGGCCAGCGCCCACGTGGCTGCCTCCCTGCACGCGCACGCGTCCACCTCCCGGAGGCCGCCGTCCTTCCACGGCTGACTCCTCGGGGTGCCCCGGCGGCTCCTTGGACCCTGCAGGTAAGCAGACAGGAGGGTCAGAGAGGGTTCGGGGGGCTGGGGGAGAGGTCGGGGGTGAGGGGGGAGCTGAGCGAAAGCACAGATGGCGCCGAAAGGGTGATACAGGAGCGGCCCTGCCCAGGGGCCGGCGTGGGCCCGTTATCTGGGCACCTGGCACTCAGCCCCTCGCCCCACCATGCAGGCCTCAGAGGACAGAGGCTGCAGAACCCCAGCGGCCACGGGGCTCCGGTGGCGGGGCCCGGGGCCTGCAGGCGGGATCGGCGGGCAGCAGCGTCCCGCGGCACTCCACCCCTGCTCTGCGGCCCAGACGCCAGCCCCCAGCTGGGGAGGCCGGCGCTCGGGGCGCGGCCGGGGCGCCAGGGGCCGGGCTGGGCGCCCTCTGCTCCGGGCTGGGCTGGGCGGGGGCCGGAAGCAGGGGGCTGGCTCCAGAGTGGGCCGCGGGCCGGGAGGAGCCCCGGGCTGCCCCGCGGCGGAGGGAGGGAGGGCCCGGCAAGCGGCGGGGCGGCCGCCGGCCGCGCTCTCAGCCTCGGCCTCACCCGGCCCTCCGCGGCTGCCGCCGTCCAGCAGGGCCCGGGGCGCGCCCCTCCCGCCTAGGCCAGGGCAGCCGAGGTGTCCCAGGCGGTTCCGGTCCAGGAAGGCCTCAGGTCCGGGGAGGTTCGGCTCTGAGGAGGTTCGGCTCTGAGGAGGTTCGGCTCTGAGGAGGTCTTGGGTGTGAGGCGGTCTCAGCTCTGAGGAGGTTCGGGTCTGAGGTCTCGGCTCTGAGGAGGTTCGGGTCCGAGAAGTTCTCAGGTCCGGGAAGATTCGGGCCTGAAGAGGTTCGGGTCTGAGGAGGTTCGGGTCTGAGGTCTCAGGTGCAGAGAGGTCTTGGGCCTGAGGCGGTTCGGCTCTGAGGAGGTTCGGGTCTGAGGCGGTTCGGGTCTGAGGAGGTCTCGGGTCTAGGGAGGTTCGGGTCTGAGGAGGTTCGGGTCTGAGGAGGTTCGGGTCTGAGGCGGTTCGGGTCTGAGGAGGTCTCGGGTCTGAGGCGGTTCGGCTCTGAGGAGGTTCCGGTCTGGGGAGGTCTCGGGTCTGGGGAGGTTCGGGTCTGAGGAGGTCTCGGCTCTGAGGAGGTTCGGGTCTGAGGTCTCAGGTGCGGAGAGGTCTCAGGCCTGAGGCGGTTCGGCTCTGAGGAGGTTCGGTCTGAGGCGGTTCGGCTCTGAGGAGGTTCGGGTCTGAGGCGGTTCGGCTCTGAGGAGGTTCGGTCTGAGGCGGTTCGGCTCTGAGGAGGTCTCGGGTCTGGGGAGGTTCGGGTCTGAGGTCTCAGGTGCGGAGAGGTCTCAGGCCTGAGGCGGTTCGGCTCTGAGGAGGTTCGGTCTGAGGCGGTTCGGCTCTGAGGAGGTTCGGGTCTGAGGCGGTTCGGCTCTGAGGAGGTTCGGTCTGAGGCGGTTCGGCTCTGAGGAGGTCTCGGGTCTGGGGAGGTTCGGGTCTGAGGTCTCAGGTGCGGAGAGGTCTCGGGTCTGAGGAGGTTCGGGTCTGAGGAGGTTCGGCTCTGAGGAGGTTCGGGTCTGAGGTCTCAGGTACAGAGAGGTCTTGGGTCTGAGGCGGTTCGGCTCTGAGGAGGTTCGGGTCTGAGGCGCGGCTCTGAGGCGGGGCCGCACCCAGGCCGAGCCCCTGCGCCCCCGGAACCCCTGCGCCCCCCGGAGCCCCTGCGCCCCCCTGCGCTCCTGCGCCCCTGCGCCCCCCGAGCCCCTGCGCCCCCGGAGCCCCTGCGCCCCCCGAGCCCCTGCGCCCCCCGAGCCCCTGCGCCCCCCGGAGCCCCTGCGCCCCCCGAGCCCCTGCGCCCCCCGAGCCCCTGCGCCCCCGGAGCCCCTGCGCCCCCCGAGCCCCTGCGCCCCCCGAGCCCCTGCGCCCCCGGAGCCCCTGCGCCCCGCGAGGGCGCTGGTGGGAGGCGGCGTCTCTCGGGCAGGACCCGGCGGGGCGGGGCTCGAGCCTGGGCCGGTGGCCGCCTCCCGGCGGTGCGGTCAGCGACCCCGGGGCGCCTGGTGGGGTCGCGGGCGGCCCTCGGGGAGGGAGGCCTGGCCGGGCCGGGCGTCCCCGCGGGTGAGAGGCCGCCTCCTCGGGCGGAGGGCGGGGGCGAGCGCGGAGGCGCCGGGCTGTCCCCGACTCTGGCGGGTCTCGGCCGGGCTGCCGGGCGCGGAGCCCCGAGGCCCCGCGGGGAGGCGGGAGGCGGGAGCCAGAGGCGGCGGCGGCCCCTCCCGGGCGCTCGAGGGGGCCTGGAGAGGCGTCGCCACCGCGGAGCTGGGACCGCCCTGCACTTGCGCAGCCGGGGCCAGCCCGCGTGCTCCGGGCGCGCGGGGCTGCGGGGTCCAGTCGCTCGGGCCGGCGTGCGAAGGCCGCCTCCGGTCTGACGCGCAGCGAGAGCTGATCGGCGCCGGCTCGGCAGTAGCTCTCTCGACCCCGCGTCGTCCTGCGAGCCGCGCGGAGCACTGCCGCGGCGTCGGGACCGTCCCGCGGCGGAGAACGCGGGGCTGACTTCCCCGCGCGCGAGGCCGGCACGGCAGCCTCAGGGCAGCAGGAAGGCCCGGGAGAGGCCGGGGTGGCGGAGCGGCCGCTGCTCCGGGCGGAGGCCCGGGCTGAGCTGAGGACTGCGGCAGGCAGGAGAGGGGCCCCCGCTTCCGCCGCTGAGGCCGCCCCAGGAGCCCAGGGCGGCGTTCGCCTGAGCTGCTTTGCTCCAGCGCCCGGGCCTCCAGGCCACGCCCCCGAGGCGGGTGCACCCGCAGACGCCCCCGCGGAGGCAGCTCTGCGCGAGTCTTCCCCAGACTTCGCTGGATCCTGGACGAAAGCCTGCCGCCCTCCTCGGGTGGCCTCCGTCGGAGCCGGGCTCCCGGCGGGCACTGACGTCACGGACCGGCCCTGTCCTTTCGGGACCAGAATGGAGCGTTCGCCCCGCTGTCCAGCCCTTCGGTGCCCCCTCATCTCCTCCCAGGCCTCTGAAAAGAGTTCACGGGTAAACAGCAAACGTTCTCCAGTGAGCACTGTTGCGTCACACGGGGGTCCTGAGAGGCGGCCTTCCCCTGAGTCTTCAGAACAGTCTTTGCCTTGGTTTACATTTTCTCTGATACCCCATCACCACATATGCTCCTGTGGAGTCGTCAGTATCACCTAACAGATAGAACAGTATTTGTTGTTGTTCAGTAGATAAGTCATGTTGGACTCTGCAACCCCATGGACGGCAGCACACCAGGCTTCCCTGTTCTTCCCTCCCTATCTCCCCAAGTTTGCTCAAACTCAAGTCCGTTGATGCCATCCAACCATCTCATCCTCTGTCATCCCCTTCTCCTCCCACCTTCAATCTTTCCCAGCAACAGGATCTTTTCCAATGAGTCAGCTCTTCGCATCATGTGCCCAGAGTACTGGAACTTCAGCATCAGTCCTTCCAATGAATATTCAGGGCTGATTTCCTTTACAACTGACTGGTTTGAACTCCTTGCTGTCCAGGGGACTCTCAAGAGTCTTCTCCAGCATCACAGTTCAAAAGCATCAATTCTTTGCCTCTCAGCTTTCTTTCTAGTCCAACTCTCACATCCATACATGACTACTGGAAAAACCATACTTTGACTAGACTGACATTTGTTGGCAAAGTGATATCTCTCCTTTTTAATATGCTGTTTAGGCTTATCATAGTGTTCCTTCCAAGGAGCAAGCATCTTTTAATTTCATGGCTGCAGTCACCATCTGCAGTGATTTCGCAGCCCAAAAAATAAAATCTGTCACTGCTTCCACTTTTTCTCCTCCTGTTTGCCATGAAGTGATGGGACCAGATGCCATATCTTGGTTTTGTTGATGGTGAGTTTTAAGCCAGCTTTTTCACTCTCCTCTTTCACCTTCATCGAGAAGCTCTTTAGCTCCTCTTCGCACTCTGCCGTAGGAGTGGTCTAGTCTGCATGTCTGAGGTTGTTGATGTTTCTCCCGGCAACCTCGACTCCAGCTTGTGCTTCATCCAGCGTTGCATTTTGCATGATGTACTCTGCATATAACTTAAATAAGCAGGGTGACAGCATACAGCTTTGACGTACCTCCATCTTTCTTGAAGAGCTCTCTAGTCTTTCTTCTGTGGTTTTTCTCCACTTTTTTGCAGTGTTCATTTAAGAAGGCCTTCTTTTCTCTCTGCATTATTCTCAGGAACCCTGCATTCAGTTGGGTGTATCTTTCCCTTTCTCCCTTGCCTTTTGCTTCTCTTCCTTCCTCAGCTTTTTATAAAGCCTTCCCAGTTCAGTTCAGCCACTCAGTCATATCAGACTCTCGGCAACCCCATGGACTACAGCACACCAGGCCTCCCTGTCCATCACCAACTCCAGGAGTTTACTTAAATTCATGTCCATTGAGTCAGTGATCCCATACAGCCATCTCATCCTCTGTCGCCCCCTTCTCCTCCCACCTTCAATCTTTCCCAGCATCAGGGTCTTTTCAAATGAGTCACCTCTTCTCATCAGATGGCCAAAGTATTTGACTTTCAGTTTCAACATTAACATTCCAATAAATATTCAGGACTGATTTCCTTTAGGATGGACTGGTTGGTTTTCCTTGCTGTCCAAGGGACTCAAGGGTCTTCTCCAACACTGGAGTTCAAAAGCATCAATTCTTCAGCGCTCAGCTTTCTTTATAGTCCAACTCTCACATCCATACATGACTACTGGAAAAACCATAGCTTTGATTAGATGGACCTTCGTTGGTAAAGTAATGTCTCTGCTTTTTAATATGCTGTCTAGGTTGGTCATAACTTTTCTTCCAAGGAGTAAGCATCTTTTTATTTCATGGCTGCAGTCACCATCTGCAGTGATTTTGGAGCCCCCTAAAATAAAGCCTTCCACTGTTTCCACTGTTTCTCCATCTATTTGCCATGAAGTGATGGGACTGGACACCATGATCTTAGTTTTCTGAATGTTGAGCTTTAAGCCAACTTTTTCATTCTCTTTCACTTTCATCAAGAGGCTCTTTAGTTCTTCTTCACTTTCTGCCATAAGGGTGGGGTCATCTGCATATCTGAGGTTATTGATATTTCTCCCGGAAATCTTGATTCCAGCCCATGCTTCATCCAGCCCAGCGTTTCTCATAATGTACTCTGCATCTAAGTTAAATAAGCAGGGTGACAATATCCAGCCTTGACGTACTCCTTTTCCTATTGGAATCAGTCTATTGTTCCATGTCCAGTTCTAACTTGCTTCCTGACCTGCATACAGATTTCTCAAGAGGCAGGTCAGGCGGTCTGGTATTCCCATCTCTTTCAGAATTTTCCACAGTTTATTGTGATCCACACAGTCAAAGGCTTTGGCATAGTCAAGAAAGCAGAAATAGATATTTTCTGGAACTCTCTTGCTTCCTCTGCCTTTTCTAAAACCAGCTTGAACATCAGGAAGTTCACGGTTCACATACTGTTGAAGTCTGGCTTGGAGAATATTGAGCATTACTTTACTAGTGTGTGAGATTACTGCAATTTGGCGGTAGTTTGAGCATTCTTTTGCATTGCCTTTCTTTGGGATTGGAATGAAAACTGACCTTTTTCAGTCCTGTGGCCACTGCTGAGTTTTCCAAATTTGCTGGCATATTGAGTGCAGCACTTTCACAGCATCATCTATCAGGATTTGAAATAGCTCAACTGGAATGCCATCACCTCCTCTAGCTTTGTTTATAGTGATGCTTCCTAAGGCCCACTTGACTTCACATTCCAGGATGTCTGGTTCTAGGTGATCGTGATTATCTAGGCCGTGAAGATCTTTTTTGTACAGTTCTTCTGTGTATTCTTGCCACCTCTTAATATCTTCTGCTTCTGTTAGGTCCATACCATTTCTGTCCTTTATCGAGCCCATCTTTGCATGAAATGTTCCCTTGGTGTCTCTAATTTTCTTGAAGAGATCTCTAGTCTTTCCCATTCTATTGTTTTCCTCTATTTCTTTGCACTGATCACTGAAGAAGGCTTTCTTATCTCTCCTTGCTCTTCTTTGGAACTCTGCATTTAAATGGGTATATCTTCCCTTTTCTCCTTTGCCTTTTGCTTCTCTTGTTTTCACAGCATTTGTAAGGCCTCCTCCGACAGCCATTTTGCTTTTTTGCATTTTCTTCCCTTGGGGATGGTCTTGCTCCCGCTCTCCTGTACAATGTCACGAACCTCTGTCCATAGTTCATCAGACACTCTATCAGATCTAGTCCCTTAAATCAATTTCTCACTTCCACTATATAGTTATAAGGGATTTGATTTAGGTCATACCTGAATGGTATAGTGGTTTTCCCTACTTTCTTCAATTTAAGTCTGAATTTGGCAATAAGGAGTTCTTGATCTGAGCTACAATCAGCTCCCAGTCTTGTTTTTGCTGACTGTATAGAGCTTCTCCATCTTTGGCTGCAAAGAATAGAATCAATCTGATTTCGGTGTTGACCTTTTGGTGATGTCCATGTGTAGAGTCTTCTCTTGTGTTGTTGGAAGAGGGTGTTTGCTATGACCAGTGCATTCTCTTGGCAGAACTCTATTAGCCTTTGCCCTGCTTCATTCTGCACTCCAAGGCCAAATTTGCCTGTTACTCCAGGTATCTCTTGACTTCCTACTTTTGCATTCCAGTCCCTTATAATGAAAAGAACAACTTTTTTCTAAAAGGTCTTGTAGGTCTTCATAGAATCATCAGCTTCAGCTTCTTCAGCATTACTGGTCAGGGCATAGACTTGGATTACCATGATATGGAATGGTTTGCCTTGGATATCAACAGAGATCATTCTGTCGAGCAAGTGGCCAAGAGGAGATACCCCATGTCCAAGGTCAGGAGCAGCAACTGTGAGAGATACCCCATGTCGAAGTTCAGAGAAACCCCAGTAAGATGGTAGGAGGGGCAAGTTCTCATTTATTTATTTATTTTTTTGTAATAATTTTTTTCCTGTATTTTAATTTACAATACTGTATTGGTTTTGCCATACATTGACATGAATCAACCACGGGTGTATATGCGTTCCCAAACATGAACCCCCCACCCACCTCCCTCCCCATAACGTCTCTCTGAGTCATCACCGTGCACCAGCCCCAAGCATGCTGTATCCTACGTCAGACATAGACTGGCGATTCGATTCTTACATGATAGTATACATGTTACAATGCCATTCTCCCAAATCATCCCACCCTCTCCCTCTCCCTCTGAGTCCAAGAGTCCGTTATACACATCTGTGTCTTTTTTGCTGTCTTGCATACAGGGTCGTCATTGCCATCTTTCTAAATTCCATATATATGTGTTAGTATACTGTATTGGTGTTTTTCTTTCTGGCTTACTTCACTCGTATAATCGGCTCCAGTTTCATCCATCTCATTAGAACTGATTCAAATGTATTCTTTTTAACTGCTGAGTAATACTCCATTGTGTATATGTACCATAGCTTTCTTATCCATTCATCTGCTGATGGACATCTAGGTTGTTTCCATGTCCTGGCTATTATAAACAGTGCTGCGATGAACATTGGGGTACATGTGTCTCTTTCAATTCCAGTTTCCTCGGTGTGTATGCCCAGCAGTGGGATTGCTGGGTCATAAGGTAGTTCTATTTGCAATTTTTTAAGGAATCTCCACACTGTTCTCCAAAGTGGCTGTACTAGTTTGCATTCCCACCAACAGTGTAGGAGGGTTCCCTTTTCTCCACACCCTCTCCAGCATTTATTGCTTGCAGATTTTTGGATCGCAGACATTCTGACTGGTGTGAAGTAGTACCTCATTGTGGTTTTGATTTGCATTTCTCTAATAATGAGTGATGTTGAGCATCTTTTCATGTGTTTGTTAGCCATCCGTATGTCTTCTTTGGAGAAATGTCTGTTTAGTTCTTTGGCCCATTTTTTGATTGGGTCGTTTATTTTTCTGGAATTGAGCTGCATAAGTTGCTTGTATATTTTTGAGATTAGTTGTTTGTCAGTTGCTTCATTTGCTGTTATTTTCTCCCATTCAGAAGGCTGTCTTTTCACTTTGCTTATATTTTCCTTTGTTGTGAAGAAGCTTTTAATTTTAATTAGATCCCATTTGTTTATTTTTGCTTTTATTTCCAGGATTCTGGGAGGTGGATCATAGAGGATCCTGCTGTGATTTATGTCGGAGAGTGTTTTGCCTATATTCTCCTCTAGGAGTTTTATAGTTTCTGGTCTTACATTTAGATCTTTAATCCATTTTGAGTTTATTTTTGTGTATGGTGTTAGAAAGTGATCTAGTTTCATTCTTTTACAAGTGGTTGACCAGTTTTCCTAGCACCACTTGTTAAAGAGATTGTCTTTACTCCATTGTATATTCTTGCCTCCTTTGTCAAAGATAAGGTGTCCATATGTGTGTGGATTTATCTCTGGGCTTTCTATTTTGTTCCATTGATCTATATGTCTGTCTTTGTGCCAGTACCATACTGTCTTGATGACTGTGGCTTTGTAGTAGAGCCTGAAGTCAGGCAAGTTGATTCCTCCAGTTCCATTCTTCTTTCTCAAGATTGCTTTGGCTATTCGAGGTTTTTGTATTTCCATACAAATCTTGAAATTATTTGTTCTAGTTCTGTGAAAAATATGGCTGGTAGCTTGATAGGGATTGCATTGAATTTGTAAACTGCTTTGGGTAGTATACTCATTTTCACTATATTGATTCTTCCAATCCATGAACATGGTATATTTCTCCATCTATTAGTGTCCTCTTTGATTTCTTTCACCAGTGTTTTATAGTTTTCTATGTATAGGTCTTTAGTTTCTTTAGGTAGATATATTCCTAAGTATTTTATTCTTTTCGTTGCAATGGTGAATGGAATTATTTCCTTAATTTCTTTTTCTACTTTCTCATTATTCGTGTATAGGAATGCAAGGGATTTCTGTGTGTTGATTTTATATCCTGCAACTTTACTATATTCATTGATTAGCTCTAGTAATTTTCTGGTGGCCTCTTTAGGGTTTTCTATGTAGAGGATCATGTCATCTGCAAACAGTGAGAGTTTTACTTCTTCTTTTCCAATTTGGATTCCTTTTATTTCTTTTTCTGCTCTGATTGCTGTGGCCAGAACTTCCAGAACTATGTTGAATAGTAGCGGTGAAAGCGGACACCCTTGTCTTGTTCCTGACTTTAGGGGAAATGCTTTCAGTTTTTCACCATTTAGGATAATGTTTGCTGTGGGTTTGTCATATATAGCTTTTATTATGTTGAGGTATGTTCCTTCTATTCCTGCTTTCTGGAGAGTTTTTATCATAAATGGATGTTGAATTTTGTCAAAGGCCTTCTCTGCATCTATTGAGATAATCATATGGTTTTTATTTTTCAATTTGTTAATGTGGTGAATTACATTGATTGATTTGTGGATATTGAAGAATCCTTGCATCCCTGGGATAAAGCCCACTTGGTCATGGTGTATGATCTTTTTAATGTGTTGTTGGATTCTGATTGCTAGAATTTTGTTGAGGATTTTTGCATCTATGTTCATCAGTGATATTGGCCTGTAGTTTTCTTTTTTTTGTAGTATCTTTGTCAGGTTTTGGTATTAGGGTGATGGTGGCCTCATAGAATGAGTTTGGAAGTTTACCTTCCTCTGCAATTTTCTGGAAGAGTTTGAGGAGGATAGGTGTTAGCTCTTCTTGAAATCTTTCGTAGAATTCAGCTGTGAAGCCGTCTGGACCTGGGCTTTTGTTTGCTGGAAGATTTAAAAATATGGAACGCTTCACGAATTTGTGTGTCATCTTGCGCAGGGGCCATGCTAATCTTCTCTGTATCGTTCCAATTTTAGTATATGTGCTGCCGAAGCGAGCACCAAATTCTCATTTAGAATCAAACCCCATTCCTGCCAGAGATGCTCAGAGAACTCAAACAAATGTTGTGCGCACCAGGACCCAAGGACCCCACAGAGACTCAGACAGAACTGTGTTTGAGCATCTCCTGTGGAGGTATGCTCAAACACCCTCTTCCAACAACTCAAGAGAAGACTCTACACATGGACATCACCAGACGGTCAACACCAAAACCAGAATGATTCTATTCTTTGCAGCCAAAGATAGAGAAGCTCTATACAGTCAACAAAAAAGACCAGGAGCTGACTGTGGCTCAAATCATGAACTCCTTATTGCCAAATTCAGACTTAAATTGAAAAAAGTATGGAAAACCACTAGACCATTCAGGTATGACCTAAATCAAATCCCTTATGATTATACAGTGGAAGTGAGAAATAGATTTAAGGGACTAGATCTGATAGATAGAGTGCCTGATGAACTATGGACAGAGGTTCGTGACATTGTACAGGAGACAGGGATCAAGACCATCCCCATGGAAAAGAAATGCAAAAAAAAAAACCAAAGTGGCTGTCTGAGGAGGCCTTACAAATAGCTGTGAAAAAGAAGAGAGGCGAAAAGCAAAGGAGAAAAGGAAAGATATAAGCATCTGAATGCAGAGTTCCAAAGAATAGCAAGAAGAGATAAGAAAGCCTTCTTCAGCAATCAATGCAAAGAAATAGAGGAAAACAATAGAATGGGAAAGACTAGAGATCTCTTCAAGAAAATTAGAGACACCAAGGGAACATTTCATGCAAAGATGGGCTCAATAAAGGACAGAAATGGTATGGACCTCACAGAAGCAGAAGATATTAAGAAGAGGTGGCAAGAATACACAGAAGAACTGTACAAAAAAGATCTTCACAACAAGATAATCACGATGGTGTGATCACTCACCTAGAGCCAGACATCCTGGAATGTGAAGTCAAGTGGGCCTTAGAAAACATCACTACAAACAAAGCTAGTCGAGGTGATGGCATTCCAGTTGAGCTATTTCAAATCGTGAAAGATGATGCTGTGAAAGTGCTGCACTCAATATGCCAGCAAACTGGGAAAACTCAGCAGTGGCCACCGGACTGGAAAAGGTCAATTTTCATTCCAATCCCAGAGAAAGGCAATGCAAAAGAATGCTCAAACTACCGCACAATTGCATTCATCTCACATGCTAGTAAGTAATGCTCAAAATTCTCCAAGCCAGGCTTCAGCAATATGTGAACCGTGAACTTCCAGATGCTCAAGCTGGTTTCAGAAAAGGCAGAGGAACCAGAGATCAAATTGCCAACATCCGCTGGATTCTAGAAAAAGCAAGAGAGTTCTAGAAAAACATCTGTTTCTGCTTTATTGACTATGCCAAAACCTTTGTCTGTGTGGATCACAATAAACTGTGGAAAGTTCTGAAAGAGACGGGAATACCAGACCACCTGACCTGCCTCTTGAGAAATCTGTATGCAGGTCAGGAAGCAACAGTTAGAACTGGACATGGAACAACAGACTGATTCCAAATAGGAAAAGGAGTATGTCAAGGCTGGATATTGTCACCCTGCTTATTTAACTTCTATGCAGAGTACATCATGACAAATGCTGGGCTGGATGAAGCACAAGCTGGAATCAAGATTTCCAGGAGAAATACCAATAACCTCAGATATGCAGATGACCCCACTCTTATGGCAGAAAGTGAAGAGGAGCTAAAAGCCTCTTGATGAAAGTGAAAGTGGAAAGTGAAAAAGTTGGCTTAAAGCTCAACATTCAGAAAACTAAGATCATGGCATCTGGTCCCATCACTTCATGGGAAATAGATGGGGAAACTGGAAACAGTGTCAGACTTTATTTTTTTGAGCTCCAAAATCACTGCAGATGGTGACTGCGGCCATGAAGTTAAAAGATGCTTACTCCTTGGAAGAAAAGTTATGACCAACCTAGACAGCATATTCAAAAGCAGAGATGTTACTTTGCCAACAAAAGTCCGTCTAGTCAAGGCTATGGTTCTTCCAGTGGTCATGTATGGATGTGAGAGTTGGACTGTGAAGAAGGCTGAGCACCGAAGAATTGATGCTTTTGAACTGTGGTGTTGGAGAAGACTCTTGAGAGTCCCTTGGACTGCAAGGAGACCCAACCAGTCCATTCTGAAGGAGATCAGCCCTGGGATTTCTTTGGAAGGAATGATGCTAAAGCTGAAGCTCCAGTACTTTGGCCACCTCATGGGAAGAGTTGACTCATTGGAAAAGACTCTGATGCTGGGACGGATTGGGGGCAGAAGGAGAAGGGGACGACAGAGGATGAGATGGCTGGTTGGCATCACCACTGACTCAATGGACGTGAGTCTGAGTGAACTCCGGGAGCTGGTGATGGACAGGGAGGCCTGGTGTGCTGCGATTCAGGGGTTCGCAAAGAGTCGGACACGACTGAGCGACTGCACTGAACTGAACTGATGTGTAGAGTTGTCTCCTGTCTTGCTGTAATAGGTGTTTGCTGTGACCAGTGTGTTCTCTTGACGAAACTCTGTTAGCCTTTGCCCTGCTTCATTCTGTACTCCAAGGCCAAACTTGCCTGTTTCCCCAGGTGTCTCTTGATTTCCTACTTTTGCATTCCAGTCCCCTTGGAATAAAAGGATATCCTTTCTTGGTGTTAGTTCTAGAAGATCTTGCAGGTCTTCAAAGAACCAATCAGCCTCAGCTTCTTTGGCATCAGGGGCTCCCTGGTAGCTCAGATGGTAAAGAATCTGCCTAAAATGCAGAAGACCTGGGTTCAGTCCCTGGGTCGGGAAGATCCCCTGGAGAAAGGAATGGCTACCCACTCCATTATTCTTGCCTGGATCACCCCATGGACAGAGGAGCCTGGCTGGTTACAGTCCATGGGGGCTGAAAAGAGTTGATACAAGTGAAGTGACTTTCTTGCACATGTCCCTATTATCTTTTCATAAATAATTTTATACATGTATGTTTGCTCAGGGCCTCCCTCAGCTCAGTTGGTAAAGAATCTGCCTGCAATGCAGAAGACCTGGGTTCAATTCCTGGGTTGGGAAGATCCTCTGGAGAAGGGAATGGCAACCCACTCCAGCATTCTCGCCTGGAGAATTCCATGGACAGAGGAGCCTGGCAGGCTACAGTCCATGGGGTTGCGAAGAGTTGGACACAACTTAGCACCTAAACCACCGTGACCATGTTTGCTTACGTTGTTAGTAAATCAACAGCTGTATTCTCCCTCTAAGGAAACGAAATTCTTAGCATCACTTTTGTATTATCTGCTTGTATACCCCTAATGGGAGAAGGCGATGGCACCCCACTCCAGCACTCTTGCCTGGAAAATCCCATGGACAGAGGAGCCTGGTAGGCCACAGTCCGTGGGGTCGCGAAGAGTCAGACACGACTGAGCAACTTCACTTTCACTTTTTACTTTCATGCATTGGAGAAGGAAATGGCAACCCACTCCAGTGTTCTTGCCTGGAGAATCCCGGGGATGGGGGGAGCCTGGTGGGCTGCCGTCTATGGGATCGCACAGAGTTGGACACGATTGAAGTGACTTAGCAGCAGCAGCAGCAGCAGCAGCAGCAGCATACCCCTAATAGCCTATATTGATACTTGAAACTGTAGCTTGATCTTGGTACATATTTTTAACGAAGCATTGCTTTTGTTTTTACTTTTAAAATATTTGCTCATTTACTTGCCTGGGCTGGGTCTTAGTTGCAGCACACAAGTTCTTGAGGTGCGGCTCGTGGGATCCACTTTCCTGACCAGGGACTGAACACGGGCCTCCTGCCTTAGGAGCACGGGGCCTTAGCCACCGGATCACCAAGGCAGTGCCAGCATGTAATTTCCTTAATCGGAACTTACTTACATGTAACAGTAGCTGTCAGCAGGGGCTGTTCTCTGCTGCGCTATGACTTTCTCACTTTCTTTCTGGGTTCATTTCTCTTCCACGTGTTCACTCTACGACTTCTACGACGCGATACACGGTTCACACAATTCCCTAATTTCCTGTCACTCACTCACTCTGCACATGGTTTGGAAAGTCTCTACCTGTGGAGACTTGGCCTCATTTTTGACTGACAGCTGGCTGGGTACAGGGCTCAGGTCAGAGTCACTCAGTCTCAGCACTTTGCCACCAGTGTTCAGTGAGCCTCTCGCCTCCACACCTGCTGCTGGGAATGGAGATTCTTTCAGACCCGTTTCCTCTTGAGCATTGGTCTCCTGACAACGGGAAGGCTGGTCCTCCTCCGCTCACCCTTTCACAGCTGACACATCACTGGAGGGCAATTATGGTTGCTTTGTTTGCTCTGTGGAGGTTTATTCTGATACACGCTTGGTGTGATCTTTCTCTTTGAAGAAAAGTTTTTTCGTCAGTTTTAAAAAGCACAAACATTTATTATGTTGATTAATGAACCATCAATATCACCAAAGAAAATCTATTTCTGACATTTATAATGGGATTCAGCCAGAAATAGTCAAGACAACTTTCAGAAGAATAAAGATGGAGAACTGACACCATCAGATTTTAAGACCTGCTATGAAGCGATAGGCCAGCTACAGGCCATGGGGTCACGAAAGAGTCATAAAGTGGGAGCAAGTTACCAAGTCGGTGTTGCTTTATGCAGTTGTCTTATATAAGTTGCCTTATGTTTTATGCAGTAGACAGTTAGGTTATGGAAACAAAACAGTCATTCTCTACACAAAAGCCACTTATGATGTGAGCTAAGTTACCCATGATTCACCAAATAATTGAAATATCTTTCAATAAATGGTGCTGGAGCACATGGGTGTATCCATATTAAAAACATGTAACCCACACATCACACCACACACAAAATTAGTTTGAGATGGGTCACAGACCTAATTTCAAAGACAAAATAAGGAAGCTTATAAAGGAAAAAATAAGAATGTCTATTTTTTAGTTTTGATTAAGGTATTGTGATTCTGTAAAATATTAGAATCAGAGCAAGCTACATGAAGTATATATGTGAGTTCTCTGTGCTATTTTTGCAACTTTTCTGTCAATCTAAAATTTACATTAAAAAAATAGAGCATAACTTTATAACTATGAGCTAGCCAAAAGATTAAATAATTTGTAAACTAAAGTTACTAACCAAAAAAAAAAAAAAAAAGACTGATAAGTTTGATGCCTTTGAAATTAAAGCCTGTTCATCAGAAGACACCATAGAGAAAATGAAGACACAAAACTAGGGCAGATGTTTGTAATACATGTACCCAGCCCAGGATATGTAAGCAAAATACAGAAAGAATGCCTACAAACCAATAAAGAAGAACACACAGCCAAATTCAGAAGTGGGTTACACTTCATGAAGAGAGCATCCTGCTGATCAGCAGGGGCACAGGAATGTGTCAGCATCAGTCTTGGGGAAATACAACTTAGCCAAGAAGGACACCGGTACACACCTCCAGGAACAGCTCCCATCAGAAAGACTGAGGCTGGGACCCCCTGGGGGCTCCAGTGGGTAAGATGCCATGCTCCCAATGCAGGGGCCTGGATCCGATTCCGGGGCACAGAACGTGACCCTTCGCGCCACAGCTAAGAGTTCACGTGCCTCACCTAGAGCTCCTGCATGCCTCAACGAGGACTGAGGATCCCAAGTGCTGCAACCAAGGCCGGGCACAGCCAGACAAAGAGCAGATGCGGAAAAAGACTGACACTGTCCCGCGTGGACAAGCATGCGCAGGAACCGGGAATCCTCCGAAGTTGGCGGCAGGACTTTAAACTGGAATAGCGCTTTAGAGGAGGAGGGCAGGGCAACCCACTCCAGTATTATTGCCTGGAGAATCCCCATGGACAGAGAAGCCTGATGGGCTGTTGTCCATGGAGTCACAAAGAGTCGGACACGGCTGAGCAACTAGGCACAGCACACAGTGCTTTACAAAACTGCTTGCCAATACTGTGTAATCCAGAAGCTACACTCCTAGGTTAATATCTCAAAAAAGGAGAAAAAAATTGCATGAATCCACATACAAAAAAAATATGTATAAGAAGGCTTTTAGCAACTTTCTTCACAAAAGGTAAAATCAGAAACAACTGAGATATCAGTCAACAGTAAATGTATAAATACACTGCGATGTGTTCAGACAACAGAAGGACATGCAGCAATGGAAATAAATGTGCTGTTGCTATAGGCAACAAGGAGGAAGAATCTCACAGACATCACAACCAGCAGAGGAGCTCATCCCGTGTGGTCTCAGTGGTGGAGGTTCAGGAGCAGGAGAAGGTAACCATAGAGACAGGAGTGCTGGTAGAAGCTGCCTCGGGGTGGGGTGGAGCGGGCTGGGGGGAGCAGCAAAGGGACCTTCTGGGGCTGCGCGTCGTTTACATCTTCATCTGAGCGGTGGGTGTGTCTACATGTGTAAACATTCACTGACAAGATGAGATCCCAGAGACAGGGGTGTGAAAAAGGAGCAGAAAGAATATTTGAGGACACAATGGCTGAAAACCTAACAAATCTAACCAAAAAAAAAAACTCCATGTCTGAGAAGCTTAATGAATTCCAAGTAAGATAAATTCAGAAAGATCCATACCTGGAAAGATTATAATCAAACTAGGGAAAACCCCAAACAAAGAGAAACTCTTGAAAGCAGCTCAAGAGAAGCAACTCATCACCTACAAAGGATTCTCAACGAGATTAACAGAAATCTTGGCCATGCAGGGTGGAGTGTTCAGAGACCTGTCAGTCAAGAATTCTATATCCAACAAAACTATCCTTCAAAAATGAAGAATCAGTTAACACATGCCCAGACCAGCAGAAACCAAGGATTCATTGCTAGATCTGTCCTACAAGAAATACTGGGAGGAGGGGGTCCTTCAGGACAAAATCAAAGGACATGCGATGGAAACTCATTGCTAGATCTGTCCTACGAGAAATACTAGGGGCGGGGGGTCCTTCAGGACAAAATGAAAGGACATGTGACGGCAACTCAAGTGCACACGGGGACGTAAGCGCTCCGGTTCATGCAGCAACACAGGTAAGCACACGTCGATAAAATGCCGTGTGAACAGTTTTTTGTTTGTGACTCCTTTTTCCTCTTCACCAATTTCAAAGGCGACATCAGGGCAGGGGGGCTGGGAAGGTAGCCAAGAGGGTGGGGGTGCCCTTGTGAGGGGATGTGAGGAGGGAAGAGCTACTGTGGCTCAACCGCTGAGCATGAAACAGATGAAGGGCCAGCAGTCCTCTGCCTAGGGCGTGCTGACCCCCTTCTCCTGAGGCAACAGGGTCCCCCCTCCCCCCCACCCAGCCCGTCAGACAAAATCTGGTCATCACCCTCGGACCCCTGCAGTCCTGGGATGTCGCTCTCTGGCTCTGTGCCTGGAAAGACTGGCCTCAAACCTTCTGGGCAGCATGGCAACTACTGCTGAGGCTCTGGGGCTCCAAGTAGCAAGGCCTGTCCCCCCACAACATCACTGTTCTCATCCAGGGGGGAGGGGCCTGGGTCCACCAGCGGTGAGAGGCGGAGGAGTTGGGGTGGGGAGGGTGGGCTTGGACCAAGTGTGACTCGGACGGAGAGCATGGGACCAGCGTTCTCTGTCAACGGTCTGCCTCCCCGTGATCCCATCAGTGGCTGGAGGCCAGTTAGATGGATCTGGTACAGTTTATCCTAGAAATAAAGGTGCAACAAATGGGCCTGTGTTGCATGTCGGCAGGGAGAGGGGCTGGGCACACAGCTGACGGGGCTGTCAGAGGTCAGGGAAAGATAAGGGAGGGGCTTGGGGCTTGTCTGGAGATGGAGCGGTGGGGACGGGGTCCTTGTGGGGGGGAAGGGGGGAAGGGTGTGGGGGCCTCATGGGCCCGGAAAATCCAGCCCCATGGGGGAACAGACCCCTCCAGGCACTCACAGAGCCAGAAGCCGGGGGTGTGGGGGTGATGGAGTTGGACCAGCAGGCCACTGGACCCTCCAGGCCTTCTTGGGGTCTCTCCCTTCCTCCCTGGCCCTGCCCTCCTAGAAGGGGCATTGTTGCACAGGTACAGAGAGGAACATTCTTAGCAGGCGTCTGTCAGACCTGGATTTACACAGTTTTGGGGAAAGTCCCTTAAAAATGATTCAAGTTCAGGATGCAAAATTGCTAGCCCCCCTCAGCCCGGCCCTGGGAAGGGGCTCTGCCCTGACCCATGGCCCCACCTCATGCCAACCCCCTTTAGGACTGCAGTAAGGTGCGCCCCGCCCCTTACCGGGCTGAACCAGCGGGATCGGGGGGCCTGCAGAACAACACAGGGTGACGTGTGGCTGTCACTGCTGCGAGATCGACTCCAAGAGCCTGTGTTTGCACAGCGCCGCCGAGTCCAAAACACCCAAGAAGGAAAGAGAGCAATGGGTGGCCGTGAGCTGGGAAGGGCGGTCACTCCCCACCAGCCCCACCCCAGAGTCCACGCGGAGGGGAGATGGACAGACAGACGGAGGCGGGAGCCGGGCCTCCAGCCCCACGAGGGCTGGCACTGGGGGCCCTTCCACGGGCGGGGGGGGGCCGTGGTCGTTGGCCGGACGACCTGGAAGACGTCACAGCCCAGGACGCACAGGTGCTCAGACCTGCGGGGAGGAAGGACCCTCGCCGTCTTCCCGCAGGCGTCTCTCCCCGTCGGCCCCCGGTTGATGGGGTGCTGTTGAAGCCCCTGTGTTTACAGGGCTTCCATCTGGACATTCTGAAGCTGCTTCTTCAGGCCAGCGGAGGTGATCTCTTCCCAGGGAAAGTGCTGTTACCAAAACCAAGTGGGCCACTGTGTCTCTCTGAACACTTCACCCTGAATCATATTTTCCACATAATTTTGTTTCATCTTTCTTTCTGCAACATCTGTCTCTTGTACCTTTCATATTGTCTTTCCCCGTTTCTCTCTTTTTTCTCCTTTCCCCCATTTTCTCCCATTTCTCTCCTACTGCATTTTAATGCATCCCTCGTAAATAAAGCAAGCTGTCTTTTTGTGTCTTAATCCAATTTGAGAGTCTCTCTATCTTAATAAATAAATATCTACTTACATCTATTCTGCCCAGCTTTTTTTTTCTACTTACTGTGATTTTTTACTATTTTTCCTATCCTGACGTTCAATGGGTCATTTAATTCATTTTGCCTTGAGAGTTACACCTTTTATTTCTGTTCTAGTCATGATCTTTACCTTGTTAACACGTACACACACATTGTTCAAATTCTAGCGTTAACCAAATCTGTTTTCTTCACCCCCTGATAGACACACCTCTCAGGTCCTTTTGTCCTCTGAGCGACTCCAGTCCCCAGCCCTCCCCACCAGACCCAAGGCCACCATCGTCACCTTGCACCCACTCCGCGCCGTTCCGCTCTGCTGTTTCCATGGACACTGTGCTCACGTCTTGAAGGTTTCCCACCCTTCCGGTGCATTAGTGGGGTCTGTCTCTGGGAGCCATGAGACGCTCCCCTTTCCCCTCCCGCTTCTCTCTTACTCTGCTTTACGTATTTTCAAGTTTGTTGTTGCGTATGCCGAGGGCCACGCTCGCTGTATTTCCTCTTTGCCGGCTCCTTGATTCAGAGCAAAATGCACAGCTCAGCCATGCACCTCCGGGCCCCTCTTTTATGCCCTATGTGGGGCCCCAGAGGCTGGCCTCAGTGGACTGCGACCCTCTCTGGTTCCAGGAGACCAGAGGGGCTGAGTAGAGGCTGAGCTCCGGGGCCCACTGCACTCTCGCCTCCTCGGGGGCTGCGGGCTGGCCGCAGCGCGTTCCTTAGAGACCCATCGCTGCCCCTCCTGTGGCTGCACCGCCTGGTCCTGGGCCCCACCCCCGCCCCCGCCCTGCAGGCCCCGGGAGCTCAGCCTCCTTGCTGGTCCCTTCAGCCCCACCGACACCTTGTGGGCCACTGTCTGTCTTACTGGTCGCCCCTCTGTGACCCCGTCAAGCATCTCCTCCGGGAACACGGCAGATCCAGGGCTCCTCGGCCTCATGTCCTGCTCGGTCCTGGGTTACGACTGCGGCTCCATCCCTCCTGTGTCCCTGTCTACTTGTCAATCCTGACCTGTCAGGAGACAAGTTCACCCATCCTCCCCGTGTCACCACTGTCCCCTGACAGGGACAATCTTCCCGGTCACTAAGCTGCTGCCTCTAAGCAGCGCCCTGGGTCCTCCGCTGTGAGGCCCCATGGTCCACGGCTGACCAGCGCCCCAGCCTCCTCCTGGCCTCTGGTCACCTGCAGGCCGCTCCACAGCCCTCCTGTGCGGCCGGTTATCCCCGTGGTCACCGTCAGAGCACAGAGTGGCTGCTGGCACTCCCACGTCTCAGCACCCGGGGCCATCTCTCAGCCCCACCTCTGCCCTGTTGCCTGCGTCTCTCACTGCGGACGGTCCCGGGTCCGCAGAGGCGGGCGGGTGAGCCTTTGGTGATGGTGCGGGGAGCTCCAGCACCCTGTGTCTGGTTTTGTTCTGCGTTGCCCTGCCTCACATGAGGTCCTCGCTCTTGCTTTCTTCTGGTTGGGCGGGGGTCCCTGGGTTCGCGTCCCCAGCTGCTCTTCCAAACGTCCCACCTCTCACTCCTTTGTGCCGCGCGCATCTGTCAGCCCCTTGCGGGAAACAGCCCATGTTTCGCGTCCACAGCCTGACTGGCCCGTCTCCGTGCCTTCTGCCTCTGTTCTCCACGTGAGGGGGCCCTTGGGTGTGTCCCCAGCTCGGTCTCCATGTCTGGGGCCACATGGACCCCCCATCCATCGGGGGTGTCTCCCCCCAGGGAGGAGCTTGCAGCCCACGCAGACCTGCCCCGCAGACACCAGGCCTGCCTCCCCCTGCCCCGGGGCTCAGACCCTGTCCCCGGGACACAGGCGCTCTTTTCCTGCTCAGAGCCGGCCCCGCGTCTGCGGCGACTCTGCTGTGGGTCTCCGGTCGACCCGGCCCTGGATCTGCTGTTGCGTCTTGACCTGTTGGGCCCCTCTAATTCCCTTCCTTCTTCACGCATCCCTGGGAAGTCCTGGCTTCCCTGGAGCTTGTCTCCACTGCCCAGTGCGAGAACCTCCTCCCTGCCGGGGGCGCCCACCGGCACCACGCCCCCTGGCACCGCGCCCCCTGGCACCGCGCCCGGGGCCTCGGCAGGAGCTGCCTGCTGCTGCAGGCGTCCCTTGTGCTTGGTTGGCGCTTACCTTCCAGTGACGGCGGCGGCACCAGCCTTCCAGTGTCTCGTGCGGATCCACAGACACATATGTTGAGGGTTTTGAATGCACAGGTTTGCAGAGAACGTATGTGAATAGGAGCACGGGGGGTCTGACGCTGTGAATGACACACGTGATGGGTGTCTGGGGGCTCCCCAGGGCCCCCAGGAGACCCTGCTGATGCTCCTCGAGGCTCCCCAGAGCCCCCAGGAGACCCTGCTGATGCTCCTCGGGGGGGTCAGGTCCCAGGGCCGCCCCTAGCTTCAAGGAGGCCTGGAAAGGGGGTGCTTTCCCAGCTGTGCAGAGAAACACACAGCCGCAGGTGAGGAGGAAGAGAGGGACCCTTGGGCCAGATGGCAACAGGCATCTGTACGACGCCCGCTCTGCCCTGAGATGCCGGGGCCCCAGGACGTGAACCTCAGGAGGAACCGGGGTTCTGAGCACAGACACGATGGAGGCAGGGCGGGCTCCCTGGCCCCTCAGCCCCTTCTCCCTCTCTGAGGCTCAGAAACACCCCAGGAGGAAGACTTCACCTCCATCCACTCATCCATCCAGGACACGCCATCTCTGAGCTGCAGAAGGCTAGTGCCGGCCACTGAGGCCTGCCCTGCCCAGCCAGCCAGGGGTGAGTGGACCCCACTGACTCACCAGGAGGACACGTTAGGGCCAAACCCGAAGGAGGAGTGGGCCGCTCCCAGGAGACATGTCCAGGCACTGGGGACAGCTCGAGCAAAGGCCCTGGGCCCTGGAGAGGCCGAGCTTGGGGCTGGAGCAAGGTGGACCGACTGGGAAGAGCCAAGCCAGAGGCCGACGGAGGCAGGTCAGTCCAGACCAAGACCCCTGTGACGTGCTCCCAAGCTCAGCCGCCCCGCTGGGGACCCCCACTTCCTGGATGTCTGAGCCCACCCCTCCCCCGCCCTCCTCCCCAGCACCTCCCGCCACAGTCCCCGCTTCCTGCCCCCCTGCCCCTCCTCGCCCACGGCCAGCAGTCCCCTCTCTGCCCCGGCGCGGACACCGCGTAAGCCGCAGGGCAGGGCCTCTTGTCCCAGTGCCCCCTCCCCGCCTCCCTAGCACACCCAGGGCCTGGGAGCCACCGGCGTGGGCGCCAGCATCTCCCAGGGTAGGACCAGGGCCCAGGCGGGGCCCCTGGAAGGGGGGCAGCCCTCCCTGGCCTGACCTGCTTGGCCTGGACGGGACGCCCCTCACGCCCACACCACGGGGAAGGCCACGTGCTGAGCGAGGGCTGGCCTGGCAGAGAAGCCTGCTTGGAGGTGTGGGTGCAGCCAACAGGCTGCAGCTCCCAAGCCTCGGGACCTCCGTGCCTCATTGGAGGCTTGAGGCTGAGCCCAGAGGGGCTGGTCTCCCCGCGGGCAGTGTGGGCTCGGGGTCTGCACCAGCCGCCTCGCCATCTCCATTGCACTGTGTTCAGGCTCTCCCCCTCCCCCTCCCCTCCCCCTCCCCTCCCCTCCCCTCCCCCTCCCCCTCCCCTCCCCTCCCCTCCCCTCCTCCCCTCCCCTCCCCCTCCCCCCCATGTCAGCCCCACGCCCCACTCCTCCCCTCTCCCCACCCCTGCCTCCCGTGAGCCCCGCACGGCTCACTCCCTCTTGGTGTCTGCTCCCTGGGGACCAGAGCTGACCGGCTCCCAGACCGTGGCTGGACGAGCTCCGTCGTCTGCCTCGGCTCAGAGACGCCCCACCTGTGCCCTGGGGCCCCACCCACCCTGCTTCCAGGAGGGACTAAGAGCACAGCCTGCCCCCACCCTCCCTGGGCAGGGCGCCGGGGTGCCCCAGGCTGCAGGCAGGGCGGTGATGTCACCCTGAGGCGGTAACCATGGAAACAGGCCTTGAGCAGCTCTGGCGTGCAGTGTGAGGTGCGGGGACAAACCCTGGCTGCGAAGGCCAGCGGGGGTCCCCCGTCTGGGGGAGACATCTCTGCTCCCCACGGCCCATCCACGTGCGAGCCCAGCGCCCCACCCAGGCGCACATCCCCACGTGCAAGCACTCACAGCACCTATAAGTGCAGGCGTTTCACCTGGGTGGCACGTCACAGGCTGCCTCTTACACGCGAGGCTCAGAGCAGCTCAGAGACTTTTCCAAGATACACACTGGAATTCAGACCACATTCTCTGACTCCGGGTCCAGGGCGTTGGGGACCAGCTGAAAGAGCCACCCCGGCGTCTCACGGGGCTGGGCGGGAGGCCCAGTGTGACTGAGAGAGTGTGGCACTGGGCCCGAGAGGGGACTCGGCTGAAGAAAGAATTCAGAGCCTTGAAAAAGACCCCCTGGGTAGAGGAAAGCCCTTGCTCACAAAAAGTGTCAAGACCAAACAATGCCAAGGAGGTAATTTACAAAGTAACGCTGAGATACCTGGAGACCAATTCTGGAAAAGCCGAATCTGAGCTTGACATCGGAGACTCCATTACAGGTGACCCGCAGGCCTGACTGCAGGCCATCCGATCAGAGGAGCCCCCGGAAGGGTCCAGCCTGGGCAGAAACCTGCAGGCGTCAGCGCCTCACTTGGAAATCAAAGAAATTAAAGACGAACTAATAGAAATGAGAAAGCGATTAATGCTTTTTGGATATCAAATTGTTTTTAAAGACTAAGAAACATTCACCTCGAACAGTGGGCTCATCTGCGGGTCACAAGCGTTTGTCCACCAGCAGCAGCGGTTCAGTCGCTCCAGTCTTGTGAGACTCTGCGACCCCGTGGACTGCAGCCCGCCAGGCTCCTCTGTCCACGGGATTCTCCAGGCAAGAATACTGGGGGGGGGTTGCCACGCCCGCCTCCAGGGGATCTCCCCGACCCAGGGACTGGACGAGAGTCTCCTGCGTCTCCTGCACTGGCAGGCAGGGTCGTTACCATCGACCCACCAGGGAAGCCCCCACGGCCATCACAAGGGTCGGCTGAGCTGGGAAGCTGGAAACAAAATTACAACACTGTACACCCACCGATTTTGTGCAAGTTGGAAGCAGAAACAAGGGCTGGCAAGGCTGCCTTCCGCCCCCACGCCGATGCTCACAGCCTGTAAACGGCGGGCCCCCCTGAAGCACATGCCCAGGCCGGGAGAAGCGTCAAGCCCGGCATCCGTGATCCCAGCCTGGAGGATGGATCCTCAGGGAACAGCGTGAGCGAAGTGGAAACGCCACGAACAAGGATATGCTGGCTGAAGCGCTGCTCCGTGATGTATCATGAAAAACGCCAGCCCACACACAAGCAGAGAAAATAGGATAATGAGCCCATGTGCTGTCCTCAGTTTCAACCGTCTCAGCTCACAGACAGTGTTTCACGTCCTCGCCACACACACACACGCACACACGCTTGCACATGCCCTCTTTTTGAGTATTATGAGGGGAATCCCAGACATTTCATTTTGTCCATTAATACTTCAGCCTGCATCCCTAGCAAATAAGGTTTTTAAAAGTCTAATCATCACCTTGGGGCTTCCCTGGGGGCTCAGACGGTAAAGCATCTGCCTGGAATGCGGGAGACCCGGGTTCGATTCCTGGGTTGGGAAGATCCCCTGGAGAAGGAAATGGCAATCCACTCCAGCACTCTTGCCTGGAAAATCCCATGGACGGAGGAGCCTGATAGGCTACGGTCCATGGGGTCGCAGAGAGTCAGACACGACTGAGTGACTTCACTCACTCACACAATCATCACCTCATCACGCCCAGCAGTAAATTCTTTAGCATCGCTTAGTTCACCGCCCATGCTCGATCTTTCCGCGTTTTAGACACTGCAGGGCCAGTCTGTGGGAGGCAGGAAGCGTAGAGGCGGAGGCGCTGCGTCTGCTTGCTCTGCGTGAGTCTCTCTTGTCCTGTAACAGCCTTCTCATCCCTCCTCGCCGAGTCATCTGAAACAACGCCCCCGAGTGGGCAGCGGGCAGCAGGCCCAGGGCCAGGGCAGCTGGGCCACATGTGGTGCCCTGGCCTGGGCTCCAGGGCTCCAACCGTCCGGGCAGCGGTGGCCGAATGTGACCGGGAGCAGCTGGCCATGGGCCCCTGTCCAGCCTGGTGGCTACTCACCCAGCTCTGCTGCCCCCAGCGATTTGGCCACCGGACTTGGCTGTGCGCTTGGATCAGGCAGCGAGGCCACGCCCAGGCCTCACGGCATGTTTGGACCTGGTCACGTTTCTGGACTCCATCCCTTGGCTGCAGCTGAGCCCCCTTGCCTCAGCAGCTGCAGGCAGGAAGCCCCTCGCTGCTCCCCTCCGGGGCCACACTCAGCCCTCAGAGTCGCCCGCCAGGAGCCCGCCCTGCCCCCGGCACACCAGTGGGAGAGGCAAGTGCCCGCTGAACAGCCACGTGAAGGCGCGTGCTTTGCTGTGGATAAAACCACAGCTGTGCACGCTCTGACTACAAGGAACAGCCCCGCTCACCTCACCCTCTGACATTCAGCTGGGCCCGCCTGTCAGAGAAGGGGAGCTGGGCTTTGTCGTTGGGCTGCCACGGGGTCACTGTCCCCCTGGAACAGTGGGCAGGCGCAGGGCGGGGGCCCAACCTGGACGGCCAGGGAAGAAGCGGCTGGTGAGGGGCAGGTTGCCCAGGTGTCTGACGTGGGTTTTGTCATCATTCAGGTAAGTGGGGCCAACAGGCCATAAATGACTGCCACTGAGAAGGCAGCTGGCCACGCTTGCAGATCCCCAGAGGAGGGGGTGAGATGCCCGGGGCAGGACACACGGGGAGGCACCAGCGTCGGTCAGGGGGCCCAGGTGCGGGGGGCGTGGGCGAGAGCCCCTACTGGAGTTTCCCAGGAAGAAACGGGTGGGGCAGCGGAGCAGCCTGGGGCCCGGCTGACCTGAGTGACCACAGGGCTCTGGGCACAGGGCTGTCCCCACCTATAGGGGGTGATGAGGGCAGGGGGCTCGTGGTCCTGCGTGTGAGGGCCCCGAGGAGGAGGGGTTGATGTGGATGGAAAGGCAGGCTCAGAGATGAGCCCTCTGTCCCTAGGGTGCCCCAGTGCCTGCACAGCCCCGAGATGCCAGAACCTTGGCAAGTAAAATCACGGGAGATGCAGGAACCAGAGCCAAACCGCAGTCACCCTTCACCTGCCCCTCCCCACCGTCTGCTCACGCCAGACTCGCCCGCTTCTCTCCCCAGCTCTCCGACAACGATGACGACAGCCCCTTGCCCCCATCCCCACCCACTGCCAGTCACGACCCGGGGGCTCACTGCCCCCACCCCGGGCTCCTCCGCGGCTGGCTTCCAGCCCCGTGCCTGCAACTGCTGGACCCTGTCTCCACCCACTGAAGCCGGGCCCCCAGGGCTGCTCTGGCCAATGGGGTGCAGCTCTCGGAGCCCTCGTGGACTGCTGGTGGGGGGCACATGGTGCACCCGCTCCAGAAAATGGCACATAGGTCTTCAAAACCGAACACAGAACCATACAACCCAGCAGTTCCACTTCTGGGCATTTACCCGAAGGAGCTAACTGAAAGCAGGGACTCGAAGACACAGCTCTACATGCACACTCACGGCAGCGTTATTCACCGTCGCCAAGAGGGGAAGCCACCCAGCTGGGTGAGTAAACAAAGCCTGGTCCATTCAGACAGGGTGGCTCAGCCGTTCAAACGAAGGGAATCCTGAAGCCTGCCACAGCGTAGATGAACCCAGAGGACACAGGACGCAGTGAAACAAGGGACAAGGCCCCGTACGATCCGCTTACATGAGGCCCTAGGGGGTCGTGTCCACAGACGCAAGAAGTAGATGATGGGGCCTGGGGGAGGGGGCGGGGAATTGGTGTTAACGGACACAGAGCTTGAGTTTTACAAGATGAAGTTGTGTGCACAAATGGTGGTGATGGTCACAGAACGTGTGAATGACCCTAACTGGGCACGTTAACACGACTGAAATGGTAGACACGTGCTATCTCATAACACGTATCATAACAACAAAGGCAAAAAGCGTCACTTTCTCAGAGAGGGTCCCCACGCCTCCCTGGTCAGCCTCTGCCCTTCTTTCCAGACATTCATAACCGCTCACCAGGCACACATTCCATGCTGGCACCAGGGCAAACAAGGGAGGTGAAATGCAGGAGGCCCCTGCTCCGGCCAAGAGATCCTCCTGGAGGCCCTGCAGATGCCCAAGGCAGTGAGGAGGGGCTTCTGTGACCCACCCCTGCCCACCTGCCCTGCCCTGCCTTTCACAGGCTGTTGGAGAGCGGAGTGTGGCGTGGCTTGGGTTCCTCTGACTCGGTTTCCTTTGCTGGGGGCCTGGGCCCCTCCCCCTGAGGCGCTGACCCTGCCTAGGTCTGGGCTGAGGCTGGCCTGGGCTGAGGTCATGGAGCTGTCCACGCTGCAGTGCTGAAAACGCCGGGGCCTGCAGCCGGCAGAGGACTCACTGGCAGGGGCTGACCCCGCAGCCAGGCCACCGGCCTCCTGAGTGGCCGAGGGGCCCTGAGGATGCCCCCATGCTGTCCACAAGCCCATTCCGAATCCTGGCTGTGGGCTCTGTGGCAGGCACACCAGCAGAGGATGGGGGCTTCCCCCCCTAAAAGAAGGGGCAGGCAGCACCTTCTCACAGCAAGGAGAGGGGGCTGAACGAGACAGTGTCTGCCGAGCTCACCACCCTGCAGACACACTGCAGTCACGCACAGTGCACCGGCCTCACCCTCTTCCTCCACGGGGTCAGGCCCTCCGTCTCTCCGGCTTTGTTGCCCAAGCACAGTGAGGGACCGGCTGCAGGGCCGCACAGCTGAGTCCCAGGTGGGCCTCTCTGGGTGGAGAGAAGGAGTCTGGGCCCGTCCCAGCAGACCTGGGGCTGTGGGGCAGAGTGGAGGCCCAGACAACAAGCACCTCCTGCTCCCAGTTAGACCGTCTACAACAGGGACAGAGCAGAAGCCACAAGAAGTCACCTTGTCGGCACTGCCTGCAGTTAACAAAGCAGGAAATAAAAGTGTGAAGCCTCCCAGGTCCAGGCAGAGAAGCCGGAGGGGGGCCAAACCCCAGTGGGAGAGGGAGGGGTGCAGGGGACAGCAGAGGCCTCCTTGGGGTGTAAACGAGCAGATACGAGGGGCTACCTTTGCCTAGGACATGCCCTCAGCTCAGGGTCAAGAGGACTCCTTCCAGGGAGGGAGCAGGTGGGCCAGGGTGGGGGGCAGTTGCTCAGAAGTCGTCCAATGACTTGAGTCACTGTTTTACTTTGATAGAAACAAAAATGGTGGTTTGAAAATATTTTAGCAAATCATCATAAAGGACAGTTGAAGGATTTAGTTTGGAATTCTACGTTCACGGAGGCCTGGACCCACCCCTCTTTCTTGCTCGCCCCCCAGGAACCTCAGGTGGGCGGAGGCTAAGGCTGGGAAGGATGCAGGCAGGAAGGGAGGCATGCCCACCCTGAAAGGGGCCTGGGGCTCCCCTGATGCCAGCCCCAAGGGTTTCTGGCACTCAGAGCAGGGTGTGTAACAGAGCGAGCTGAGTGGAGGGTCGCCGTCTGATCTTGCGTGTTCAGGGCCCATCCGGTCCTCGGGAAAGACGGACACAGAGACCTCAACAGCCTGCTGGGGGCTTCCTGCGTCTCATCTCCTGCCATGACGGCAGTCAGGTCACACAATTTACTGCTGTAATGACAGGCTGCCTTCCCAGGTTTCCTTTGCGAAAGTCACGCCCTCACCAGGCAGCGAGTGGGCGAGGACAGGAAGCCGCCGTCCTCTGCTGGAGTGCCTGCCACAGAGCCCATGTCCAGGACTCGGAACGGGCTTGTGGACAGCACAGGGGCATCCTCGGGGCCCCTTGGCCACTCAGGAGACCAGTGGCCTGGCTGCAGGGTCAGCCCCTGCCAGTGAGTCTTCTGCCGGCTGCAGGCCCGGGCGTTTTCAGCACTGCCGCGTGGACAGCTCCATGGCCTTGCCCAGGCCAAGCTCAGCCCCAGACCCAGGCAGGGTCAGCTCCTCAGGGGGACGGGGCCAGGCCCCCAGCAAAGGAAACCGAGTCAGAAGAACCCAAGCCACGCCACATTCTGACCTCAAACAGCTCTGTCCAATGGAAACAGAACTGTCTAGCAGCCACGTGAGAAGCACGGAACCCGGAATGGGTGAGGTTACTTTTAGGAACATGTACAATACGGCCTGGGGAGCCAGCTGCATGAATGAGCCCCACTTCGGCGGGACACGATCAGTACTCTCTAAGTGACAGATGCCTCTCCACAGCTAACAGACACAGGAGGCAAGACCTCCTGTCACAGCAACCAGCACAGCGCGTGCTCAGGAGCAGCTGGGGGCATTACCGCCTGGTTTCAGGCAGCCCTGCGGCCTGCCCTGCCCTTACCCTCACTTTACAGATGAGGACAGTGAGCGGAGATGGGGGTGTGCTCAGCCCTGGTGGACGGCCTGTCTCCTCCGATCCCCCCACGGGGACCACCTCCATGCATGGGACACACACTCACGCCCTTTCCTTGGGATCTGTCCCTCAAGAAGAGGGCCCTGCGTCCACCCTCCCCACCTGGTAAAGGAGAAAGTGGGGTTCAGACAGCAAGGCTACCCACTCTGGGTGCAGAGCGGGGCCGAGCTCCTGGCCCCTCACTTCCCCAAGGGGAGCCCTGAGTAACCAGCCTGCCCCTCCCCCGCAGCCAGCTGCAGCCTCCCAGCCCCCTGCCCTCCGCCTCTGTCTCCAGTTCATTTTTTCCTTTTAGGGCATTAAGCACAGAAGTATTAAAAGGGATTGTTCAGGCCAGTTAATTAGCTCAGAAGAGGCCTCTGCAGAAGCCCAGGTCACGGCCGTCCACCTCTCTTTATTAGCCGAATTGATGGAGACAGCACGGCCCAGATGGGAATAAATTGAATCCGATGGCAGAGAGCCTCTTGTGCGAGCTATTAACGGGAGCGAGCAGGCCTCACGCTTTCCTCGCTGGCGTTTCCTTAACGCCTTCTCCTGCTGCTCTGGCCGCTCCCAGATGCCCACTTACACTCCGTGGGGGAGCAGCTGCTCCCTGAAGACCAGCCGTGGGTAGCAGGGCACCTCCAATCCATGAAGGACATGCTCACCGGGAGGGGGAGGCCCCACTCCAAGGCCAGGGGTCCTGGACACCCTCCCCCCACCTCAGTAAGGCTGCAGAGGCCTGGAGCCGGCGGCCAGCATTCCCTGCCCCAGGGGAGGGCCCAGCTTTGGCACCCACACCCAACTTGTCCTGACAGCACGGGGTCAGCACGTGTCTGGCCCCCACCTCTGTGGTGGGGGAGGGGAGACCTGCCCAGGCGGCGGGCTGAGGTAGTGGGGGGCGGGGCTGCACTGGGGGCCTGCCCGGCTCAGGCTGCGGTCACCCCCGCGGGGAGGGGAGAGTGCAGAGCCGGCCTTTCAGCACCATGGACAGGGCTGGGCCGCCCCGCGCTGAGACTCCCGAGCCCGTGGACTCAGGCCTTCAGGACAATGGGCAGTGGAGGAGAGCCACCCCAGCCCTGGCTGAGGCCAGTGCCCGCCTTCCTGGAGTGAAGCTTCCTGGATCTCTGCCTGCTGGCTCCTCCCGTCTCTCAGGTCTCAGCCCTTGCCCCCCTCCTCTGAGGAGCCCTCCTGGACAGCCCGAGAGGACACCCAGCCCCTCCCGGCTTCTGACACACTGTACTGCTGACTTTCCTGGGGCACTCTCTGGAACGGTCACCCCAGTAGGGGCCCCCCGATGGCTCGTTCTTGGCCAAGTGCCCAAGCCTGGAGTGGGGGCTGCCAGACGGGAGTGACGACCACAGAAAGCACTGCCGAGCTCCTGGAAAGGAACAGGGGGGAGGGCCAGGGCTCCTGAGGCCCTGGGAAAGTGGGACGGACGGTTCTCTGTGGCTCAGAGGAAGGCCCCAACCCCCCGCACCCCTCCCCCCAGCCACCGCCGCCCCGGCCTTCCTGCCCACCTCTCGTCTCTTCAGCTCCCCAGCACTTCACTGTTACTGGAAGGCATTGTGAACGTCCACGGCTGTTCCCTCAGTCTGTGCCATCCTCCTTTGTTTTGTACTGGTGAACTCCTACACAACCTACAAGGCCCAACTCCACCTGCCCACAGTCCCACAGCCCTCCCACTCCTTCCAGAAGGCAGTATGCCTTCCAACTTCAAGGCTGAAAAACACTAGATATTCACTTTTCAAGCCTCCATGGCACTGGAGGAGCACAGGCCAGTCCCAGGGGTTGAGGATTCTGGCAAGTGTTTTCCTCCCCTTATGAAAAGTCTCAAGGAAAGAAGGGCCCCCGCCCCATGACTCTCTGCTGGGCACAGGCGTGTCTGATCACTGGGCTGATGTGGCTGTGACTCTTGGACACCCACACACGCTAGCGGGAGCCACCTCTGCCCACTGTGTCCCAAGCTGGTTACCAGTGTGCCCAGGCAGGCAGCCCTGCCACCCCTGTATCTGGTCCCTTCCCCCTGCCTACCAGGGCCCTGTCCCTTTCCTGCACGACTCCCTTTGCGTGCTGACGCCCACCCTGGCTGGGCCAGCACTCTGCTGCACTCGTCACCCCCTGGCGTGGGCACCCTTGACGTTCATAAGGGTTGCCTCCTGCCTTCCCTGTAGCACTTGGCCGATGGCTGGGCCACCAGGGGATGAAACACCAGCTCCCCCACACCCCCAAGTCCCCGAGCCCAGGCAGGCTCCAGGCACTGCTTCTGGAGACACGTGGCCTGCAGCAGCGCCCCAGGACGGGGGACGGGAGCCCCAGGGCCCTTGTCAGAGTCACAGCCTCAGTGAGGAGGGGAGGTCTAGAGACCACACAGGAGGTGGGAGGCCGAGAGCCCCCGAGAGCTCCACGGGCCGCCCCAGGTCCCTGGGACTGGGGTCCCTCCCTCCAGCACCTTCCTGTGCCTGTCCCTGTCCGGTGCCCGTGGGCTGCAGGCAGAGGAGTCATGCTGCTGTGGACCCGTGCCACTTGGCTGCCAGCTGCGCCCACGAGGCCAGAAGCTCTGGGCAAGGGGGGCCCACAGGCAGTCAGCCGCCTGCCTCAGGATGCTGGCCGCATCCAGTTCTTGGCCGGCTCAGGGACCACTGCGAGTTGGCTCTGGTGTTGCCAGGACGACCTCTCCCAGGGGACTGGTCGACGGCTGATGGATGGGCAGCCCTCCTGGCTGACCACCACCTCCCCAAGGCAGGAGGCGGCTCCAGAGCGGAGAGTCTGGGGTTCTCTCCTTGTTGTTTCCTGAAAGGAACTGCCCAGCACCCAGTGACCCCAACACTTGAAAACCGGCTGAAGTACAACACGCTGAAGTCCACGCATCTGAAGGCATCGGCCCAACAGAAGTGCCCCCGCGTCACTGCCACCAGGTCAGGACTCAGACACGGCTCTCTGCGCCCTGGACGCTGGGCGTCCCTCCCACCGCTGTCTTACCTGCCCGGAGCAGACGCACACCGACTGCACGCTCCCCACCTCTGTGACAGCTCGGGTCGCGCGGAGCAGCAGCTCACTCTGGGTCATGGCTGCGTAGACCACGCTGCACTTAGATCACAGTGCTTCCCCCTTCTGCTGTCTTAGACTTCTGGATTTCTCGCATTCCAGGGCCGTGATGAGTAACGCTGCTAACAACACTGTCCAGAACATTTTGGCAAAGAAAGCCCCATCCAGGACCGTTGGGCATGTTCCTGCGGGCAGAGTTGGTGGGTCATAGGACGGTCTTATTATTTAACTTTTAAGAAACGTGGCTGAATGACCTCACACTGTCACCAAGCAGTCACTTCTCACTCCTGCCAACACCTGCCGTTCCTTCTTTAAAGCAATTGAGACACAGAACTTCCCTGCTGGGCCGGTGGTCAAGAATCCGCCTTCCAACGCAGGGAACGCGGGTTTGATCCCTGGTCGGGGAACTAAGATTCACGTGTCACAGGGCAACTAAGCCAGCCAAGCACAACTAGAGTCCACGAGCCTCAACAAAAGATCCGCATGGTGCGACTAGGATCTGACGCAGCTACACACACACACACACACACACACACACACACACACACACACCAATGCACATGCATGCACACACACGCACACGCACACACGCACACACACACACGTTAGGCCGTGCTGCGTGGCATACGGGATGCTGCCTCCCGCATGCCTGCACTAAACGTGCCTGCAGCCACTGAACTCTGTCTGACTCTGTGGGACCCCATCGACTGTAACCCACCGGGCTCCTCTGTCCACGGGATTTCTCAGGCAAGAACGCTGGCGTGGGCTGCCATCTCCTTCTGCAGGGGTATTTCTGACCCAGGGATTGAACTCATGTCTCCTGCAGTGTAGGTGGATTCTTTACCACTGAGCCACCAGGGCAGGCCCAACAAATATTGTTTAAAGGAATTGAGATTATAATTCACATACCATCCAAGGCACCCTTAGGAAGTACACAGGTTCGGTGGTTTTAGAACACTCTCAAAGTTGCACACTCATCACTACCACCCACTTGGCAAACATTGCCAACCCCTGATAGGGACCCTGCCCCCTCCGCAGCAGTGACACTCGTTGCCTCCCTCTCCACCCGCGTCAGCCACTCACCTCCTCTGTCTCAACCCTGGATGTTTTCTGTAAACAGCATCATATGACGTGTGCTCTCTCCTGACTGACTGCTCGCCCTCAGTGCTGCATGTATCAGAACGTCCGTCCTTCTAGGGCTGCATAGCATTCCGCGGTACAGAGCTACCACAGGCTGTCCATCCGTCCACTTCACACACCGACCACAGCCTTCTCTAACTCAGCGAAACTATGAGCCATGCCGTGTAGAGCCGCCCAAGACGGAACGGTCCTGGTGGAGAGTTCTGACAAACGTGGTCCCCTGGAGAAGGGCATGGCAACCCACTCCAGTGTTCTTGCCTTGAGAACCCCATGAACACTATGAAAAGGCAAAAAGATTGGACACTGAAAGATGAACTCCCCAGGTCAGTAGGAGCCCAGTATGTTACCGGAGAAGAGTGGAGAAATAACTTCAGAAAGAATGAAGAGACGGAGCCAAAGCGAAAACAATGCCCGGTTGTAGATGTGACTGGGGATGGAAGCAAGGTCCAACGCTGTAAAGAGCAAGGCCCAACACCTAGGAACCTGGAATGTTAGGTTTGTGAATCAAGGTAAATTGGAAGTGGTCAAACAGGAGATGGCAAGGGTGAAAATTGACATTTTAGGAATCAGTGAGCTAAAATGGACTGAAATGAGCGAATTTAATTCAGATGACAATTATATCTACTACTGTGGGCAAGAATCCCTTAGAAGAAATGGAGTAGCCATCCTAGTCAACAAAAGAGTCCAAATGCAGTACTTGGGTGCAATCTCAAAAACGACACAATGATCTCCATTCGTTTCCAAAGCAAACCATTCAATATCACAGTAACCGAAGCGTATGCCCCAACCACTAACGCCAAAGAAGCTATTTTGGATGGTTGTATGAAGACCTACAAGGCCTCCTGGAACTAACACCCAAGAAAGATGTCCTTTTCATCATACGAGGCTGGAATGCAAAAGCAGGAGGTCAGGAGACACCTGGAGTAACAGGCAAGTTTGGCCTTGGAGTCCAAAATGATGCAGGGCAAAGGCTAACAGAGTTTTGCCAAGAGATGCACTGGTCATAGCAAACCCTCTTCCAGCAACACAAGAGAAGACTCTACACGTGGGCATCACCAGATGGTCGACACTGAAATCAGACTGATTCTATTCTTTGCAGCCGAAGACTAGTTAGTGTCTGCGTTAGCTGCTCAGGCGTGCCTGAGTCTTTGCAACCCCATGGACTGCAGCCCGCCAGACTCCTCTGTCCACGAGATTTTCCAGGCAAGGATACTGGAGTGGGTTGCCATTTCCTTCTCCAGGGGATCTTCCCAACTCAGGGATCAAACCCGGGTCTCCTGCACTGCAGGCAGATTCTTTACCGACTGAGATACAAGGGAGCTGAAGATGGAGAAGCTCTATACAGTCAGCAAAAGCAAGACTGGGAGCTGACTGTGGCTCAGATCATGAGCTCCTTATTGCCAAATTCAGATTTAAATTGAAGAAAGTAGGGAAAACCACTAGACCATTCAGGTATGACCTTAATCAAATCCCTTAGGATTATACAGTGGAAGTGAGAAGGAGACTCAAGGAGTTCGATCTGACAGACAGAGTGCCTGAAGAACTGTGGACGGCGGTTCAGGACACTGTGCAGCGGGCAGTAACCAAGACCATCCCCAAGCAAAAGAAATTCAAAAAGGCAAACCGGTTGTCTGAGGAGGCCTTACAAATAGCTGAGAAAAGAAGAGAAGTGAAAGGCAAAGGAGAAAAGGAAAGATATACCCAACTGAATGCAGAGTTCCAAAGAAGAGCAAGGAGAGATAAGAAAGCCTTCCTCAGTGATCAGTGCAAAGAAACAGAGGAAAACAACAGAATGGGAAAGACTAGAGATCTCTTCAAGAAAATTAGAGATACCAAGGGAACGTTTCACGCAAAGATGGCACCATAAAGGACAGAAATGGTCTGGACCTAACAGAAGCAGAAGAGATTAAGAGGTGGCAAGAATACACAGGAGAACTGTACAAAAAGATCTTCATGACCCAGATAATCACAATGGCGTGATCACTCACCTAGAGCCAGACATCCTGGAATGTGAAGTCAAGTGGGGCTTAGGAAGCATCACTATGAACAAAGCTAGCGGAGGTGATGGAATTCCAGTTGAGCTGTTTCAAATCCTAAAAGATGATGCTGTGAAAGTGCTGCACTCAATATTCCATCAGCTTTAGAAAACTCAGCAGTGGCCACAGGATTGGAAAAGGTCAGTTTTCATTCCAATCCCAAAGAAAGGCAATGCCAAAGAATGCTCAAACTATCACACAATTGCACTCATCTCACACACTAGTAAAGTAATGCTCAAAATTCTCCAAGCTAGGCTTCAACAATACGTGAACCGTGAACTCCCAGATGTTCAAGCTGGTTTTAGAAAAGGCAGAGGAACCAGAGATCAAATTGCCAACATCCGCTGGATCATGGAAAAAGCAAGAGAGTTCCAGAAAAACATCTACTTCTGCTTTATTGACTGTGCCAAAGCCTTTGACCGTGTGGATCACAATAAACTGTGGAAAATTCTGAAAGAGATGGAAATCCCAGACCACCTGACCTGCCTCCTGAGAAACCTGTGTGCAGGTCAGGAAGCAACAGTTAGAACTGGACATGGAGCAACAGACTGGCTCCCAATTGGGAAGGAATATGTCAAGGTTTATGTTGTCGCCCCGCTTATTTAACTTCTATGCAGAGTACATCATGCGAAACGCTGGGCTGGAAGAAACACAAGCTGGAATCAAGATTGCCCGGAGAAATATCAATAACCTCAGATATGCAGATGACACCAACCTTATGGCAGAAAGTGAAGAGGAGCTAATGAGCCTCTTGATGAAGGTGAAAGAGGAGAGTGAAAAAGCTGGCCTAAAACTCAACATTCAAAAAACTAAGATCATGGCATCTGGTCCCATCACTTCATGGGAAATAGATGGGGAAACAACGGAAACAGTGGCTGACTTTATTTTCTTGGGCCCCAAAATCACTGCAGATGGTGACTGCAGCCATGAAATTAAAAGACGCTTGATCCTTGGAAGGAAAGTTATGACCAATCTAGATAGCGTATTAAAAAGCAGACATTACTTTGTCAACAAAGGTCTGTCTCCTCAAGGCTATGGTTTTTCCAGTGGTCATGTATGGATGTGAGAGTTGGACTATAAAGAAAGCTGAGCACTGAAGAATGGATGCTTTCAAACTGTCGTGTTGGAGAAGACTCTTGAGAGTCCCTTGGACTGCAAGGAGATCCAACCAGTCCATCCTAAAGGAAATCAGTCCTGAGTGTTCATCAGAAGGACTTATGTTGAAGCTGAAACTCCAGTCCTTTGGCCACCTGATGAGAAGAGCTGACTCACTTGAAAAGCCCCTGATGCTGGGAAAGATTGAAGGCGGGAGGAGAAGGGGACGACAGAGCCTGAGATGGTTGGATGTCATCACTGACTCGATGGACATGAGCTCAACCAAGCTCCAGGAGTTGGTGATGGACAGGGAGGCCTGGCGTGCTGCAGTCCACAGGGTCGAAAAGAGTTGGACATGCCTGAGTGAACTGAGCTGCCCGTTCGTAAGCTGCTATTTCTTTTTCGGTTGGTCTGCACAGCTTGTGGGACCTTAGTTTCCCAACCAGGGGTTGAACTCAGGCCTCTTGCATTGGGAGCGTGGAGCTTCAACAGTGGGCCAGCAGGGCAGTCTACTATTTGTCTGAAGATGTACAAATGGCCAGTAGACACGTGAGAGCTTGCTCACATCGTTAGCTCTCAGGGAGAGTCAAGTCATATCCACCTGAAATGCTTCCTCACACTTGCTCTGGTGATCATAGTTAAAAAAAAAACGAGAAACAGCAAAAGCTGGGGGACACAGAGAGGTCAGAGCCCCTCGCCCTGCTGGGGGGACGGGAAACGGAGCAGTTTCTGTGGAGAACTCTCCGGCAGTCAGTCTTGCAGAAGCTACACTCCGGGTCCCCGGACAACCCAGCACTTCCACTCCTGGATCATACTTGAGAGGCTCGAAACGTACGTCACACAAGGACTTAGGCAGGGATGTTCACAGCAGCAGCATTCATTGCAGGCAAGAAGCTGGAGCAACCCGAATGTCCATCAACGTGTCTGTTCAAGTCGTCTGCCCATTTCAGAATTGGTCCATTTTCACTGCTGAGTTGCAAGAGTTTCTAAAATACATTTCAGACAGATGTCCCTCATCGCATGCAAGATTTGCACATATTTTCTCCTATTTTGTGGGCTGTCTTTTCACTTTCTCTATAATGACCTCAGAACCTCAGAAAGTTACTTCAGTGAGGTCCAACTTACCTGCTTTTTCACTGGTTGCTTTTGCTGTAGGTATCATATGGAGAAAAACATCAGGGCTTTCCTGGTGGCCCAGTGATAAAGAAACCAGTTGCCAAGGCAGGAGACGCAGGTTCGATCCCTGATCTGGGAAGATCCCACGTGCCTCGGAGCCGGAGCTCCACACGAGACGCCCCTGCGGCGAGAAGCCCGCAGCCCACACCACGACTAGAGCGCCCGAGCGCAGCAGCAGCAGCCGGTGCAGCCGAGATAGATGAGGCTGTGCCGTCGAACAGAAGCCGTCGCCAAGTCTAAGGCCACGGGGGCTCAGACACGTGCCCTCTTCCTCTCACAGTTCCAGCCTCGCGCACACGAGGCTCTGGTGCACTGTAGGTGGTCTCTGCACATGCTGTCGGGGGTGGGGGGGCGTCCAGCTCCACTGTTTTGTGTGTGGACCTCCCGCTGTCGTCCCAGGGTAGTTTGGGAAAGACGGGCTCGCACCTCCGTGGAAGGTCAGTGGGCTGTACATGCAAGGATTTGTGTCTGCACTTCCAACGTCATTCCGTTGGTCGGCACGTCTTCCCTCAGGCCACGCCGTGTGGTCCTCATGACTGGCTTTGCAGTAAGTTCTGAAGTCGGCAAGTGTGAGCCTTCCAGCTTTTCAAGATTGCTTTGGCTATTAGGGTCTCTTGCATTTCCGTAAGTTCGTGGTGGTTAATTCATGTGCCAACTTGACTGGGCTCCTAGGTTTTGGTCAAACACCAAACTAGATGTTGCTGTGAGGATGTGTCTTAGATTAACATTCAAATCAGCAGACTTTGAGTGAAGCACATTAACCTCCATAAATGGATGGACCTCATCCAGTGGGTAGAAAGCCTTCAGGAAAACAGACAGAGGTCCCAGAGGAAGAAGGAATCACTTCCGATATCTCTGGACTCAAGCTACTGCACCAGCTCTGCCCTGAGTCTCCAGCCTGAGGGCCCGCCTTGCAGAGGGCAGACTGGCCAACCCCCAGGGTCGCGAGAGCCAAGTCCTACCTTCCTGCCTATCTAGACAGACAGACAGATAGCTAGACAGAGATACACACCCTATTGGTTCTGTGGAGAACCCAGACTAAGAGACTTTTAGGACAAGCCTGTAAACTTCTCCAAAAAGGCAGCGAGGGTTTCCTTAGGAATGTGCTCAATCCACAGAGCAATTTAGGGAGGACTGCCCTCTGAACGACAGTAAGCCCTTCAGGCCATGGACACGGGAGGTCCTTCCGTTGGTCTTGGTCTTCATAAGTTTGTTTCAACGATGTTCGGTGGTTTTCGGTGTACAGGAATTGCACTTCTTTAGTTAAATTTATTTCTGAGCATGTTTTTTCTTGTTGATGATACTGTAACAACTCATTTAATGAATTTCATTTTTGGAATGCTCATTGCTAGCAAAGAAAAATGGAGAAGGCACTGGCAACCCACTCCAGTGTTCTTGCCTAGAATAATCCATGGACGGGGAAGCCTGGTGGGCTGCCGTCTATGGGGTCACACAGAGTCGGACATGACTGATGTGACTTAGCAGCAGCAGCAGCAGCAGCAAAGAAAAATACATTTGATCTGGTATCTTATAACCGTGCTGGACTGCTTTAGTCATTCGGGTGTTCCTTGGAGTTTTCTCTACCCGAGATCACATTGTCTATGAATAGGAAGTTTCAGCTTTTCCTTTACAGATCAGATTCCTTTTCTTGTTTTTACTGCCTGTTTCCCTGGCTAGAAGCTCCAACCCAAAGCTGAGAGAGTGGGCCAACCCAAAGTGAGCCCGACCTCCAGCCCAAAGTGGAGAGAGCAGATACGCCCTTTTACTGTGAGCCATCCTCGGGGTGCGGCGTCTCACATGCTGCACTCTGCATATAAATGAAATAAGCAGGGAGACAACAGACAGCCTTGAAGCGCTCCTTTCCCAAGTTGGAACCAGTCTGTTGCTCCATGTTCAGTTCTAACTGCTGCTTCTTGACCTCCTCCTGTCTCAGGAGACAGGTAAGGTGGTCTGGTATTCCCATGTCTTTAAGAATGTTCCACACTTTGCTGTGATCCACATAGTCAAACGCATTAGGGTAGTCGATGAGGCAGAAGTAGATGTTTTTTGGATTCTCCTGCTTTTTTATGATCCAGCGGATGTCGGCAATTTGATCTCTGGATCCTCTACATTTTCTAAATCCAGCTTGCACACCTAGAAGCTTTCAGTTCCTGTACTGCTGAAGCCTAGCTTTAAGGATTTTGAGCATTACCTCGCTACCATGTGAAATGAGCACAATTGTGTGGTAGTTTGAGCACTCTTTGGCATTGCCTTTCTTTGGGACTGGAGTGGAAACTGACCTTTTCCAGTCCTGTGGCCACTGCTGAGTTTTCTAAAGCTGATGGCATATTGAGTGCAGCACTTTCACAGCGTCATCTTCTAGGACTTGAAGCAGCTCAGCCGGAATCCCATCACCTCCATGAGCTCTGTTGGTCATGCCTCCTAAGGCCCACTCGACTTTACACTCGAGGACGTCTGGCTCCAGGTAAGTGGCCACACCATCGTGGTTGTCCAGGTCATTAAGGTCTTTTTTTGTATAGATTTCCTGTGTATTCTTGCCACCTTTTCTTAATATCTTCTGCTTCTGTTAGGTCCCTACCATTTCTATCTATGGCGCCCTGTTTTGCATGACATGTTCCCTTGGTATCTCTAATTTTGAACAGATCTCTAGTCTTTCCCACTGTATTCTTTTCCTCTATTTCTTTGCATTGTTCACTTAGGAAGGCTTTCTGATCTCCTCTTGCTATTCTTTGCAAGGAGATGAAACCAGTCAATCCCACGGGAAATCGACCTTGAATGTTCATTGGAAGGACTGACACTGAAGCTCAGCTACTTTGGTCACCTGCTGAGAAGAGCCAACTCATTGGAAAAGACCCTGATGCTGGGAAAGACTGGAGGCGGGAGGAGAAGGGGACAACAGAGGACGAGATGGTTTGGTGGCGTCGCCGACTCGATGGACGTGATTGTGAGCAAGCTCCTGGAGACGGTGAAGGACAGGGGCACAGGGAGTGCTGCCGCCCGTGGGGTCGCGAACAGTCGGGCACAACTGAGCGGCTGGCCAACAATGGAGACAGCCTGGGTGCGGCAGAGTCTCGCTAGTTTTCATTCGCATTTCCTTGCTGTTGCGTTTGGTGCCACTTCCGCAGCAGATGGAAACTGGAGCTCGCCCATCAGTATGCGAGCCGCAGTTTGCGTGCTACTGGCTACGTCCACTTTTTAATGTAGGCTGCTCCCTATGAGAAAATCCTAACGCTATCTTCCTGCAGCCTCATGGGTTGCCGGGGGCTCCAGGGTGGACATGCGCCTCTTCAGGGCCCCTGAGTGGCCTACCAGGGCTCTCCTTGGGGCGCAGAGTGTCGGCAGAGGAGAGGGCCTGGGGACCTGTTTTAGCCTCGAGAGGTGGGGGGCCGTGTGGACTCGGGAGGCTCAGGCCAGAGTGTAGTCCCAGCTGGTCGCCAGGCTCTGACCTGGAAAGTGGGACTAAGAACGCTGGCCACCGTGTCGCAGTCGGTGCAGAGGATACGTGTGGTGGGCCTGTGTCGGGCACTCAGGCTGGCATTGGGCACACAGCAGACCCTCAGTGGGGCTGGATCGTGACAGGGAGCGTGTAGGAGCAGCGGGGGCCTCACACTGATTACACGGCATTCTCTGAGATCACTGGGGTCTGGGCCAGCACGCAGGGGCGGGCGTGCATCCGGGACAGCTCGCTGTGCAGGAGGGAGTGGAGGGAGGTGTGGGCAGCAGCTTCAGCCAGGGAGGAGGCGGGGTGGGTCTCTCAGACCATCGAGCCCCATCCTGGATGTTGCCTCGCCTTCCTACTGGGAGGGGGGAGCAGACCCCAGTCCAAGACCCAAAGCAGAGCAGGGGCCCCCGGCCGGCCCTGCTCTGCCCAGGCCCCTGTCCTGACCCTGGACCTCCCTCACATCGCAGGTCAGAGGCCTGGACGACCCAGGCACACTGTGGCACAGGCTGGAACACCACACCCTCGCTGGGACCTCCTGTCCAAGCCTCGCGACAGGTGGTCCTGGGAGGGCTGGGGCGCGGGCACTGTTTCTGAACCTGGGGGCGACACGCTGTGTTCGTGGAGCGGCTGCTGCAGTGAAATCAGCAGAGCAGGACGACCCCACGCCCGAGGTGGCGACCCCGCCGGGGGCATCTGGATGATGGCTCAGCACAGAGCGGAGCCAGCGAGCGGCTCCGGAACCTCCGCCTTCGCTCCGTCTGACAGCTTTACGCTCCATAAATACTCGGAGATTATTAAAAATATATTTATTCAAGATGAACGGCTCTCCCGCAGATACAAATCTCAGCCGATAAGGCTCATAAGCCCACTTACAATAATCAATGAAGCCATTTAAACAACCGGCAGTGTTGCTTAGACTGGCAGCCCCTCCTGAGGGTGGAAGAGTCTGGGTCCCGCCTGCTGGGCGCTGAGTGGATGACCAGGGGCCAGAAATCCCGGGGGGCCCCGGGCACAGCGTCACCCCTACAGAACTGCCTCGTCTCCTCCAGAATACAGGCTCGCGGCTCCGAAACCCTGTGAATTTCTGATGGTTCTGGGAGGAGCCGTGGGGAGAAAGGCCACCCCACAGGATGGTGAGGGGGTTAAACGAGGACACAGGGGCTCACAGCCCTCAGGACGCCTCCCCAAGATGCAGGCAAGGTCTCCTCAAGGTGGGGGCCACCCCATTCCCCCAGACCCATCCCCACCCCCCCACTCCACAAGACCGGGGCACTCCTCTTGTCCTGGGAACACCTCCACCTCCCAACCCCCACCTAGCATATACAGACTCACAACTCAGCTCACGAGAAAATGCACCCTCTTCCAGGAAGCCCTCCTGGACCACCTCCCCCACTGCCCGCCCCAAGCCTCCCAACTGTCTCATCATGACTCATTATTATGGTTTGAAACCGAGTGTGTGGCTATCCCTGCCCCTGCCCCTGGAGCCCCCAAGCACAGACTGGTCAGCTGTGATCACCATCACACCACACCAAGCCCAGCTAGATGGGACTGAAGCCCAGGGGGTGCACAGCCAGGCTGCAGGGTGCAGAAAGCAGCACCTGGGCAGAGGTCCTGCCGTCCCCTGGCTAAAACCTGCGGAGCAAGTCGGGCCCCTATGCTCTGCTTCCTGAAGACAAGCATCACTGTCTCAATGACCGCACTCTGCACACAAATTTTAGAGCAAGTCTATTAAGTTCATGTCGAAATCCTGCAGCAACTCTGGGAATCGTTTTGTTTCAGGGATTGGACCTTGGGTGTTGGTGGAGGGGCCTGTGTTAACCCCAGCCTGGTCTTGATGTAGCTGACCCTGGCACTGTCTGGCCCTGGTAGACTCCTCTCTACCGTCCCTCCTCCACCCAAGATGACCCGCCTGGCTCGGTGGGTGTGCTTTGCGTGTGTGCTTTTAAAGCGAGCGCTGCTGTCCGTGGGTATTTTACTTTATGCGAACAGCCAGCCTATGTGTGAGCGTCAGGCTTTTTCGCACCACACACTGGCATTAGGACTGTTCCACATTATCGGGGGCAGGGTGCTGTCTGACTACCCACACCCCCTCGTGTGCTCGGCCTCCCACCTCCTGAGGGACCCTGCACACACCTGCCTCCCCGCCGGGTGAGGACCCATCGGACAGATGCCGCAGGCACCCTGCTCGTCCGTGAACCTTCCTCAGTGACCTTTAACGCGAGGAAGCCCTTATGCTGACGTCGACACGCTCACCCCTTCTGCACCTCACAGCCTGCGCGGCTGGGATTGCGTTTCAGACGATGCACCCCCGCAGCCCTTCACAGAGAAGGCTCTGAACGCAGATTCGACGACAACCGATGGCGTTCAGTGCTAGTGGCCACGTCCATGCTGAAAGTCCAGGCGGAAGGCGAGCGTGTTGGTTCAAACTATTGAAGGAAGAAATGGTCCCGCCGCGGCCCCACCAGCGACCCCGGGCCCGTCCACCCCCACCCTGGACCGTCCCACAGACGCTTGGAGACTCGCTCTGACCCCAAGGGAGCTCGTACAGCCTTGCTCAAATAGGCCTCAGGGTCATTCTCAGAGGAGGTCAGGCATCCCCAAGGTGACAGGACATGGTCGGGACAAGGAGCTAGCTGGACCATCATTAGGCAACGACATTTGAAAATAACACAGAGGGGACTTCCCTGGTGGCCGAGTGGGCAAGAATCTGCCTTCCAGCACAGGGGACATGGATGATCTGATCCCACAGCCCTAAACCCACGTGCTGCAAGGGAGACCCAGCACAGCCACACAGCAAAATAGAACAAAGCTGCACAGATGGGCCACAGACCCCCACAAAACTAAAGAAATAATAACACAGAGGCCACGGACTTCCCTGGTGAACCAGCGGTGAAGACTCCACACCCCCAGTGCAGGGGGCTGGGGCCTGAGACCTGGCCTGGGAACAAGTCCCACACGCCGCCACGGAAGATCCCAGGTGCTGCCACTGAAGATCCCACATGCCGCCACTAAAGATCCCCCGTGCCATAACTAAGACCTAACTCAGCCCAAGACCCTAAACACACACACACACAAAGCCACAGACGTCACCGTAAGCTGTGCTCAGCACCGTGACCCAAGTGTGAGCCGGAGTCCACCGGGGTGAGCAGCTCTGAGCTGCACACTTGCACGTGGGGACTTGCTCCCTGAGTGTGACACCTCGATTAAATGTCTCAGAGCGCCTCTGATGAAGGGTCAGCGACGGGGCGTCCAGTCACAGAGCCTTCTCGTAGACGGCAGGACAGACGGGCCTGTGTGCAGAGCCAAAGACGGCCTAGACTCCTCAAAGGGCCTGGGCACCCTCACCAGAGGCAGCTGATGCTGGGGGTGGGGAGGCAGGCCAGCCGGGACCCCGGCCCAGCCCTGCCACTCATGAGTGTGACCCCGGGGAAGCTGTATAAGCCCTGGGGCCTCAGCATCTCCCTCCACAAACAGGCGAGGCTGTCTCGGCCAGCTCTAGCTGCGCTGCGCACCCTTTACCAGACTGGCAGGCCATGCCCATCATTGGTCCCTCGACCCGGGACACTGGCATCCTGGCTGACCACAGGGAACTGATGGACAGGCCAGAGGCGTGAAGAAACAAAAGCTTCAGCTTCACGGGGAGCACTCAGTGAATGTCCACTCTTCGCCTTCAGGAAAAGGCTTGCTCGAGGGCACACTCTTCAGAGCAGGGGCTGCCCCCGCCCACCCAGGCCAGGGGGGACAGGGGAGGGCTGGCAGGGATAGCAGCCCCCTCACTGCAGCCAGGGGTAGCCCCAGGGACAGACAGCAGCCCCCCAGAGCAAGAGGACCGTCTTCTCTCACATATGGCTGGAATCTGGGTCTTTACATGAAGTCTCCATATTTGTCAATTTCGGCCGGCCATCGATGCTATTTATAACACTACATGGGCCAAACAAAACCCACGCCTGGGCTAGCAGGCTGCCATGTTACAGCCCGTCCCCTCCACTCTCAGGTAACAAGGGGCACGTAGAGGGGTTGGCCGACATGGCCAAAGTCACACAGTGAGTGAAGCTACACAGCGAGCAGCGAATGATTGGGACCTTACAACCCTCCATCCATCCATCTATCACCCGTACATCATCAGCCCATCAGACTCAGTTCAGTCGTGCAGAGCCCCATCCGACTCTGTGGCCCCATGAGCTGCAGCACGCTAGGCCTCCCTGTCCATCACCAACTCCCAGAGCTTGCTCAAATGCATGTCCATCGAGTCGGTGATGCCATCCAACCATCTCACCCTCTGTCGTCCCCTTCTCCTCCCGCCTTCAGTCTTTCCCAGCATCAGGAACTTTTCACATGAGTCAGCTCTTCGCATCAGGTGGCCAAAGTACTGGAGTTTCAGCTTCAGCATCAGTCCTTCCAATGAACACCCAGGACTGATCTCCTTTAGGATGGACTGGTTGGATCTCCTTGCAGTTCAAGGGACTCTCAAGAGTCTTCTCCAACACCACAGTTCAAAAGCATCAATTCTTCAGCTGTCAGCTTTCTTTATGGTCCAACTCTCACATCCATACATGACCACTGGAAAAACCATAGGTTTGGCTAGATGGACCTTTGTCAGCAAAGTAATGTCTCTGCCTTTTAATATGCTGTCTAGGTTGGTCATAACTTTTCTTCCAAGGAGCAAACATCTTTTAATTTCACGGCTGCAGTCACCATTCACAGTGATTTTGTAGCCCAAGAAAATAAAATCTCTCACTGTTTCCACTGTTTCCCCAACTATTTGCCATGAAGTGATGGGACCAGATGCCATGATCGTAGTTTTTTGAACACTGAATTTTAAGCCAGTTTTCACTCTCCTCTTTCACTTTCATCAAGAAGCTCTTTAGTTCATCTTTGCTTTCTTTCTGCCATAGGGGTGGTGCCATCTGCGTTTCTGAGGCTATTACTATTTCTCCCACAATCTTGACTCCAGCTTGTGCTTCCTCCAGCCCAGCGTTTTGCGTGATGTTCTCTGCTTATAAGTTGCATGTAAGCGTCTATCCAACTGGCACCTGTCAGCTATCCATCCACCCATCCACCATCCACCCATCCACTCATACAGCAGCCGTCTATCGACCGATCACCCGCCAGTGGCCCATCAATCATCTATCCATCCAGCACCCATCAATGAGCCATCAATTCATCCATCATGCATCCACCCATCCACCATCCACCAATCCAATCATCCATCACCCATCACCCGTTCACCCATCCATCCATCATCCATCCATCATCCCCAATCATCCATCCATCATGTATCCAACCATCCATCCATCCATCATCCATCCATCATCCCCATCCATCCATCCACCATGTATCCATCCATCCATCCATCATGTATCCATCCATCCACCCATCACCCGTTCATTATCCATCCATCATCCATCCATCATCCCCAATCATCCATCCATCATGTATCCATCCATCCATCCATCATGTATCCATCCATCCATCCATCCATCATCCCCAATCATCCGTCCATCATCCCCCATCATCCGTCCATCCTATCATCCATCACCCATCCATCCACACAGGAGGCATTTCTTGAGAGCTTACTGCGTGTACTGAGGACAGAGCAGAGACTGAGGCCTGGGGCTTTGCAACCAGCGAGCATGTTCAGATCCCAGCTCTGTGCACAACAGCAGGACCTGGGCACAGGGCTCAATCCCAGGCCCTTGGTTTCCCAGTCTGTAAAACGGGGAGAGGAGCACCTTCATCAGAGAGTTGTTTGTAAGAATTAAATAAGTGAGTACTCAGAACAGAGCCTGGCATACATTAAGCCAAAGCTAACTGCTGGTCTTTAATAAGTAACTATCGGGATGGTGAGAGCCTCCCAGGTGCCGCAGCGGTAAAGAATCTGCCTGCCAGTGCCAGAGGCACAGGCTTGACCCCAGGGTCAGGAAGATCCCCTGGAGGAGGAAGTGGCAACCCACTTCTGTATTCTTGCCCCGAAAATTCCACGGACAGAGAAGCCTGGAGGGTTACAACTCAGGGGGCTGCAAAAGACTCAGATGTAACTGGACAGAACGACTTGGCCTGGACACGGCCGGTGAGGGCCTCGTCACTCCACAGCAGGCACCTCATTTCCCAGTCCTGCCTGCTCCTGATCCACTCGTGAACCACACTGCGGAGTCTGGGGCCAGGTCTCCCGTCCCTTCTGCTGGGCCTGGCTTCCTCCTCCCCACTGTGACGCCCTCGACCGTCAGCTCCCCTCTGCCATCCCTTTCGCCCCTCCCTCTCTGCCCTCCTCCCAGCACGTGTCGCTGCAACCAAATTAATAAATATTTATCAAGGCAGCCGAGGAGACAGGGCGCAAACCAGCTGAAAAAATCAGCACATTTTAAAACACACTGCCTGACAGCTGTTTGCACGTGTGTCCACACCCTGCGTGTCCTCACACATCAGCTCACGGGCCAGCTCCTTCCAGGCTGCCCTCTAGCCCAGGACGGCCCAGCAGAACTGGGGCAGCTGAGGACCACGCCCTCGAGCTGCTGCTCTGCGCCCGGCCTGCGTCTGTGCCCACGCAGCTTGAGCAAGCACACCCCAGGACCCGTCTGCTCTGCTTCTGCTCACGGCGGCGGCCGCTGGCCCTGGGCACGTGCGGTCTGTTCCGCATGCTGGCCTGGGGCAGAAGGCATCCTTGGCACCAACACGCCTGCAGGATCCCGACAGCTCCCAGCGGGCTCGAGGCCGGGCCGTCCTTCTGGGAGCTGGCGGCAGGTGCCCTGTTTGGGGCGGGGCCGCGCCCTTGGAGAAGGCCTCGCACCTGGGCCTCAGGCTCCGTAGGGACCCTACAGCCAACACCCCCCGAGTCGAGTCCCTAGTTGCGGTGTGCACGTGCGTACGAGCCCTCCTCTCCAGAAGAGGAAGCCAGGCCCAGCCTGCAACTCACTCTTGTGAGCCTCGTTCTAGAGACCCCAGCCGTGGCTTGCCGCCACCCCCAGCAGTTCACTGAGAGGCCGCGCAGGGAAGACCCCTCCCCAGTGCACGCTGTCCTTACTCCCTCTCTGCAACGACAGTGGGGGGCTGGCTGGCGGCTCTCCTGGGGGCTGAGCTCACGGGGTCCCCTGTTGGCCATTCGCTGGGGTCAGGACCCTCCAGAGGGGGGGAGAGGCCAGGGAAAGACCCAGAGGGGCGGGTTCCAGCTCACCTGCTCCTGTCAATCCCGGAAAGGGGCAGGGGCCTGGGGGGCACACAGAGCAGGGACTGCCACCCCATGTGCCCGAGATGCCTGGTTGGTGCCCGTCGCCCTGTGTGATCATCAGTGGTGACCTCCATTCACAGCAGTGGGCGAGCCGTAGGTGTCAGGTGGCCCTACAGGAACAAGCCCTGGAGGTCACATGATGGGCGAGAGGACTCGGGTAGGGGCTGCCCAGAGGCCCCAAGGAGGGCTCTGCTAGGGACCCTCACCACCCAGTCCGACAGGGTCTGCAGAAGCTGTGAGCGAGCCCAGGACGGGGGTGGGCCTGGGCTGCCAGGGAGGGGCCTCCATCCCATGCGGAAACAATGGCACACACACACACACAGACGCTTCCAGCGCTGCTGACTAGGGACACCTCAGCCACACACGCGCACGTCCCAGACACACGCACAGTGCAGACCATAAACACAGAGGCCCCACCCACGAGCCTCGGACAGCACCGCACCAAGAAGTGTGCCCGCAGCACCCTCGAGCCTCGGACCACACACGCGACCTCTGTGCACTCACGTGCTCACAAAAAGGGACACACTCACCCAGAGACACAGAGCACACACACACAAGTACAAATGCCCACGCAGAAGCCGGGGGAACCAGACACACACACCTCTGTGCCGCATGCACGCGTGTACAAGCCCCCGCATCACTCTCTGCTCCACTCCCCCTCCCACCACACACGCACACGCACACACGCACACGCACAGGCACGCACGCACACACACACAAGAGTGCAGGCTCACCAGTGTCAGGAGCGAGCCCTGAGCGCCTCTGGTCTGAGCCCAGAACACAGCATCCCCGCTCCGGCGCCCTCCTCCCCAGTTAGCCCAGCAAACGGGCTGCGGGAGCGCCAGGGCCGCCTGGGCCCGGGACGCACCTGTAGCGGAGACGCGCTCGTCACTCCAGGCCCCGCTGCCTGGCTGCGGTCTCCCGCCCCGGGCGCGGTGCAGCATCCGTCAGAGCAGCCTTGGCGGGGTGGGGGTGGGGGCTTCCCCGCTGCCCCCAGACCGGAAGCCTTCACAGGGCATCTGGGCCCCTGGTCACTCTCTCCGGGCGCTTGCCAGGCTGGGGGGCAGCGCCGTGATGAGCAGGCAGTCCAGCGACAGACAAGCTTGGCGAAACAAACTGCCGCCCAGGCCCGGGAGGAGCCAGCCCCGTGGGGCCCAGGAGGGCTGCTGAGCGGCTCCAGGAGCCTGCAGAAACTTCCAGGCCAGAGCACTTTGGTCTGAGCAGGGCGGGCCGAGGATTCAGGACGAGGTCAGCACAGGTCGCAGGCCAGCTGGTCTGGAGGGCGTGAGATGGGCCCCAGGGCTGCCAGGCAGGGCAGGCTCCAGTGTCCCCACCTGCCATCCGACCCCCGGGCCTCGCCTCTTGGCTCCCAGCTGCAGGGCCCTGAGGCCCTGGAGGCTGCAGGCCAGCCCTGAACTGAGCCGGAGACGCTGAGCTGGGAGACCCCCTCGGGGGTGTGGGAACAGAGCCCAGATGCCAGCAGCACCGGGGCAGCAGGGGAAGGGGGCGCCCAAGCGCAGAGCGGCAGCCGTGTCCTCCCCTCACTGGGACGAGACCCCAGCTGTGCATGCAGGGGCATGGGCGAGGGCGCGAAGGGAGCTGTGCCAGCTTCACAGTCAATTAGCCGATCATCAGTCAATGGCCCCTACGGAGGCGATACACGGAGCTCAGACGTCTGTGGCCAACGTGCGTGAAGCTGCCATCTTCACAGAAGGGCAGGCCAGAGCGGAGCCTGTGGGGGCGCAGGGCGTCTGGGGGCAGAGGGCGTCTGGGGCTGGGGGGCTGGCTCACTCGCTCACTGGGGGAGAATGCACCCCGGCAGGGTGTCTGGGGGCGCAGTGTGTTTGGGGCTGGGGGCCTAGCTCACTCGCTTACTGGGGGGAACGCACCCCATCCACCTGCCTCCCCTCCTGCAGCGCGTGGGGAGGCTGAGGGCAGAAGGGACGGGTGTACAGAACCCCAGCAGGATGGAAGCTGGACCATCCCCTGGGGGCCAGTAACACACTCACACATGCTCACAGACACACTCAACACTCACAGCAACCCAAGGACACACGCGTCACCCTGGCCACACTCTGCAGCAGGCCCTGCACGCGTGGACATGGGCCCCAGGCGGGGCACAGGTGGGGAGCCTGAGATGGAGTTGATGGTGCGGGAGAGGGTGGGGCGGTGCTGATCCTGGGTCCCCCAGGTAGGCCCGGGGAGTCACGTCCTTACCGGGGCAGTGGGGCAGACTCCCTGAAAGAGGCAGAGGATGGAAGTGGCTGAGCCCAGGATGCTGGGAACAGCCAGGACCCAGGTGCCTGGGGCCTCCATGCCAGGACCCCCAAGCCCTGAACTGTGAGAGAGCTCACGTCTCTTGAGCCCCCGGGCCCTCGGTTGTGTTCCATGTGGGGAGAGAGGCTGCCACAGACACGCCTATGCAGGGGCTGGGGAGGGGCCGCTGTGTGTACAGGGTGGGGCCCAGCAGGAGCAGGAGGCGGAGACTGGGGGTGTCCGAAGCCTGACACAGGAGAGGGGCCCAGGCCCCACGTGGAGTCAGAGAGGAGGGCGCCCGGCAGAGTGAGGGGGTGTGCTCCCAGGCGTGGGAGGCGCTCCGAGGGGGCGTGAGCGCTGGCAGAGCGTGCTGCCTCCAGGCAGTGGAAACCGCTGAGAACGTTCAGTATGTGCATGTCTGTGTGTGTGTGAGTCTACGTGCGTGTCTGTGTGTGTGCACAGCCCCACAGACTGGAGCCTGCCGTGTGTGCCTGTGTCTCTATACGTGTGTCCAGACATGTCCGACTCTGCAACCCCCTGGACTGTAGCCTGCCGAGCACATCGTGTGTGTGCGTGTGTGTGTGTCTCTGTGCACGTGTGTCTGTGTGTGTGTGTGTTTCTATGTCTGCGTATGAGTCTGAGTCTGTGCGTGTCTGTGTGTGTGTGCGGGCATGTCCAGCTGTGACCCTCTGGACTGCAGCCCGCCGAGCACATCGTGGGGCACTGCAGAGCCGTCACCCGAGCCGGAGCTGCCCACACGTATGAAGGCGCCGTGACTCCACTCCGCGCGATTCCAGGAAACACAGGTGCTCGAGGGCAGAGAGCAGCTGCGGGCCCGGAGCAGCCCTTCGTTCAGACCATGGGGCTCGGGGCCCCGCAGAGGAGACCCCCACACACGGGCACCAGAATCGGTCCTCACAGAGCCACCCCGTTAGCGCCCCGGCTGGGGACAGGCCTGCAGGCAGATAATTATAAAGCAAACGTGCATGGGCCCGAGGTGTCGGGGAGCTGGTCTTGTCAGAAGCTGCCACCCCCCTGCACTGGCCAACGCAGTCCACCTGCCACCTGGAACCAAGGCCGTCTCTCCAGGATTTCTGCCTCTTACAACCAAGAACACCCTGACATAGACCCCTGAACACGTCCTTGGCTGCTGACTCTGACGACTAGGAAAACAGAGCCTACAGAATGTATCTGGAAAGCTGAGGGGAGTTAAGCTAAAAACAGAACACATGAATTTTCCACAACCTTGAAATTCATTAAAGAAAGCAAATAAAATGGCAATGGAATCTGTAAAAGATTGGAAAATGGAAAAAGAAAGACGATGACAGAAGTCAGCCTGAAATTATTAATTACAACACGAACTTAACTTCCTGATTCACGATAGGTATAAAGCGCTGCACTTAAGCGCCCACATTTTTACACCAAGTAAAACAAAATCAGGCTAAATGCTGTTCCTGGCAGACATTCGCAAAGCACAGTCACAAAAGATAAAAACATACCGGACATAAATCAGAAGGAAATCACAGGTCAACTACAGGCTTCAGATGCAGCCGCATTTAAGACAAAAAGCGCTGTGCAGACCAGGAGCGCCCAGCCGTCACAGCACAGCCAGACACAGAGCAAAAAAAGCCCGGCAAACCGGAGGGAGCTGGCAGAAACACTCCACTGAAAAGGGCTAGAATCCCCTTCTTAGAATCCTGAGAGGCCACACACCAAGGGAAGAGCAAGCGATGAAGACCCCGAGTCGCAGAAGTAGGAAGAGCAATGGGGATGGGGGCAGGGGAGCGGGTGCAGAAACCGTGGAACCTTAGAAAACACGCCTTCCTCTGCAACCGCCGGGACAGCCTGGGGGACATCTGACCATCGGAACACCTGGATGAGCCCGTTCAACAAAAAGCAGAGATGGAGGCGCCATCCAGCTCTGCGTCCTCCACGCAGCACAACAGGAGACTTCTTTTTGCTTGTTTGCTTTTACGGAGTTTTAAAAAGGCGTTTGGAAGAGGTCGAGAAAGAGTTGGGTACGTGGAGACATGCCTGACCCCTGTTTGGAAGATTTAATCCTATTGCGGCATTTATATAAACTGACCTCTCAAGATGACACAGTTCAACTCCAGATCCAAATCAGGGCTTTATCTTTTTGATTTGGAAAATATCACTGCAAAGCAGCCCAGGAAGATTTCATTAGTTCACGGGGAAGTGCTGAAAAGAGGAGACAGGGGTCTCTGGGTGTCACAGCTCGCTAGAGGCCTCGAGAACAGGGGAGCCGAGGAGGCTGAGCTGTGGACCCACTGGGCAGGGCACGGGGCACCAGAGCCGCCCCGTCCTCCTGGGAGAGGGGGAGCTGGCCAGGGCGGTGAGAAAACACAGCTCTGCTCCATCACGTTATCGAAAGGAAACAGGTTCTAGAAGAAAAATGGAAAATTAACGTAAAAACAAACCATAAAGTACAGACGAGTGTATGAGCAGGGAAAAGCTTTCCTGAGAGCAACACCAGAAGCAGCATCACTAAAGAGAGGGTCTTACTGCCTCAGCATCTGAGGCTCCTGCTGAACAGACAAGACTGGCAAAGTGAAAGAGAGAAAGACTATTTGGGGAAATAATCACAACATATGTGTCCAGGGAAAGGGGTAATAGCCTTAACATATAAATAACCAAGGAAATATTAGCATACAAATAGAAAAATGAGCAAAGAATAGGAACAATTTTGAATAGAATAAATACAAATAGCAAAAGGCATTTGAAACTCTGCTCAACCTCATTAGTATTCAAGTACGCGCAAATTAAAACAGCCAGCTATCATTTTCACCTATAAAGTCGGCACTTCATTATAACTGTGACTACATCCCGGGTTACCGGAGTGTGGGAACGTGGGCATTGACGCTGTCTTGGTGGGAAAGTGGTGTGGCTTTTGGACGAGATTTCACCAGCCGGTCCGCACCTACTGCGCACACCTGACCCACCCATTCTGCTTGTAGAAACTTGCCCTGAAAAACAATTTGCCCGAAGCCTCCTTACTGCAGCGCTCTTCTGAATGGCAAACAGGAAGCCTAAATATCGACAACAAGCGCTCACTGGCGACGGAAATCCCGTGTTTCCACGCGATGGCGTTCTGTGCAGCCGCCGATAACGGCCCTAAGGAAAGGAACAGCGGAGCGGGAGCAGCGAGCGGAAGACAAGGGGTGGAACAGGACATTCCCCGGAACCCATTTCTGTAAGAAAAGTAAGGGAGGCTGGCGCGACAGACTCGGATCGGCCGCCGCCGCGGAGGTGTGGGTGACCCGCGTCTTCCTGCCTGTGGCCGTTGCCATTTAAAAACTTCCCTGCAATAAATATACGCTAATTGCGCAATAAAAAGAGATGTTTCGGGAGGAACGGGGACTGAGTAAATTATCACACCATCACACAGTCACACCGTGGCCGGGGAAGTCTGTGCGGCAGAATTACATTCATTGACATGAAACGATGGCCGTCACACATCGTTAAACGGGAACAGCGTGTTACCCACCTGTGTGCGCCACCATCTCCTTTTGTTCAAAACAGAAGATATGTCTACTCGTATGCATAGAAAGTGGCAGCAGATTACGCTGTGAAATATTGGGGTGGTGGTCTCCGGAGGGGCTGACGGGCCGTCTTTCTGCTTTCATTGTGCATTTCTGCATTGCCAGGCTTGCTGCGGCTGTAGCGCAGGGATTCTATAATTAGAAATTACACTGATTTTTAAGAAAATGGCTACATCCTTTCATCCCGTAACTCTAAGCCTTTTTGTTCATAACAGGGAGGAAGTGACCCCTCCCTGCCTGAGTTCCCTTCAACCGGCCGTCCTCACTCAGGAAGGCTGTGTCCCCAGAGCTGGCGAGGCCTGGGCCCGGGAGGGCGCTGGCATTCAGCGGGTGGAGGCCAGGGACACCCCACAATGTGCGGCACTCCCCGAGAGAACAATCACCCCCCAAGAGTCAGTGCTGAGCCTGAGGCTTAAGCCCCATTTCCTCTCTTACAGCCTAAAGAATCAAGCGTCCCCCGCAGCCCTGAGTCTCTGCAGGGGGCCACTCTCAGACAATTCCATGCTCCTGGAAAGGCTGGGAATCCTGGACTCTTCTCAGACTCGCCCCCACCCCCGCCTCAGGCTCCTCCCCCCTTGCCACAGCTCTCTGCCTAAAGACCCCCTTTCTCTTCCCCTGCAGCTCGGCCTCCAACCCTGCACCACACACACAGACACGGGTCTGGGAGGCGGAGAGACGCCTGAGGGCAGGCGATGCCTAAAAAAGCCTCAGAACAGACACAACCTGCTGAACAAGGAGGAAGCGAAGCTCTGCGGCCGTGTGGAGTGACCTTGACGTGACCTTAGACGGTGCACAGAACTTGTGTGTGCCTGCCGGGGCTGTGGTGCTAGGAAACAACTTCAGGTGAGCGCACACAGGGGGGCTGGGGGAGGCTGGCCTGGAGGGCAGAGCAGGCGAGCAGACAGACGGGGCACCTCCTGCCCCACCACAAGCTGGCTGAAGGGGACGCTGTACCCCCAGCACCTGGAATCTTCTGGCCGGACGCCGGGCTTGTCTGCGGCACACATGGGGCTCTGTGGGCAGCAGGGTGCAGCCTTAATTCTCAACGAGAGCCAGCACCCTCTCACGAGGACGGGGGTGTGCAGGGGGTCATTCCAGGGGCTTCGAGAAGAGCAGCCTGGCCTCTTCAGACGGGGAGCAGAGGCAGCCCTCAGGCAAGGGCCTGGCCCCCTCCTTGGGGCTCCCCCTTTCCAGCCAGCACCCTGCGTTCATGCAGCTCTGGCGTGCTGCTTATTGGCTTGAGGCTGTAGGTCTGCGGCCCCGCGGTCAAACCTGGAGCCGGTCTGGGCTCTGTCAGCCCTGGGGCCCACAAGGAGAAGGGACTGCTTCAGGGAGCTGCTACTGGCCCTGCACGGGGTTCCGTTGGGCTTGCTTTATACCCTGCACCTCTCCACGCTGGGGAGGTCGGCCCCCACCGTCCCGTACCTGGCCATGCCTGCACAGAGCAGCTTTTTGACTCCTTGACACAGCTTTAGCTGAGATTTTAAAACCCTGCAAACCTCCCTGAGCCATCGGAAGCCACCAGCAGACTCAATTGAGGAATTCTTGCACCAACACCCCCAGTCACTACAGTGACGTAGTCTCCCAGAACTGGAGCCTTCCCCTAGAACCACACTCATCATCGGAGTGACCCGATGGCCTAGGCGCTGCTGTGGGGACCGCCTCCGTCACCTCCAACAGAGTGAGAACCCCACGAGAGCACACTCCCTGCCTGGCTCTGCTGCCCTAAAGTAGCACCAGGTACGCAGCAGGCGCTCAGCGAGAACCCACCCTGGGCTGGCTGTGTGGGCTCACCTAACCAGGAGGCCCCGGACCACTCTCTCGTCTCTGCTGCTGACCAGGGAGCAGCGTGGCCGTCTGGGCCCCCGACAGGCAGTGAGCTCCTTTCCACGAGGGGAGTCCCAGGGGCACCATGTTCAGCCCGTCCTGAGCCCCAGACCCTCCAGGAGCCCTCACGGAGGAGGCACGTGGGGTCAAGTCACAGCCCCCACCTTGGAGGCCAGGGCTGGGGCCCCACAGAACCCGATGGGCTGTGACGGGTGAGGCCCCAAGGGAGAGTTCCTGTTAGGTGAGGAGGAGGGATAGGCAGCCCGGGCACGCATGGACGCACCCACACGCGCTCATACACGTGTTGCGTGCACACAAACACGAAAACGGAAGGCCTGGGAATGGTATCTTCATTGATTAGGGAACTATTAGAAACTACACCATCATCTTTAAGAGGGTGTTTAAAAAGCAGATCCACGGAGACGCAGGAAGCTCCCAGAAGCACACTGCCAACTGAGAAACACATAATAATAGAACAGGGTCCCGCTCATGTTCTAAACCACAATTATATATGTATATGTATGTGCATTTTAAAAAAGGTCAGGACAGAACCAGATCATTCAGAAACGATTCTGTCAGGGACGGGAGCACGGAACGGCGCGGGGAGGGTTAAGGGGCTCCGGTTGTGACTCTGAACCTTCTCCGCTGCTTGGTCTGGCGCGTGAGCCGCCTGCAGGTCTCCCATTTAGGGCTGAGAGAGGTCTCCAGGCTTGGGGCTGCTCGAGCGGCTCCTCCATGTGGCCCTCGCCTCCCCACATTCACGCCTCTGCCCCCCACCGGCTCCCAGCCCCTTAACCCGCTTCTGTCAGCCAGGATCAGCCCTCACGGGGACAGGGTGCTTCCCGCTGTCAGCACGCTGATGCACAGAGGTCTGGTCTCGCTATTCTTCCCGCTGAAAGCCAACAGCTGGCCCTTTTCCTGGCTCTGAAAATGAGTACAACAGAGGACAGGGTTGCCGCTTCTGCCTGGTGTGGCCGTGGGGGCACACGCCTGGCACTCAGGACATGCTGCTGTTACCTGCTTGCTCCACACAGGTGTGGCCAGGTAAGGGATGGTGGGGGCTGACCTCAAGGACCCGGAGTGGAGAGGTGCAGGGGGTAAAGCAAACCCAGCCTAACCCCATGCAGGGTGAGTAAGCAAGGTGGCCAAGAGCTGGTCAGTTCAGTTCAGTTCAGTCGCTCAGTCGTGTCCCACTCTGCGACCCCATGGACTGCAGCACACCAGGCCTCCCTGTCCATCACCAACTCCCGGAGTTCACCCAAACTCCTGTCTATTGAGTCGGTGATGCCATCCAGCCATCTCATCCTCTGTCGTCTCCTTCTCCTCCTGTCTTCAGTCTTTCCCAGCATCAGGGACTTTTCAGATGAGTCAGCTCCTTGCATCAGGTGGCCAAAGGATTGGAGTTTCAGCTTCAGCATCAGTCCTTCCAGTGAACACCCAGGACTGATCTCCTTTAGGATGGACTGGTTTGATTTCCTTGCTGTCCGAGGGACTCTCAGGAGTCTTCTCCAACGCCACAGTTCAAAAGCATCAATTCTTCAGCTCTCAGCTTCCTTTATGGTCCAACTCTCACATCCATACACGACCACTGGAAAAAACATAGTTTTGCCTAGGTGGCCCTTTGTCAGCAGAGTAATGTCTCTACTTTTGAACATGCTGTCTGGGTTGGCCATAGCTTTCTTCCAAGGAGCAAGTGTCTTTTTAATTTCATGGCTTCAGTCAGCATCTGCAGTGATTTTGGAGCCCAAGAAGATAAAGTCTGACACTGTTTCCTCATCTATTTGCTAAGAAGTGATGGGACTGGATGCCATGATCTTAGTTTTTTGAATGTTGAGTTTTAAGCCAGCTGTTTCATTCTTCTCTTTCACTTTTATCAAGAGGCTTTTTAGTTCCTCTTCACTTTCTGCCATAAGGGTGGTGTCATCTGCGTATCTGAGGTTATTGATATTTCTCCCAGCAATCTTGATTCCAGCTTGTGCTTCCTCCAGCCCGGCATTTCCCATGAGGTACTCTGCATATAAGATAAATAAGCAGGGTGACAATATGCAGCCTTGACGTACTCCTTTCCAGATTTGAACCCAGTCTGTTCTTCCATGTCCAGCTATAACTGTTGCTTCTTGACCTGCATACAGACTTCTCAGGAGGCAGGTGAGGTGGTCTGGTGTTCCCATCTCTGTCGGAATTAAAGAGATGGTCACGGAGGGCCTGTGACCGGGAGGCAGGGTCACTGGGCAGCCACCAGGGGTTTGAGCCACCGGGGGGTCTGAGGGGACACTCTGGAAGCAGAGGCACACCGAGACGCAGCGTCCCCCGCCCCCGACCCCGCCACGGAGCCCTGTCCCCGCGCAGGAAGCCTCTCCAGGCCCCCGGGGCCGTCTTCCCCTGACGTGCGTCCTAACCCACACAGTGCGCCCTGGCCCCCTCCCTTCCCTCCTGAAAACACAGGACCAAACCAGGAGGCGCCTGAGGAGCAGACGCCCATGGTTTCACCTGCGAGGCACCCTGCTCCCTCCCTGCGGGGCCTACCCCGCCTCCCTCCCCCCCCCCCCCCCCCCCCTCCCCTCCCCTCCCCTCCCTCTCCCCCTCCCCCCCCCCCCCCCTCCCTCCTCCCCCCTCCTGACCCAGGAGAGGACGCACGGAGCGAGCTGGGGAGGAGGTGGGGGTGAGCACGTCCCCAGCACAGAGCATCTCCGAAGCCCGGGCCTGGCGCAGCTTACCTCAGCCTCTGAGTAACTCAGACCGGCGTGAAAGCACTCCCCCGAAGCTGCTGCGGCTTCCTGCTGCCCGCCAGCCCTGCGCCCCACTGGTCATGTTCCAAAGCCGCGGCTCGGGACCAGGCTCCTCAGCCTTGGAATTCCAGGGCGCCCTGCGGCCCCAGATCAGTCACAGGAAGGGGACAGAGGCCGCGGCCCCCGATGGTGGAAGGAAGCTGTGAGCGGGGTTTCTGTGCAAGCCAGGGACTCCAGGCTGTCAGCCATGGGGCAGCAAGTTTCAGGGATGGGGTCTCCGCGGAGGAGAGAGGGAGGCGGAAGGGCCTGTCCACTGGCCACTGAGCAAGCACCTCAGAACGCAGGAACCCCCCTCAGCAGGGCCCCCCCGCCCAAGGCGCCTGCACCTCTGGCTGCCTAGACCTCCTTGGGCAGAGGCCAGAGTCTCATCTCAGCCTTCCGCGGTCAGATGAGCAGAGCTGGGTTCAGATCAGGACTTCCCAAGTCACGCGGCCAGCGGGTGGCGGAAGCAGGGTTCCCCCTGGGCCGCCCCCTGCCCTGTTCTCCCTCTCTCTGCACACACGCCCGCCCACACCCCACGTGCCCTTTCCACTCTGCAGACCCAAGGCCGCTGCAGAACCCCGGCCCCCAGCACCGCTGATCGCACTTGACCCAAGGGCTCCCTGCTGCTTTCCCAGGCTGGTCAGCCAGCCCCAGGCCTGGGACATGAGCGGCCGTGATGAGCCACCCAAACGAGAGGCTCACATGTAAAGGAGATACCGTGGGCACCAATGTGGGCACCAATGTGAGCACCCCTGCCGCCCATCGGCCGAGGCCACCCTGGGCACGAGGCCCTCCAGGCACAGCCTTGCCCCCGTGTGTCTCATCCTCCGCAGGCCAGCCTGACCTGTCCCTCTGGAAGCTGGGCCATGCAGGAGCCGTGGTGGATGGTACAGGCCACCTGAGACCTGGATGGGGAACCAGGGCCCCATCACCTTGGTGACGTCCACTGGCCAGGGCGGGTCCAGCTGCCCAAGGGCTAGGAGGGGGCCTGACCAGAGGGGCTGCACCGCACGGAAGGGCAAGGGTGTGGGGAGCGGCCAGGGCATCTTCGTGATCGATCAGCCACAAATTCCCCAAACCCAGTGAACATCAAGGGGGTGCTTCTGCAGAGCCTCTGCACCAGGGCTCTAACGAACTGTCTTCGGCTTCATTATGAACAAAAACCAGAACGAGGTCCAGATCCTGCTCGGGGCTGCCAGCTCCAGCCCTCTGCAAGACACAGTTAATGAGTGTTTTTTAGCAAAAAATGAATGAAAACGCTTCCCACTTTAAAGACGCTTGGAGACTTCTAGTACCAGCAACTTGGCAGACAGCAAGCCTTGACAATCCCCTGCTGCAAACACACAGAAAGAGCAGATAAAAATCCCACAAATATTCCTCCGAAGGCAAGCGGAGCTGGTAGGAAACGGGGGCAGGGAGAAGGCCAGGATCTAGACCCGGAGGAGAAGTGCATCAGCCACAAACGAGAGGGGAGCAGCTGGAAACCGCGTTGCTGGGGCGGCTTGCGCTGGGCGTGGGGGTGACCTGCTCTCAGGAGAGCGGGGCTCGGACCCCGACGCTGCTGCAGGGGCCGGAGGGAAAGTCACTGCCCCGTGCAGACCCCGGCTGAAACGGAGACCCCTCAGAGGGAAGAGGCTGAATCACAGACAGACAACAGGTGGACCACACGCAGAGACAAAGCGCGTGCCGCGCTCTGCAGCAGCCAGCCCAGGAAACCGACCGACTCCTACAGATGTGGACCCAGGTGTCCGGCCTGCCTCCTGCAGGTCACACTGGAGGGCAGTCAGACGACAGCCCTGTGAGGCTCTGCCCAGACGGCTCAGCAACTGACAGCGTCCCAACCCTGGCCCTGTTCCCAACTGAGTGCCGGCCAGAGAACCCAAGTACGTGCCTGACCGCTCTGAGATTTGGGCTCCCGCCTTCTCGTGGGGCTTCCTGGCCCCCCGGCCTGCCTCTGAGTGGCCCCCACATGCAAGAGTGCTGGCCCTCGCCCCCGCAACAGAAACCTCTGCGTAAACGGCCTCTGCTTCCTCTCCTTCAGACAGCCTCCGTGATTTCCACAGAAGGAAAACCTCCCCACAGGCTGACTGCTTCTGACAATCATCCCCAAAGAAATGACCCAGATAACGCCCTCCAGCAGCGTATGGGTGCCCATTCGGCACGACTGCCACCGCGGTCATTCTCAGCGGCTGAAGGGAGGCTGTAAGTCGCCCTCGTGCGTGTATGACACGCCTTTTGGTGACTCAACGGCCGTTCACAAGAAAAAGGCTTAATAAAACAGGAATGAAATGGAGCTCCAAAGTGTGATCCAAGGATACGTGAGAACGCACCACAGAGCCACAACTAACAGTGAGCACCCAGAGCTTCCCTGGTGGCTCATTCCGTAAAGAATCTGCCTGCAGTGCGGGAGACCCGGGCTCAGTTCCTGGGCCGGAAGCTCCCCTGGAGGAGGAAATGGCAACCCACTCCCATATTCTTTCCTGGAGAATCCCATGGACGGAGGCGCCTGATGGGTCACATGGGGAGCCGCAGCCCATGGGGAGGCGAAGAGTCGGACACAGCCAAGTGCTGACACACATCAGGAGCATCACCCACTCAGAGTCAGGAAGGCAACAGTGATAGCCACCGTCATCACAGCTGCTCGACGGGGCAGGCAAGGCCGCAGCTTGTGCAGTAAGACCGAAGGAAACGAGACGAATGAGGATTGGAAGGGAAGCAATGAAAATGCTCACTACACACAAAACCTCAGCTCCACGGGAAGTCTTGGAGAACCTACAATAAGCTATGCAGGGAAGGACCCGAGATCCAAGCACAGACACAAACCGTGTCGCCAGGCCACAGGAGCCACAGCTGCGGCAGGGAGAACATTTCATTTAGAAAGACTCCGAGAACGGTAACAACACACCTGTAAGACCAGAAGGGAGTCTAACAAAAGAAGTGCACGATCTTTCTGGAGAAAATGATACGACTTCACTGGCAGACATACGAGAAGACCAAGTAAGGTAGGCAGATACGCCGCAAGCCTGGGCGAGAAGCCTCCATATCGTAAAAATGGCAGCGCTCCTATATTGATCTATAGATTTAGCTTAATCTCAATTAAATCCCAATAGGTAATTTTACAGAATATGCACACTAATCCTAACATTTATGTGGATGAACAAGGACTAAGGGTCGCTATCACCCTCTGAGCACAGGGGTGTGAACCTGCCAAGACAAGTTACTAAGATCGACCACGAAGGTTCAGCACCAACACTGTGAGACGTCGGCCCAGAAAGAGGAGGCAAAAGGGACAGAACAGGGAGCTCAGAAGCAGACTCACAGGAGGAGACAGCCTGCAGAGCACAGGGCAGGGGACAGGAGACAGAACTCCCCGCAGAAAAAGGGAAATCGTCAACTCAAGTCACAGAGCACTTTTTAAAAGATATAGAATTAAATGGTGAGAGCAACTATAGGGCTTATAAAAAAAGGACCATATCTTATGCGTTATGGAATAAGACACAGAATAACAAAGTACAAAAAAAGATTGAGAACGTTGAGTCCGATAAAATGTACAGCTGCCGTAAGACAAAAGGCACAATAAACAAAATAAAAGAACAAGCTACTCACTGGGAAAGATGTTTGGTATGCAAACAATTGACGAAAGATTTTGATTCAAAGTACATGAGGAGCTGCTACAAATGATAAAGAAAACACCCAACAGCCCAGAGAACAGGTAGAAGACAGGCACACAGCTCACAGGGAACAGGCAGAAGACAGGCACACACCTCTCAGGAAACAGGCAGAAGACAGAAACACAGCTCACAGGGAACAGGCAGAAGACAGGCACACAGCTCACGGGGAACAGGCAGAAGAGAGGAACACAGAGCTCAATGGGAAGAGGCAGAAGACAGGCACACAGCTCACGGGGAACAGGCAGAAGACAGGCACACAGCTCGCAGGGAACAGGCAGAAGACAGGCACACACCTCTCAGGAAACAGGCAGAAGACAGGCACACAGCTCGCAGGGAACAGGCAGAAGACAGGCACACAGCTCGCAGGGAACAGGCAGAAGACAGGCACACAGCTCGCAGGGAACAGGCAGAAGACAGGCACACAGCTCGCAGGGAACAGGCAGAAGACAGGCACACAGCTTGCAGGGAACAGGAAGAATCAGGCACACACCTCTCAGGAAACAGGCAGAATCAGGCACACAGCTCGCAGGGAACAGGCAGAAGACAGGCACACACCTCTCAGGAAACAGGCAGAATCAGGCACACAGCTCGCAGGGAACAGGCAGAAGACAGGCACACAGCTCGCAGGGAACAGGCAGAATCAGGCACACAGCTCGCAGGGAACAGGCAGAATCAGGCACACAGCTCACGGGGAACAGGCAGAAGACAGGCACACAGCTGACAGGGAACAGGCAGAAGACAGGCACACACCTCTCAGGAAACAGGCAGAAGACAGGCACACAGCTCACAGGGAACAGGCAGAATCAGGCACACAGTCCTCACAGAGGGAAGGGGTGCCGGGAAGCAGGAGAAGCGGTTGGGTCAGGGCTAGGCAATGGGCACTGAAGGGTGTTTGACTCTTCTCGCGTGTGTATGGACCACGTAGACGGGCCTGGCGCTTTGTGCCCCTGGAAGTCTGATTCCCAGACAGATCCACCTTCCACACCAACCCAGACCAGGCGTGAGAACAGACCACCGCATCCGGGAGCTTCAGGGTCACGTGAGTCCGAGCCACAAGTCTGTGGTGCATGCGTAAGTACAGAAGAGGCCTCGGGGTCCTTTCAGATCAGGGAGGGGTGACTGATTCCACACCCTAAATCTTAGACTCTGAATGTGGGACTGGAGTGTCTCTGCATGAAAGGAGGGGACAGACGGTGCTACAACCTCAGCAAACCTTTGAACTATGACCCCAGTACCCAGCCTCCAGTACTTGGAACTGCCGAGTTCAGGTTGAAGCTGCTATGGTTTCTGGGAAAGCCTCAGACTTTGGGAGGTGGGGTCATCTGTCCTGAGGGGTCCGAGGGTGACCTGCCTGAGAATGGCACTCTCTTGGACTAACATGGGGGTTCAGCTCCCTGACGTTCCAGAGCCCTCCTCCCTGGAGGCAGGCCGCACTGTGGGCTCACCCACAAAGCCCACCTCAGGTCCAGGCCTGGCCTCCCACCCCATCCCGTTGGGTGACTGGTACGTGCAGCCTCTGCTGATGGTGCCAGACAGCATAGCCTCCCCTGCTGCAGAGCAAGCATCGGCGCGGCAGCCCTCTGTGACACTAGGTGGGGGCCCTCCCCTGCGCCCCAGCTGCTCTGCCGCTCACCCCTGTAACCAGGCGACACTCAGCACTCGCCATCGAAGCTTCCTTGACCAGAGAGAAAGCTGAGGGGTAGCCCAGACGCCCCCAGCCAGGTAGCCGAGCACGGCTGCAGGCTATGCTCTCCGCAGAATGCGGTGCAGCATTGCAGGGTCAAAGCAGACACACGCTTAGAACAGAGGGCGGGAGACATTCAGCGAGACACGAACCCATGCAGGCAGAGGACAAGGATGTGCCGGGACAAGAGGAGCGCAGAGCTCAGGGCAGTGGTTTCTGCCAAGGCTGGGCCAGGAGGAGGGTCGGGGAGAGACTGGGGGCTCGTGGTGAGTCCCGCTGCTTTAAATCACACATACGTACACACGCACGCACACGCACACGTGTGCACACTCACGCACACGTGTGCACACTCTCACACACGTGTGCACACTCACACACACACACGCACACACTGCAGCACACAGGCAGCGTGCTGACAAAGCGTGCTATCCACCAGGGTTCATCACTTTACCCTCAACATTTTTGTGTGCTTGCCACAGTTACGAGCTAAAACATGAAGTCCACTCTGAGTGCGCATGGGACCCGGGGGCTGAAGTGTCGGGACACTGGGGTGAGACATCCGAGAGAGGACGCCTGCCCCTCCTGTGCTCGCAGGTCCAGGACTGAGCGCGTCCTGCCTCCCAAGGGCACTGCCAGCATCACCGGACAAAAGGAAGCTGGGGGCATACTCGGAAGCCGCCCGTCAGACACTGGGTGTTCCTAACCGCAGGACTTCTCAGAGCCTTTAACAAGCCAGCATGGAGGTGACTCTCCAGGAACAGGACCCACTTCCTCAGAACAGTGTGGAAAACACCAGTCCACTGGCAAGGGCACCGCCACGTTTCCTGCACACGCAGCCTCCCGTCTGCTGGATTCCTGCATCAAAGCCCGTGGAGGTCGGGTTTCTGTCCAGCCGCTTCACATCACTGGCCTCACCCCTGCTGAGACATGGCCTGCAGGCTGGACTCCCCGACAGCATGAGGCAGTGTATTCAGACCCACAGCCCTACGTGGAGGCTTCAGGGGCTCTGAGTCCTTATCCTGGACCCCTGTCAGGCCTCTGGAGGCTGACTGATGCCCGGGCCCCAGACCCCACTCAGAGTGGGCTAACCCCACCCAGGCAGGCAGGCCCACAGGGCTGACCTGATGCCACGTGGGGACACGGCCCCCCTCCAGGTCAGCACCCAGACCCCCAGAACCAGGTGGTCAGAAAAGCAGCTTGTGCGGGCCTCTCCTGGACACACCCAGGTCTGGACAGGCTGCGTGGCTGCGGGAGAGATTTGTTCTCCCCTGGTGGACTGACATCCTCAGGGAATTAAGTGCAAGATGCACTTAATAAAGCCGTTATCCTGCCGCCCAGCTGTGCCAGGTGGGGAGATGACAGCCAGAGGCGGGGCTTCACCAGGAGGCCTGCGGAGCAGATAGAGGCGCAGCCACTCAACTGCCAGGCCACAGGCTCGCCACAGCCCCGCACAGAACGGGGCCCGGGCCTGCAGAAGGGGTCCGCAGAGCACAGACCTCGTCAAACGGGCGGGGACAGAGAATGAGGCAGCCGGCAGGTCCCCGTGACTCTCCCCGCCCAGCACAGACGGGCCGGTTCTGATGTCCAAGCAGGTCTCGCGGGCGGGGGAGGAAACGGGAAGAAGGGATCTGACTGTGGCAGAGAGCGCACCAGTGTAGCACAAAGGCCCCGCGCAGCACCCACTTCATCTCCTTTCCGCTTTCAGCTGCCTGGGCACCGTGTGCAGGAAACCAGATGGATTTCGATGGTATGAGAAGGAAGAGTCAGAAATCAGTCAGAGATGTTACAGCGGCAGAAATGGCTGAGAACCCCCGACCTTTCTCTCCTGCATAAAAGCAGTGAGAACTCGTGTCAAAACTGGTCAGGACCAACATTTCAGAACTCTGGGGCTTAACTGGGGTTGCAGCAGTCTGCACAGCGCTTAATTTTTACTGATTTCAGTGACAGCAGTGAGTGTTTTGCTCTCAGAGCTTGTATGCGTCCATCCCCTACTGCCTGCAGCCCCATGATACCTTGGAAACCAACAGCCCACCGTCATGGTGGAAACCAGAAGCCAGGCAGCCAGCGGGTGGCAGGATGCGGCGGGAGCTTCTGTAGGGCCCCACCCTCAGAGATCCATCTTTGTTTGTCCTGTCTGGTGGCTACTTTGAAAACCCCACTATCAAAACTGTCTTTATGTGAGCTGACTCCGAGTTCATCCAGTGCAAACAGCCTGTCTCCCAGAGTTATCTGCAAAAACAGAGGCACCTGTTGAATCCTGCAGATGCCTGGATGACAGCTGGGGCAAATGACAGGTTAACAGAAAGCCTGAAGGAGAAAGCGGGAGAGGTGAAATACCCGCAGGGACACTGAACTTACAGAGCCCTGGGATTCTAGACAGCCAAGCCGGTGTGCAGGTCGGGTGGGTGCAGAGAAGAGAAAAGCTCTCACCTCCCGCTAACTCAGAGAATCTGCACGCGCAGGCAGGGAAGCCTAAGATGGAGCTGGAGACTGCGGTGGCAAGACTTGAGGCGGACCCTAACACACACAGCCCCTCCGCAGAGAACGGGAGAGGTGTTGGTTCCATGGATTTACAGAATCTCTGTGCAAACATTCAGTTCAGTTCAGTCGCTCAGTCGTGTCCGACTCTTTGTGACTCCCATGGACTGCAGCACGCCAGGCCTCCCTGTCCATCACCAACTCCCGCAGTTTACCCAAACTCATGTCCATTGAGTCGGTGATGCCATCCAACCATCTCATCCTCTGTCATCCCCTTCTCCTCCCGCCTTCAATCTTTCCCATCATCAGGGTCTTTTCAAATGAGTCAGCTCTTCGCATCAGAAGTGGCCAAAGTATTGGAGCTTCAGCTTCAGCATCTGTCCTTCCAATAAACATTCAGGACTGATTTCCTTTAGGGTGGACTGGTTGGATCTCCTTGCAGTCCAAGGGACTCTCAGGAGTCTTCTCCAACACCACAGTTCAAAAGCATCCAATTCTTCGGCGCTCAGCCTTCTTCACAGTCCAACTCTCACATCCATACATGACCACTGGAAAACCATAGCCTTGACTAGACGGACCTTTGTTGGCAAAGTAATGTCTCTGCTTTTTAACAAGCTGTATAGGTCGGTCAGCTGACCATCAAGCTAACGAAAGTCTTTCCTGATGGCTCAGCCCGTGAAGGATCCATCTGCAATGAAGAAAACCCAGGTTCACTCCCTGGGTCAGGAAGATCCTCTGGAGGAGGGCATGGCAACCCACTCCAGTATTCTTGCCTGGAGAATCCCACCAGGGACAGAGGAGCCTGGTGGGCTACAATCCATGGGGTAGCAAAGAGTTGGGCACAACTGAAGCAACTTAGCACGCAGGCACAAAGAAAGCAATAATTGTCTGCTGAGAACTCAGAGTGTATCTAGGCATCGCTGGTGTAACAGTGTGAGAGAAGGGGAGACAGAGCTGCGTTTAGCAAAGACTTTGTATATATTGAAATGAGCTGATATTAACCCAAACTAGACTGTGGTAAATTAATAACATTATGTTCCCCAGACAAGGTACTAAGAAAATAAATCCAAAAAATATACAGGAAAACCAATGGAACTAAAATGCCACACGAAAATATCATTTAAAACACACAAGAAGACATTAATGGAGGGACAGAGGAAGAAGAAACAAAGGGCAAAACTGCAGAGATAAACCTGACCTCATGGCAACTACACGAAGCGTGGGTAGATTAGATACTGCAACTAAGGGGCGAAGATCGGCAAAACGGACATTTTTAAAAAGCATGATTCACTCTATAATGTCTACGAGAGACACATTTTATATTCAAAGATTAAAATAAGTTAAAAGAGTGAGAACCTCTACCTCACACTACACACAAAAATCAACTCAGAATACTGAGTGGGCTGGAGGTTCCAAGACAGACCTAAACGCAAGGGCTGAAACCGTAAGATGGTCAGAAGAACACACAGGGATAGATCTTTATGACCCTGGATCAGACAATGGTTTCTTAGGTACGATCCTTAAGGTTCAAGCAACCAAAGAAAAATAGATGAATTTTCTTCATGAAAATTTTAAAGTTTACGCTTCAGAAGAATAAAGAAAAAGACAACCCACAGAATCAGAAAAATATTTGCAAATCGTATATCTGATAGCTTTCTAGTGCTCCAGAGTATATAAAGAGCTATTAAAATTCAACAACAAGATAAATAGCTCAACTTAAAATGGGCAAAGATTGGACCAGACGTTTCCTCCAGGATCTGCACCCAGCAGTGTTCTCTGTGGGTCTCATGGCGCTCAGTTGCGTGGGCCACGATCTCCGTTTCAGGCCCGCTGAAACTTGGTATCTCCTGCTGTTCCCGACTGTTCTCGAAACCTCCACCCGGCACAGTGCCTCTGGCCCATGGGAGACAGTGCTTCCTGCTGAAATCGAACTGTGAATGAGGGCTCTGGTCACGCCATTCTGCCTTCTGGTCCTTCTAACTCCTCCAGGACGCGGCCTTTGCCACTGCAGCGTGGACAGGGCCATGGGAAACGACAAGACCATTGTGCAGTGCACGTCCGGGGAAGGGGAGCTGACCCAGGCTGCCCGGCGCCCAGAGCCCACGCGCCCAGCCCCTGGGGTACGAAGCCAGGGCGCCTGCTGCAGGGGCGCCCCCCCTGCCCCACCCCTTCCCCACTCAGAAGCACAGACTCCTGCTTCTCCCAGCGCAAGGCGAGAGCTGGGGGGACAGAGGACGTGGCGCTTTCATCTGATGGCGGCCAGCCAGCTGTCGGTCCATCAGACGGCTCGCTCCAGTCCTCCCAAGTCCAGACCTGCATCCCCGACACACGGCCCTGCCTGCTCCCCCAAGCCCTCCCCCTCCCTGATGTTGGACAGTTACTGTATGTGTGTCCAGGACTTCTCAGTGGGCAAAGGGTGCCAGGCCCACCTGGCTCCAGCCCCCCCTGTGACCCCGTCCCCCTGCCAACCGAAGCCCCACGCTGGGCCCACTGACAGGCGCCCCATTCCTTGACTGAAGCCCCACGCTGGGCCCGCTGACAGGCAGCCCGTTCCTTGTATCTGAGAACTGCCATGTCGCCTGGGGCCTTCAGCATCGTGACCACCAGCCATGGGGAGAGCCTCCTGGGTGTCGGTCTCCTACTTCTCGGCCTTGCTGGTGACAAGAATCTCATTGAATCCTCACAACCAGCCCGAGTCAGGAGCTGCAGCCATCCTGAGAGCAGATGTGAGAAACGAGCTTTGGACAGAGGTGGTCAGCCTCCGAGGACTCAGCCACCAGCGGGCCTGGTCTCCCCAGGAGAGCTCGGGGTTCCTGCGTCTGAGAGCTCATTGCTCCGGGGCTGGCAGTTCCGGCTTCTGGACAGCGGGCCCTGGCCTTGATCAGTGGCTCTTCCCTGGGACTCTCCCCAGGCAGCCCCTCTGCTGCTCAACAGGCAGAGACAATTCAGACGATCCAGCTGCCCACTACCTGGACTTAAGCAACCCGCTTCCTGTTCCTTCTCTCAAAGGAGCAGCACAGATGTCTTCCTCCCTAACGCCTCAAGCTACATGGATGCTCTTCGGGTTTTGATTTTGCAAAAGGGTGGGGCGGTTTCCTCCGGGGCTTGGAGCAGCTGTGAAGTGAGCAAGGATCTGGGCCACCCCGAGCCTCTGGTCTCTAAACCGCCCTGTGGAGGGGGGACCCTGGTGGGCAGGAGCAGGGCACACACCTGGCTTTGCAATAGTGGAACGACCCTCCTCTTTACCCCACATGCAGGGCCTATCTGGGGGCTGCCTGGAGCCCAAGACAAGGACACAGGATGAGGAGCCCAGGCCTGGGGACCAGAGCCCCAGAGGAGCAGGGCTCAGGGGCCTCGGGGCAGGGCTGGCCCCTCCATCCACGCTGCTGGAGTGGCTTACGCTCACTCTCGGTCCCTGACAAAGGTGCCATCAGGCAGCCTCAAGGCGGGCTCCTGATGCCAGCTGGGCCTGTCCTGCTCCTCCTGGTAAAACGCAGTAGTGAAAAGAACGCAGCTCAGTCTCTGCAGGCCCCACCCTGATGCCTGCTGCCCCGGATATCTGACTGGGCTCCTCACCCCTCATCGTCCCAGAGGATGTGTGACCCGCTGCAGCAGCTCACCCAGAACCACCCCGACAGGTCTTCTCGTCCCTGAGCTGCACACACCCTGCTCCTTGGCGCTGGACCCCCACTGGCCCCCAGGTGTGGAGTTGAGCCTGTCTCCTCTCCTCCCGTAGAATCCCTGCACCCATCACAACGGACCGGCCATCGCTACCGAGTGCTGCCGAGCACCTTCCCTCTAACCCTACCCTGACCTGTCCCAAGCCCTGAGCTTCAGCGTGTTACTCATTGTTCACTAAGATCTGGAAACGTAAACGGGCAGCTACTGACAGAGGTGCTCATCAGAACCCATCCACGCCAGCCCAGGTACCCGAGGAACCAGAGGTGAGCTGGGCAGCCCGCCAGCCCTGGAGACAGTCTGTCAGTAGGGACTACGCGCTGAGAACCAGGAGGGCTGCAGAGACCTAGCCCCGCGGCACGTGGCTTTTGGATGGCGAAGGGCCCAGAGGAAACGCTAGACCACCCCTAGAGTCATCCAGCACTGTCCAGACCTAGCACTGCGCCTGGACCGACAAGCTCCCCCACACAGGCCAAGGCTGAGTGCAGAGACCGCGGCCCCTCTGCACACCCCAGCCGAGAGCCTCCGTCTGGACGATGTGCGTGAGGGTGGCAAAGCGATGGGTGGCTCCATCAGACCACACCCGAGACCTGAGGCTCCCGACCCCTCAGTAGGTAAACCGAGAGGCAGGCGGTGACTGAGCGGCAGGCTTCCATGGAAACCGCTTCGCTTTGCGCTGCAAGCCCAGACGCCGTTGCCACGCCAGGTACCTCCTGGCTTCCCACTTTGTTCATGCGTGCACGCTAAGTCACCTCAGTCGTGTCTGGCCCTTCGCGACCCTCTGGACTGTAGCCTGCCAGGCCCCTCTGTCCGTGGCACTCTCCAGACCAGAACACTGGGGTGGGTTGCCTGTCGCCCTCCAACTTCATTCATAGGTGTCGCTATGTCTTCAGCAGTCTTCTATCTATGGTTGAGATTAAGTTGCTAAGAACTTAGCCTGAAGGACCTAACTGCCGTTGTTCCGGTGCTAAGTCATGTCTGACCCTTTGCGTCCCCGTGGGCTGTGCCTTGCCAGGCTTCCCTGCCCTTCACGCTCGAATTCCAGGCGTTGGCTCAGATTCACGTGCATTGAGTCGGCAAAGTGCTCCAACCATCTCATCATCTACTGCACCCTTCTCCTCCTGCCCTCAATCTTCCCCAGCATCAGGGTCTTTTCCAGTGAGTCAGCTCTTCACATCAGGTGCCCAGAGTACTGGAGCCTCAGCATCAGTCCTTCCAATGAATACTCAGGGCTGATTTCCCTTAGAATTGACTGGTTTGATCTCCTTGCTGTCCAAGGGACTCTCAAGAGTCTTCTCCTGCACCACAGTCCATAAGCATCCATTTTTTGGCGCTCAGCCTACTTTATGGCCTAATTCTCACATCTATTCAAGGCTAATGGAACCCGCAGCTCCACTGTACGAGTCTTTGTGGGCAGAGTGATGCAGCTGCCTTTTGATGTGCTCTCTGGGTTGGTCAGAGCTTCTCTTCCAAGAAGCAAGTATCTTTCCACTTGTTGGCTGCTGTCACCATGCACGGTGATTTCGGAGAAAAGAAAACCTGTCACTGCTTCCAATTTTTCCCCTTTTGTTTGCCATGACGTGATGGGACTGGATGCCATGATTTTTGTTTTTTTAATGTGAAGTTTCAGCTTTTTTACTCTCCTTTTTCACCCTCAGCAAGAGGCTCTTGAGTTCCTTTTCCCTTCTGCCGTTAGAGTGGTGTCATCTGCATGTCTGAGGTTGCTGATATTTCTCCCTGCAGTCTTAATTCCAGCTTGTGCTTCATCCAGCCCACATTTCATATGATGCACTCTGCGTCTAAGCTACACAAGCAGGGTGACGTTATACAGCCTCGTCACACTCCTTTCTCAGTTTGGAACGACTCAGTTATCCCGTGTAAGGTTCTAGCTGCTGCTTCATGACCTGCATTAAGACTTCCCTGTTGACAGGTAAGGTGGTCTGGTACTTCCATCTCTTTGAGAATTGTCCACAATTTGTTGTGATCCACACAGTCCAAGGCTTTCTCATAGTCAATGAAGAAGAATTAGACATTTCCCTGGAATTTCCTATGCTTTCTCTATGTTCCAACAAATGCTGGCAACTTGATCTCTGGTTCCTCTGTCTTTTCTAAAACCAGCTTGCACATCTGGAAGTTCTTGGCTCACATACTGCTGAAGCCTAGCTTGAAAGATTTTGAGCATTACCCTGCTAGCATGTGAAATGGGCAGAAGTTCACAGCTGTTTGAGCGTTCTTTGTCAATGCCTTTCTTTGGGACTGGAATGAAAACTGACCTCCTCCAGTCCCGCGGTCACTGCTGAATTTTCCAAATCTGCTGACATGTTGAGTGCAGCACTTCAACAGCATCATCTTTCAGGATTTGAAAGAGCTCAGCTGGAGTTCCGTCACTCCCACTAGCTTCATCTGCCGTGATGCTCCCTAAGGCCCACACTTGACTTCACACTGTGGGATGGCTGGCTCAGGTCAGTGACCACATCATCGTGGTCACCTGAGTCACTAAGACCTTTATGTGTAATTCTCTGTATATTCTTGCCACCTTTTCTTAATCTCATCTGCTTCTGTTAGGTCCTTACTATTTCTGTCCTTTATCAACCCATCCTTGCATGAAATGTTCCCTTGATATCTCCAATTTTCTTAAATAGATCTCTAGTCTTTCCCATTCTATTCAGTTCAGTTCAGTTGCTCAGTCATGTCTGACTCTCTGTGACCCCATGGACTGCAGCACGCCAGGCCTCCCTGTCCGGCAACAACTCCCGGAGCTTGCTCAAACTCATGTCCATCGAGTCGGTGATGCCTTCCAACCATCTCATTCTCTGTCGTCTCCTTCTCCTCCTGTCTTCAATCTTTCCCATTGTCAGGGTCTTTTTCAATGAGTTGGCTCTTTGCATCAGGTGGCCAAAGGTTTGGAGCTTTAGCTTTAGCTTCAGTCCTTCCAGTGAATATTCAGGACTGATTTTCTTTAGGATGGACTGGTTGGATCTCCTTACTGTCCACAGGACTCTCAAGTGTCTTCTCCGACACCACAGTTCAAAAGCATCCATTCTTCAGCGCTCAGCTTTCTTTATGGTCCACCTCTCACATCCATACATGACTACTGGAAAAATCATAGCTTTGACTACGCGGACCTTTGTTGGCAAAGTAATGTCTCTGCTTCTTAATATGCTGTCTAGGTGGGTCATAACTTTCCTTCCAAGGAGTAAGCGTCTTTTAATTTCATGGCTGCAGTCAGCATCTGCAGTGATTTTGGAGCCCAAGAAAATAAAGTCTGACACTGTTTCCATTGTTTCCCCAACTATTTGCCAGGAAGTGATGGGACCAGATGCCATGATCTTACTGTTTTGAATGTTGAGGATAAGCCAGGTTTTTCACTCTCCTCTTTCACCTTCATCAAGAGGCTCTTTAGCTCCTCTTCACTTTCTGCTATTTTCCTCTACTCTTTGCATTGTTCATTTAAGCAAGCCTTCTTTTCCCTCCTTGCTGTTCTCCGGAACTCTGCATACAGCTGGGTGCATCTTTCCCTTTCTCCCTTGACTTTCACTTCTCTTCTTTCCTCAGCTGTTTATAAGACCGTCTCAGACAGCCATTTTGCCTTCTTGCATTTCTTTTTCTTGGGGATGGTTTTGCTCACCGCCTCCTGTACAGTGTTACAAACCTTCATCCATAGTTCTTCAGTTCAGTTCAGTTGAGTTGTTCCAGTGCGTCGGACTCTTTGTGACCCCACGGACTGCAGCCAGGCCTCCCTGTCCATCACCAGGTCCCGGAGTTCACCCGACTCGTGTCCGTCGAGTCGGTGATGCCATCCATTCATCTCACCTCTGTTGTCCCCTCCTCCGGCCTTCACTTCTTCCCAGCATCAGGGTCTTTTCCAAAGTGTCAATTCCTCACATCAGGTGGCCAAAGGATTGGAGTTTCAGCTTCAGCATCAGTCCTTCCAGTGAACATTCAGGACTGATCTCCTTTAGGATGGACTGGTTGGATCTCCTTGCAGTCCAAGGGACTCTCAAGAGTCTTCTCCAACACCACAGTTCAAAAGCATCCATTCTTGGGTGCTCAGCTTTCTTAATAGTCCAACTCTCACATCCATACATGACCACTGGAAAAACCATAGCCTTGATAGATGGGCTTTTGTTGGCAAAGTAGTGTCTCTCCTTTTCATTATGCTGTCTAGGTTGGTCATAACTTTCCTTCCAAGGAGTAAGCATCTTTTAATTTCATGGTTTTCACCATCTGCAGTGATTTTGGAGCCCAAAAATAAAGTCTGCCACTGTTTCCACTGTTTCCCCATCTATTTCCCATGAAGTGACGGGACCGGATGCCATGATCTTCGTTTTCTGAATGTTGAGCTTTAAGCCAACTTTTTCACTCTCCTCTTTCACTTTCATCAAGAGGCTTTTTAGTTCCTCTTCACTTTCTGCCATAAGGGTGGTGTCATCTGCATATCTGAGGTGATTGACATTTCTCCCAGCAATCTTGATCCCAGCTTGTGTTTCTTCCAGTCCAGCGTTTCTCATGATGTACTCTGCATAGAAGTTAAATAAGCTGGGTGACAATATACAGCCTTGATGTACTCCTTTTCCTATTTGGAACCAGTCTGTTGTTCCATGTCCAGTTCTAACTGTTGCTTCCTGACCGGCATACAGATTTCTCAAGAGGCAGGTCAGGTGGTCTGGTATTCCCACCTCTTTCAGAATTTTCCACAGTTTATTGTGATCCACACAGTCAAAGGCTTTGGCATAGTCAATAAGCAGAGATAGCTGTTTCTCTGGAACTCTCTTGCTTTTTCCATGGTTCAGCGGATGTGGGCAATTTGATCTCTGGTTCCTCTGCCTTTTCTAAAACCAGCTTGAACATCAGGAAGTTCACAGTTCCATATTGCAGAAGACTGGCTTGGAGAATTTTGAGCATTACTTTACTAGCGTGCGAGACGAGTGCAATTGTGCGGTAGTTTGAGCATTCTTTGGCATTGCTTTTCTTTGGGATTGGAATGAAAACTGACCTTTTCCAGTCCTGTAGCCGCTCCTGAGTTTTCCAAGTTTGCTGGCATATTGAGTGCAGCACTTTCACAGCATCATCTTTCAGGATTTGAAACAGCTCAACTGGAATTCCATCACCTCCACTAGCTTTGTTCGTAGTGATGCTTCCTAAGGCCCACTTGACTTCACATTCCAGGATGTCTGGCTCTAGATGAGTGATCACACCATCGTGATTATCTGGGTTGTGAAGAGCTTTTTTGTACAGTTCTTCCATGTATTCTTGCCACCTCTTCTTAATATCTTCTGCTTCTGTTAGGTCCATACCATTTCTGTCCTTTATCGAGCCCATCTTTGCATGCAATGTTCCCTTGGTATCTCTAATTTTCTTGAAGAGATCTCTAGTCTTTCCCATTCTGTTCTTTTCCTCTATTTCTTTGCATTGATCGCTGAAGATGGCTTTCTTATCTCTCCTTGCTGTTCTTTGGAACTCTGCATTCAAATGGGTGTATCTCTCCTTTTCTCCTTTGCTTTTTTCTTCTCTTCTTTTCACAGCTATTTGTAAGGCTTCCTGGGACAGCCATTTTGCTTTTTTGCATTTCTTTTCCATGGGGATGGTCTTGATCCCTGTCTCCTGCACAATGTCATGAACCTCCGTCCATAGTTCATCAGGCACTCTATCTATCAGATCTAGGCCCTTCAATCTATTTCTCACTTCCACTGTATAATCATAAGGGATTTGATTTAGGTCATACTTGAATGGTCTAGCTGTTTTCCCTACTTTCTTCAATTTAAGTCTGAATTTGGCAATAAAGAGTTCATGATCTGAGCCACAGTCAGCTCCTGATCTTGTTTTTGCTGACTGTATAAAGCTTCTCCATCTTTGGCTGCAAAGAATTTAGTCAATCTGATTTTGGTGTTGACCATCTGGTGATGTCCATGTGCAGAGTCTTTTCTTGTGTTGTTGGAAGAGGGTGTTTGCTATGACCAGTGCATTCTCTTGGCAAAACTCTATAAGCCTTTGCCTGGCTTCATTCTGTACTCCCAAGGCCAAACTTGCCTGTTACCCCAGGTGTTTCTTGACTTCCTCCTTTTGCATTCCAGTCCCCTATAATGAAAAGGACATCTTTTTTGGAGTTAGTTATAGAAAGTCTTGTAGGTCTTCACAGAACCGTTCAACTTCAGCTTCTTCAGCGTTACTGGTTGGGGCTTAGACTTAGATTATGGTGATATTGAATGGTTTGCCTTGGAAACGAATAGAGATCATTCTGTCACTTTTGAGATTGCACCCAAGTACTGCATTTCAGACTCTTTTGTTGACCATGATGGCTACTCCATTTCTTCTAAGGGATTCCTGCCCACAGTAGGAGATATACTGGTCATCTGAGTTAAATTCACCCATTCCAGTCCATCTTAGTTCACTGATTCCTAAAACATCGACGTTCACCCTTGCCATCTCCTGTTTGAATGCTTCCAATTTGCCTTGATTCATGGACCTGACATCCCAGTTCCTATGTAACATTGCTCTTCACAGCATCGGACCTCGCTTCCATCACCAGTCACACCCACAGCTGGGTGTTGTGTTTGCTTTGGCTCCGTCTCTTCATTCTTCCTGGAGTTAGTTCTCCACTGGTCTCCAGTGGCGTATAGGGCACCTATATGGCCTGGGGAGTTCATCTTTCAGTGTCCTATCTTTCTGCCTTTTCATGCTGTTCATGGGGTTCTCAAGGCAAGAATACTGAGTAGGTCTTCGGGCACTCTGTATACCAGATCTAATCTCTGGAATGTGTCACCTCAACTGTATAATCCTAAGGGATTTGATTTAGGTCACACCTGAATGGCCTATTAGTTTCCCATACTTTCTTCAACTGAAGCTAGAATTTTGCAATAAGGAGCTTACGATCTGAGCCAGAGTCAGCTCCCAGTCTTGTTTTTGCCGACTGTATAGAGCTTCTCTATCTTCTGTTACAAAGAATATAATCAATCTGATTTCTCTATTGACCTTCTGGTGATGTCCATGTGTAGAGTCATCTCTTGGGTTGTTGGGGAAAGTGTTTGCCGTGACCAGTGTGTTCTCTCGACAAAACTCTGTTAGCCTTTGCCCTGCTTCATTTTTGTACTCCAAGGCCAAACTTGCCTGTTTCCCCAGGTACCTCTTGACTTTCTACTTTTGCATTTCAATCTCCTATGGTGAAAAGGACATCTTTTTTTTTTTTTTTTTCGGTGTTAGTTCTAGAAAGTCTTGTAGGTCTTCATAGACTCAGTCAGCTTCAGCTTCTTCCACATCAACGTTTGGCACGCAGACTTTGAATACCATGGTGCTCAATGGTTTGCCTTGGGAAAAAAGTGAGGTCATTCTGTCGTTTTTGAGGTTGTACCCACATAATGCATTTTGGACTCTTGCTGACTATGACGGCTACTCCATTTCTTCCAAGGGATTCTTGCCCACAGTAGTAGATATAATGGCCATCTGAGTCAAATTCACACGTTTCTGTCCATTTTAGTTCACTGATTCCTAAGACGCTGATGTTCAGTCTTGCCATCTCCTGCTTGACTGTGTCCAATTTACTAGCTTCATGGACCTAATGTTATAGGTTCCTATGAAACATCGTTCTTACAGCAACAACTGTACTTTCACCACCGCTGCTGCTGCTAAGTCGCTTCAGTCGTGTCCGACTCTGTGCGACCGCATAGACGTCAGCCCACCAGGCACCCCCATCCCTGGGATTCTCCAGGCAAGAGTACTGGAGTGGGTTGCCATTTCCTTCTCCAATGCATGAAAGTGAAAAGTGAAAGTGAAGTCGCTCAGTCGTATCTGACTCTTAGTGACCCCATGGACTGCAGCCCACCAGGCTCCCCCCGTCCATGGGATTTTCCGGGCAAGAGTACTGGAGTGGGGTGCCAGTGCCTTCTCCGACTAGACACGTCCAAAACTGGGCATCATTTCCGATTTGGCCCAGCCACTCCGTTCTTTCTGGAGCTGGTGGTAATTGCCCTCTGCCCTTCCCTAGTAGCACCAAGGACGCTTTCTGACCTGGGGGCTCATCTTCCAGCGTCACACCTTTTTGCCTTTTCACGCTGTCCATGGGGTTCTTGAGGGAAGGGTAGCGGAGTGGTTTCCCATTTCCTCCCCCAGCGGACACCGTTTCATCAGAAGCCTCCTCTGTGGCCTATCGTGCGTGGCTCAGAGCTTCACTGGGTCTTGCAAGCCCCTTTGCTATGACGAGGCTGTAACCCATGAGGAAGCGCTAGTTACTAGAGAAATGAACATTGAAACCATAAAGAGATGTCACCTCACAACCGTTGAGATGAGCACTGCCGACAGAGAGGGAGGAAGAAGGGCCGGGAGGGAGGAGGAGGACGTGAGTGCTGGGGAGGATGCGGAGAGACTGGACGCTCTGGCACCGCTGGTGGGATGCGCAAGGGCGCAAACCATGCGAAGGGTCCACAAAACTCAAGCCCAGCGTTCCCGTATGGTCCAGAGCTTCTGAGCACACGCCCAGGGGAGCTGCACACTGGGTCCAGACGCGCAGACACCCACACTGGCAGAGCAGCATTACTCGCAAAAGCCAAGTGTCCATGGAGGAATAAACGGCCGAGCAAAGCGTGGCCCATTCAAACAACAAACTGCCGCTCAGCCTTGAAACAGGAAGGACGTTCTGACATACGGGACAACAGGGATGAGCCCCGAGGACACTGCGGACAGTGAGACGAGCCTGTCTCCAGAGGACAAGCACTGTCTGACTCCGCTTACAGGCGGCCCCTAGGTGAGTCAGATCCAGAGAGACGGGGTAGACATGGGGCCAGGGGCTGGGGCAGGGCAGGGAGTTAGTGTTTAGCAGGGCCAGAGTTTCGGTTTCACAAGATGAAGGGTCCTGGACATTGGCCACGTGGTAACATGAATTCGGTTAACGCTAGCGAAGTGTACGCTTAAAAATGGCAAGGCCGGTAAATTTTACGTTGTACAAACTTAACTACAGTTAAGTCTTTTTTTAAAGAAATAGTAATTAGACAGTATATCCTTAGTGAAATAAATCTAAGAACTAAAAGAGGTAGAAAGAGAGAAGCATACCAAGAAAAAAGGGAATATAAGCAAATTTAAAGAAAGAACCGCCAGGACCTTCCGGGTGGCCCAGGGGTTAGACTCAGCACTGCCGATGCAGGGCCCCGGGTCCGGCCCCTGGTCGGGGAACTAGATCCCACATGCCGTGGGGCGGTGGGGGCAAAAGATTATTTTATTATGAAGAAAGAGAAAGAACTGCCCACGGTGGGCTGCGGGGCAAGGAAGCTGCGTGCTCCTCTTCCAGCTCCCGTTCTTCCAGGCTGTGACACAGGACAGGGTCTCAGGCAGAGGGGCAGAGGGAGCAGGCACGTGGGGGGCAGGCATTCTGCATGCAGCCCACCCCCGGGGCTGCAGGCTGGTGGGGTGAGGACACCCCTGGGTTTCCCACACCGCCCTGTGGTCAGTCCTCAAGAGAGGCTGCCCTGCTTCTCCCAATGTCCAGGTGACGACCTCTGCTCCGGGAGGCCGGCTGACCTGCCCCAGGGCACAGTCACGAGCTCACGGGCTCAACTCCCACTCTGAGCTGCCCAGCGGGTAAGGTTCCGGCGTTCAGGACCACCACAGGTACCCCCAGAGCTAGCTCTGGCACGACCGGTGTGCCAAGGATGAAACAAAGACGGGTCATCCGAAAGGAGGCGGGTTTTCAGGAAAGGGCACCTCCGTGGCTCATGCTTGCTCTGTGTGCCATCGACAGGACAGAAAGCAGCCACCTGCTGCTTGGTGGGGAACCCATCTGCCAACGCAGGAGACACGGGTCCCGCCCCTGGCCTGGGAAGGCCCCACGTGCCACGGGGCAACGCACCGCAGCTACGGAAGCCCCAGCTCCCTACAGCCCCAGCTCCCCATCAAAAGGCCCCTGCGGTGAGAAGGCCGCATGCTGCCACCAGAGGGGCTCCCGGCTCACCACGCCCGGAGCAAAGCTGCGCGGCAGCAAAGACCGAACAATGTCAGGCCAGCAAAATAGAGAAAATAACGCAGAGCAGCATCTCATTAAAAGAGAAAACCGCCAAACAGCAGCCTGGCCCAAACCAGCCCCCACCTGCTGACTGCTACCCTCTGTCCATCAGCGCGAAGGCGCAGGCCCCTGACGCCGGGCAGTCAGCTGCCCACTTGGTAGTGGCCGTGCCAGCCAGCTCTGCCCGCCAGTGGGAGGCAGACAGGCTGAGGGGGCTCTGGGGAGTGGGGAGCGCTTCTTTGCTCCTAATTAAAGCCTGTCAAGCCTGGGGTGTAGCCAGGGTGGGTCAGTGCCCCGGGGGCTGGGGGTAGGTTGTAATTAAACCTCTCTGTTGCCATCTCTGGAAGCTCCTGACAAGGAAAGACCCGCCAAGCACCCTGGGAGGTGGCCTGCCTTCCAGTGAGGAATTATCAAATGAAATAATTTGATATTTATTCCACTGAGGGGGAAGGGAGGGGCACCCACCCCCACCCACTGCGAGGCTGAGCTGTGGGGGCCCACCCCCCAATTCCTGTCTCCCTGAAAGGCACACATAAAGGCCTGTCACACGTCCCTAAGTGGTCTTCACAGGAAGGAGAGCTCCCTCCAGATGAAAGGTGCTGCCAGCTAGCACACAGACCCAGGCTGGCAGACACTGAGGCTGGGCCCTGATGCCAGCCAGCCTGGGGCACTGCGCACGAGCTGCCCACACCCCCTGCAGCCCCCGCCCCCACCTGTCCGTAAAAACTCCCCCGAGAAGCACCAGGGAGACAGTGTCCTCGGAGGTGAGCTGCCCGATCTTGCGTGGCCTCGCGAAAAACGGGGTCCTCTCCCTCACTGCAGTGCAGGGTCAGTAGGTTTGGTTCAGCAACAAGGGCAACCTCAGCCTTCAGACGCGAGGCGGTCTTCCCTCTGCCTACTTGACCTGGCCAGCGGCTTCCCAGAGGGAGGGCTGGGGGAGGGGACTCCCCCCTGGGCCTCAGCCTAGGGCATTCACGGCAGTGGTCGCTGCAGGGCAGGGCAGACCCCTGGGCTCAGAGGCCCAGTGAGTTTAGAGGTCAACATCCCCCAGCATCTCGCTCCTCTGGGGCAGGTGGAGGGGAAGGAGCTGGAACTTTCCTGAACCCCCCTTGCTCGGTGCTCTGTGTGAGGCAGGAGGCTTTCCCAGGGACTGGGGGTCAGGAAAAGCAACCACCACTCAAGGTGCTGGGCCCCACCCCCCGGGTCACCCCTGGGACTCCCCTCCAGGGCCCTGGGCCTCCAGCCACGAAGGGTCAAGAGGCCTCCACGCAGTCAGGGTGAAGCCCTGCAGGGCTGCTCCCCCAACCGTGCCTGGTGCCCCAAGCATCAAGCTAAACGAGAGCTTCCCGTGGTTCGGGGGAAGCCAGAAATCGGGATTTTTATGCAAACTAACAGAAGTCCCTGGTGGCTCAGCTGGTAAAGAATCCGCCTGCAATGCAGGAGACCCCAGTTCGATCCCTGAGTCGGGAAGATCCGCTGGAGAAGGGACAGGCTACCCACTCCAGGATTCTTGGGCTTCCCTGGTGGCTCAGCTGGTAAAGAACCCACCTGCAATGAGGGAGACCTGGGCTCAATCCCTGGGTCGGGAAGGTCCCCTGGAGAAGGAAAAGGCTGCCCACTCCAGTGTTCTGGCCTGGAGAATCCCATGCACTGCATACTCCGTGGGGTCACGAAGAGTCAGACACGACTGAGTGACTTTCACTTTCACACAAAAGTCCAACTGTAAGCCTCAAACTGAGGCAGACAAATCACAGGAGAAAGGACCCAGTGTCCGGCTTGGGCTGCAAAGATAACTGCAGGAGTGCGGGAAGGGCCCAAAGGGAGACCAGGGATGGTGACCCCCGCCTAGGGGAGGGGCCCGTGGCTCTGGGGTCCGTCAGAGCCCGCAGGTGGGGCTGGCTGGGCTCTGCACCTGGATGGGCACCTGTGGGCAGAGCACGATTGGGGCCATTTCACAGGCTCCGCCGGTGCCTGTGCCGACTGGCCAGTGCCTGGTCAGCGGGGACTGCATGTTGGGGCAGCCCCCCTGCTCTGGCCCAGCGCAGATGCCCACTTGGGCCGGCGTCCCCCACACCCCTGCAGCCTGTGAGCTCGGACTCTGCCCGCAGGCCGCCCACAGTGCTGGGCTCCAAGGCAGCCAGGGCAGCCTCACCCATGTGGCCGAGGGTGGCCTGGGCCCTGCAGCCCTCAGCTCGGCGCAGGAGGTGACCACAGGGCCTTTGAGGAGCTGGGTTTTGGAGGGGAAGGCAGGCTGACCTGTGGGAATGTTGCTAAGGAAACCATCAGAGGAGCCGTTCCAGGCCTATTGATGAGTGGAGAGGAAAGGGCCTGGGCGAGAACGGGGGAGGGGAGCCGCTGTGGGTGGGGGTGCGGCCCCCGCTGGACACTGCCCTCGCCCACGCCCCAGCCCCACGCCCCGCTGCAGCAAAGACCGGCCACGCAGCAGAGGGAACATGCTTGAGAGCTGGACTCGAACGTGGGCATCGGGCAAGGGCCTTGCCCAGCTGAGCTGAGCTCTAGGACCGCACTTGGGGCTCCGGGAGAGCAGGAAGCCGAAGCCGGAACCGCGATCGAGCATCAAGCAGGGGCACACGCGCGCGCGCACACGCACCCCGTTTCGCGAGGAGGGACCCAGCGCCAGGCCCGGGAGAGAAGCCGACACCGCAGAGGACTGGGGGTCGTGGACGCTTGCACTGCTGAGCGCGGAACAGGCCTCCTCGGGGCCCAGGGAGCACGGCTGGGCTCCTCTGTGGTCTGCCCCCGGATCTGGGGGCCCCAGGGATGGGAGCGTCCCCCGCGGCTCAGCGGCATCCTGGGTCCCCAGGCCCTCTGCCAGCCTCAACCTGCCCGCTCTCAGGCCAGCCTGCCCTTCCTGCCAGCCCCTCACCTGCCTCAGGCCCCGGCACCTGTGACCCGCGTGTAAAGTTCTTCGCACTCCTGGCAGCCCACCTCCCCCATGCAGCGGGCACCCCTGTCCTGCCTGGGTGCCTGGCAGAGAGAGGGCCCCAGGGTGCCTACCTGCCCCAGAGGTGGCCTGACTGGCGGTTGGCAGCTTGCTTTCTAGCCCGAGACCCTCAATGCTTCAGCCTCTGTAACTGCCCCTGCCCCGGGGACCCCACCCCCGCCCCGCCCCCACTTTGCTAAGACCTCTCCCGCTCCTCCAAGTGTCTGGCATTCGGCCCCCCACCCCCGCCGTCCCCCCTACCGTGGCTCTCAGAGTTTCCCTGGTCTCTGCCTGCCCCCATGCATAGCAACTGCCCCAGGCATTCGTGGGTTCCCCCAACCCTCGGGCCTCCACCCGCAGTTGTTGGGTGTGATCGAGCCTGGCCAGTCAGGGACCGTGTTTTCTTGAGTAGAGCAGGCCTCTGACCACAGGGATGTGGTCCTGTCAGAGCCAAAGGCGTGGTCCTGGGACGCTGGTGGCAGCTGTCGGAAAGCTTCCCACCCCTCTGTTTGCTGGACTCAAGAGACCGCAGCTGGGCACTGGCTTGGCTGGGGGAGGGGGGCAGGTGGGGGTGGGGGCAGGGAGGGGGCACCTCCCAGAGCAGAGCCAAGGGGTGCAGGGAGGCCGGGGGCCCAACAGAAGCAGTTGCTCCAGACACCCCAAAGCCTCCGCCTTTCTGCCCGGGGACCCTGTAAATGCCCCCCTTTTCTTGGGCCACTTTGAGTTGGCTACTGCCTCTGTGACTGAGTTCCGCCCACTCATGGTCACGTCTGGCCCCAAAGCCTCCGCCTTTCTGCCCGGAGACCCTGTAAATGCCCCTCTTTTCTTGGGCCACTTTGAGTTGGCTACTGCCTCTGTGACTGAGTTCCGCCCACTCATGGTCACTTCTGGCTCTCTGCCCTCAGTTTCCCCACAAATCAAATGGGAGGACTTTGAAGCTCCTCTCGAGTCCTGCCCAGCTCTGATGCATGGAAGGCCAGACACCTGAGATCTGGGCTGATTTGGTTTCAATTGGCATAAGCAGGAAAGGAGGAATAGGCTGGCTCAAGGAACCAAAAAGTCCAAGGAACAGTTTCAGGTACGGCTTGATCCAGGTGCTCACCCAGTATCTCTCTGTCGCCCTCCTCCGGGCTGCTTACGCTTCAGGCAGTGCCTGCCTGGCCTAGCACTTCCAGTCCATGGTGTAACCCTGGGCTATAAAGAAGGCTGAGAACTGATGCTTCTGAACTGTGGTGTTGGAGAAGACTCTTGAGAGTCCCTTGGACTGCAAGGAGATCCAGCCAGTCCATCCTAAAGGAAATCAGTCCTGAATATTCATTGGAAGGATTGATGCTGAAGCTCGAATAATCCGGCCACCTGATGTGAAGAGCTGACTCATTAGAAAAGACCCTGATGCTGGGAAAGATTGAAGGTGGGAGGAGAAGCAGGTGACAGAGGATGAGGTGGTTGGATGGCATCACCGACTCGACGGACATGGGTTTGGGTGAACTCTGTCAGGACCTGGAAGGCTGAAGAGCCTGGTGTGCGGCAGTTCACCGGGTCGCAGGGTCAGCCACAAGGCAGTGTCTAAGCAACCGCTATACCAGGTCCCTGGGGGGCTCTGACTGGCTTTTCACAGAAACCAGCCCCCCACGGAATCAGGATGCTCCTGGCGCCAAGTTTGGTCACATGGCTGAGTTAACAAGAAGATGGAAGCTTGAAATTCCACCCACTGGGGTGCAGGGCACTTTTGAAAAGCAAAGGAGCCCAACATCCTCCACACAGGCCTCCCTCCTCCCAGGTCTGAGGTCAGGACGGTGTGCAGCAAGTGACCTGAAGCGCCACCCAGGACGGGCTCCCTGCAGCCTCCCTCTCCCTCCCACCAGCTCCTGGGCCTGCTGGAGAGGATCAGAGATGCCTAGCACAGCGCTTCCTGATTCACAGGAGCCTCCCAGAGCTGTCTCCTGGGGCCCCACTGAGGAGATTACAGCCCGTCTTTTAGTGAAACCCCGAGCCTCTGGGCCGGCCCCGCTAATCCAGACAAAGGATAACAGGCCCCTAATTAATTCTCCAAATCTGACGGCGGCGCGAACGCCAGCCAGTCCGGTCGCCTTAATGAGTTTAATCGACTGGACTTGATGATTTTATTCGAAACCCAGGGCTGCAAATTAAGCTCTTAAAAATGCACTTGAACTTGATTGGCAGCAGTAATCCCAACAAAGTCTGTTTAATCCTTGGGCTGCCTGGGCAGGGGCAGTCCGTGCAGGACTTGGGGCCCCCCTTCCTCAGCTCTGGGGTGAGGTTCTGCCTTCTGACTCTAGGGTCAGCAGGGGTCCCGGGAGCCAGGAGGCGGGCCCACCCCTAGGGCCATAGGTGAACTCCTAGGTACCCGTCAAACCCCAGCCCAAACCTCTCCCCAGGGATCCTCCCCTCCCCCCCCCCCAGCTCCCATCAGATCCACACGCTCCTCCCACTGGGTCCGCATGGGTGCTCGCCCCCTCCCAGGAGCAGTGGCCTTGTCCTGCCTGTCACCAGGTCTCAGTCCCCCACTGCGTGCTGCGTGCCGAGCGCTGGTGGTCAGCTTTGCACAGAGGGCCCGTGCACACCTGTCCTGCTGCAGGAGAGGGGTCCCCATGCTGGCCGTGGGACTCCCCTCCCTGTGTGCACGCCCTGGGGTGGGCGGTGGCCCTGCTAGTGCTGAGCCTTCTGTCTCTTCTGGAGGACGAGCCCGGCCAGCGCACTGGCAAATGGGAGACCCCACACAAGAGAGCTGGTGGTCCCAGCAGAGCTACCCTCGAGCAGCCAGCCCCAGCGGACCCACAGCTGACCACTGGTGCTGGAGCAAGCCCAGCCCACACCAGCCCACCACCACGTGGAGAGAGAGTCAACGTTCTGCTGGGACCACCCTGTGCAGAGGCGGCCTGACACCCCGACACAGCGGCACACCACCCCCCGCCCTAGCAGACAGGGCTGCCTCGGGCTCCAGGCTCAGCATGCCCCCGGCCTGGGCCAAGCCAACCCCACGGCCCAGCATGAGCACCCACCGCCCCGCCCAGTCTGTCACGCGGACCCACCAGCCAGGCCCCAACACTTCTCTTGGGGAGCAGGGCTGGCAGCTCTCATCCCCTCCCCACAGAAGGCAATGGGCTCTGTGACCAGCCCAGAGAGAGGTGGGAATGCGCTGAGTGAGACATGCACGCCCGTGTGCGAGCACACGCACCAACACAGGCCACCGACACGGTCACAAGCCAGCCCTCCTCCGGTCTCCGGACAGCTCGTCGGCTGTCGTGTGCTGAGACAGCAGCGTGAAGAGGATGTGGTGAACCAGCTTCTTCATGCTCCCCAAGCGGCTCCCCATCGAGCTGGGGAGCTCCGGGCCCCCAGGCATTTGCACAGCACTCGTTGATGCGGACACAGGAAGCACAGCGCCTGCACCGCTCAGGGCTGCCTCACCGGGCAGCTGCGCCAGGGAAGTCGGAGGCCCCACCGGGCAGAGCCTGCAGGCCCAGCTCCAGGTCTGCCCGCGGACGCACCTGCCCACCTGCGACAGCGTCGGGGCGAGGCGGTCCCTGCCGTGCTCACGGCGGCCACAGGACGGGAACTGCCCCGCGCGCCCACCCTTGTCGGCACACCCATGCGCAGCTGCACGCATAGGTCTGTATTTAATGCCAAGAACAGCTGCAGAGGAGAGTAGACGCCTGCCGTCCGCCGACAGGGGACACCCCTGCCCACCCACCGAGCCCTGTCCTGCTGGCCCCATGCTGCTCCTGCACGCACACCTGGGGCTTGTCTCCCTTAGCTGCTCCTCGCAGAGCCCGGTGAGAACCCAGAGCAGCGTCCGGGGCTGGCCGAGCAGCACCACGGCCCAAGGCCCCTCCAGGGCTCCCAGCTCCTCCCTCCTGCCTGTGAGCCTAGGAAGCAGGAGGCTTTGATGAAATTTTCAAGCTCCATGCATCTTTCAGGAGGAGGACAGGACGGGGGGAGTCAAGTGTGGAATGGGAAGCTTCCTGGACGCTCCCTGCAAGGGCTGAGCCTGGGCGGGGGTGTGGGCCCCAGGTAAGAGGCCCACCAGCCAAGGCAGGCCGGCCACCCGCCTCCCTCCTGTGGTGGTCTAGGGCGGGGCTGCTCCCCACTGCCCGGCGCTGGCCCATAACATGGGCAGAGGGCCGGCAGAGGGCCAGCTCCCAGTGCCTGTGTCCTGGGAGGCTGAGGCCGGCCCCAGCACTTTCACACGCAGGCCTAGCGGCAGCGTGCCCTCACCTGCAGGCCTTAGGGCTGACCCCGCCCCTCCCAGGCCCCAGCTTCCACAGGCCACCAGGCGATTCTGCCGCAGGCTGCTGGCTGGGAGGCCCCCTCAGTCTCTCAGTCTGTCCACGTGTAAGGTCACCAGACAGCCCAGTGGCTGTCGTTGGGGAGCGCCACAGAGAGGGGGGCGCGGGGCTGCAGGGATGACGCCATGGCCAGGGCAGGGGCAGGGCAGGCCCAGCGCTGGGCCCAAGGGGAGGCTTTGTTTCTGGAAACCCCTCCTTTTGGAGGCGTGGGCTTTTGGAGGAAGAAACTGGGATTTTACTCACAACTTTTAAGCTTATTATCTGCATGTCACTTTCCTGAGTCTGTGGTTTGAATGGACCTTTCTCGGAATCTTACCTCACCTGCTCTTTCCCACCTTCTTTCCTGGTTTTATTTGCGGATGGGCGGGTCTCTTCTGTGTTATGACGGGAGGGGTGTGTAGCGTCACATAAAGTGCTGTCCTTTTGTTCTACTTTTATGCTCCTTTTCACTCATAACAACTCAGCTCTTAGTTCTCATGTTCACTCTGCGGTTTCATATACTTAAAACACCGTGTCGTGGGTGTTAACTCCGTCCTCACTCATCTCTGCTCCAGCACCTCGCGGGTTGCTTGCCATTATCTCTTCACCCTGAGTCTCATTTTCATATCTTTTATGATTTTTCACATTCTGAAGACCTCATCTTTGTTAGGTTTAAGTCCCTTGTTTCAAAATCTGGTGTCAGGCGTTCTGATAACATCCATTCTTTCACTGTTAGGCTTAATTCTGTATTTTACTCTCAGCAGTCTCCCTGTGAGTCACCGAGTCTGCAGCCCCTCTTCTCACCCACGACTGTGCCTCGGTGGCCTCCTCACGACCTCAGCTCCGCCTGGGACTGGGTGCGGGGAGCAGGGCTGTGGGCGAAGGCCCCTACTCCACCTGTGAACTCAGATGGGGTAGGGCTGGGGCCGTGGGCGGAACCAGCAGGGTGGGGATGGGGTGGGCGGGGCGTGAGTGGCGCTAGCAAGGTGGGTAGGGATGGGGTGTGCAGGGAGGGTGTGGGTGGAGCCAGCATGCTGGGGGTGTGGTGGACGGGGCCGTGGGAGGAGCCAATCCAGAGGGGGTGGGGCGAGGCGAGGCTGTGGGCGGAGCCAGAGGGGGATGGGTGGGGCTGTGGGAGGAGACAGCACGGCGGGGATGAGGTGGGCGTGGCTAGCACGGGGGGGGGCCACTGTTGGGAGGTATGGGTGGAGCCAGTAGAGCAGCTGTGGGCGGAGCCAAGACAGTGGGAATAGGTGGGGTGGGGCCATGGGCGGAGCCAGCAAGCTCAGTGTGGAGCTGTGGGACTGGGCCGGGGCTATGGGCGGAGCCACCCCGCGGGGGCAGGGACCCTTTCCCTCCACCAGCCTCAGCAACACCAGGATCCTCTCTGTGGCTCCTGGACTTGCTCCTGAGCCAAACTCTGGGAGGTGGTTTTCCAGGTCCGAGGGACCTCCACCGCCACCCCCAAAGGGCACACAGGGGAGCGCGTCCTCAAGCCCCGGCTGGCCACCCATCATTCAGATGTGCCTGTCGGGTGGGGAGGTGGGTGTGCCGAGTTCTCCACACCCCGCGGAAAGGGGCCTGAGTCCCCCGGGTCCTAGCACAGCTTGCCCACGCCCTGACCTCTGCGTGGATCTTTCTTTAAAGGTTCAGGGCAAGATTTTATCAAAATGAAACATCCCCAAGCTTCATTTTTAATGTACTGGAACAATAAGACAGAAAAGGGGGACCACTAAATTCCAACGCTAGACACACGCATCAGAAGAGGGCGATGCAGCCCTTGCTGAGCGCCCCTCCCCCCACGCCAGGCTAACGGGGGAAACGTCCGCGCGACTATGGACAGTTGTCCTGGCTCCATCCTTCCTCTCTTCATGGTCCTAGAGGCCAATTTCAGCACCAAGCTCAGTTCAGTTCAGTTGCTCAGTCATGTCTGACTTTTCGACCCCATGGACTGCAGCACACCATGCCTCCCTGTCCATCACCAACACCCAGAGTTTACCCAAGCTCCTGTCCATTGAGTCAGTGATGCCATCCAACCATCTCATCCTCTGTCATCCCCTTCTCCTCCCGCCTTCAATCTTTCCCAGCATCAGGGTCTTTTCTAATGAGTCAGCTCTTCGCATCAGGTGGCCAAAGGACTGGAGTTTCAGCTTCAGCATCAGTCCTTCCAGTGAACACCCAGGACTGATCTCCTTTAGGATGGACTGGGTGCATCTCCTTGCTGACCAAGGGACTCTCAAGAGTCTTCTCCGACACCACAGTTCAAAAGCATCAATTTTTCCACCTTCAGCTTTCCTTATGGTCCAACTCACATCCAAACATGACTACTGGAAAAACCATAGCTTTGACTAGACGGACGTTTATCGGCAACAGCATGTCTCTACTTTTGAATATGCTGTCTAGGTTGGTCATAACTTTTCTTCCAAGGAGTAAGCATCTTTTAATTTCATGGCCGCAGTCACCATCTGCAGTGATTTTGGAGCCCCAAAAAATAAAATCTGACACTGTTTCCACTGTTTCCCCATCTATTTCCCATGAAGTGATGGGACTGGATGCCATGATCTTCGTTTTCTGAATGTTGAGTTTTAAGCCAACTTTTTCACTCTCCTCTTTCACTTTCATCACAAGGCTCTTTAGTTCCTCTTTGCATTCTGCCATAAGGGTGGTATCATCTGCGTATCTGAGGTTATTGATATTTCTCCCAGCAATCTTGATTCCAGCTTGTGCTTCATCCAGCCCAGCATTTCTCATGATGTACTCTGCATATAAGTTAAATAAGCAGGGTGACAATATATGGCCTTGACGTACTTCTTTCCTTATTTGGAACCAGTCTGTTGTTCCATGTCCAGTTCTAACTGTTGCTTCCTGACCTGCATACAGATTTCTCAGGAGGCAGGTGAGGTGGTCTGGTATTCCCAACTCTTTCAGAATTTTCCAGTTTGTTGTGATCCACAGTTAAAGGCTTTGGCATAGTCAATAAAGCAGAAGTAGATGTTTTTTCTGGAACTCTCGCTTTTTCGATGATCCAACGAACGTTGGATGTTGGCAATTCGATCTCTGGTTCCTCTGCCTTTCTAAATCCAGCTTGAACATCTGGAAGTTTTCAGTTCTCGTACTGTTGAAGCCTCACTTGGAGAATTTTGAGCATTACTTTGCTAGAGTGTGAGATAAGTGCAATTGTGCGGTAGTTTGAACATTCTTTGGCATTGCCTTTCTTTGGGATTGGAATGAAAACTGACTTTTTCCAGTCCTGTGGCCACTGCTGAGTTTTCCAAATTTGCTGGCATATTGAGTGCAGCACTTTCACAGCATCATCTTTCAGGATTTGAAACAGCTCAGCAGGAATTCCATCACTTCCACCAGCTTTGTTTGTAGTGATGCTTCCTAAGGCCTTCAAGAAAATTAGAGATACCAAGGAAACATTTCATGCAAAGATGGACACAATAAGGGACAGAAATGGTATGAACCTAACAGAAGGAGAAGATATTAAGAAGAGGTGGCAACAATACACAGAAGAACTGTGCAAAAAAGATCTTCATGACCCAGATAACCACGATGGTGTGATCACTCACCTAGAGCCAGACATCCTGGAGTCCCAAGTCCGCAGGTGGGCCTTAGGGAGCACCAGCACCAGCTGTTCCTAAAGCTCAGCCCACCCCGGGCCCCGCGGCCTGAGCGCTAGTTTCCTGCAAGCAGTCACCGCAGATGTGATGGCTTCAGGCAACAGCCATCTCAGTCTCTCAGCTCCCTCCAGTCAGGTGCTGGCCTGGCTCGGCTTATCCTCTGCCAGAGGGCTTCCCAGGTGGATCAAGGTGCCAGACAGGCTGGGGTTCACTGAGACTGGGTCCTCCTCTGGGTTCACTACTGCTGGCTGCTGTGGACGGAGGCCCTGGCTCCTTTCTGGCTGTCCATAGGGGCCTCCCACGGCATGGCCCCACTTTCTCACAGCCCAGGAACACACCCTCCTGCTGCTGTGACCAAGTCTGATCAGAGAAGTGATTGCCCCACCACCCCTCTGCCATGTCATGCAACCTCATCAAGGGAGCAGCTACCCTGTTGAACCACAGGCTCTGCCCATTTTCAAGGGAAGGAGATCACCCGGGCTGTGTGCCCCTGGGGACAGCCGTCTCAAGACGTCTCAGAATTCTGCCTGCTGCAGCCTGCAGGTGTCTCGGCATTCCTGAGGGCTTCCGATCAACAGCCCTGAACTCTTCATTAATTATGAATTTTGCCTAGCAACCATTGCCAAGCAACAACTCTTCAGAAAGAAAGGTTCAAAGAATTTGTTGGTTGCTGCCTTGTGGAGATGAGGAAATGAGTATCAGCGGGTGCTGGGCTGGCCAGCATGTGGGCAGCCCTCTGGCCAGGCTGGGCAAGCTTCAGAAAGTCCCATTACCCCCCTGGATGTCAGGTTCTCACCTGTCAAACTGGGATTACATCTAAACTCGCTGATTTGAAAGATGAGCAGATCCAAGGCTGCAGGTGGGAGGGGTCCCGGGGGGGGGGTCCCCAAGTGCATCAGGAGAATGACTGATCCCAGCAGACATGTTCTTCCTTCCACACTCACTTAGCACCTGCCTTGGACGGGGCCCAGGGACCCCTCACCTTCTCATTCACTCCCTCCCTCGGTGGCTCACAACCAAGCACCTGCTGTGTGTCCGGCACTGGCACAGTCGCATTCAGGAGAGGGGAAAGAGTGAGCAGAATAAGCGAGTAATTATACAGCGTGTCAGCCAGTCAAGCTCCAGTGAGGAGAAGTAAGCCTGGAAGTGGGCAGAGGGCGTTAGCAGGGGGCCGCCCGGCCGTGATTTTAAAGAGTGCCCAGGGAAAGTCTCGCTGAAGAGCAAGCTCTGAGTGAAGACCAGACAAAGGTCAGGGAGCAAAGCGGGCAGCGCGAGCGCCTGGGGCTGGTGTCCGGGCGGGGCCCCGGCAGGCGCAGCAGCCCTGCCTGAGCAGCCGGAGGCAAGCCGCGAGGCAGACCCGCCCGGGACACGCTGTGACAGGGCGTCTGAAGCAGCAGCCCTGGCAAACCCCGCAGCAGAGCGGAGGGCAGCCTGCCCTCCCGCCACGACAACCCCGGGGAGGATTCTGCCAGAGGACGGCAGGCCGGGAAGGAACGGTGCTCCCTGAGAGCAGAAGAGCACCCAGAAACAGCCCCACACGTCCGCAGCAACTCCGTTTATGGCCAGGCGATGCTGCAGGTCAGCAGCGCAGGACGGTATTTAAGCGTAGACGTGTTGTGCGCACACGTAATTTCATAACAGAAAGCAAAGAAGACTGCAGCGCGCAGCTGCCATCTTGCAGCTTGGGGACAGAGGAGAATGTCGTGAGGCTTCCTCATGTTGGTCACTCACCGGTGACACCCACCCAGCCCTCTGGTCCTCCTCCCGATGAAGCCCGCAGCTGCCACTGGCCGCTGAGGGTGGCGGCCTAGGACATGTCTCGCCCGTGGGCGCACTTGCTCCCGCCTCGCCAGGAGGGCCAGCGTGTGTGCTGCCATAGCACCGCCAGCCCCAGCAGCGGGAAGGGAGGCCAGCCGTCCGGGCGTCCCAGAACAGGAGGCGGGGGAGCAGGCGCCCCCACCCCTCACCCCCTGATGCTCCTGGTGTGAGCTCCATCTCACAGGCCGTGCACTTACAGCGCCTGCTGTGGTCCACGAGCCTCTGTCGGCGACCTCTGGGATGCACGCCTGTCCTACAGACATGAGGGCCCCACTGTTCTCAGGCAACACTCCCTAAAGTAAAAGGGGAGGTGGTGCTGGACTGTTGAGAAGCCCTGCCCAGGGCCCGCTCCCAGGTATGCTGGCAGGAAGGGGAGAGCACAGAGAGCCCCTGCAGGGATGAACGCCTGGGGTAAGTGGAGCCCCCGCCAGGGTGCTCAGGGGAGCCAGGGGCTCGGGGCAAGCTCCGAGTCGCGGAGACCCGACGCCCGACAGAACCGTGAGCGACCACCGTGGAGACAGGAAAATAGCTTTAGGAATCAAAATGTAAGAAATTCCTATCAAAATCCTAAGGTGACATTCGAGGAGGATAGAATTCGTGTTTTAAAAAGTCTCTGATTTGTGTAGAAATTCAAACAGAGCCAAGACAGCAGCGTCTAGCAGGGGCCTCTAGGGCAGGGTTAATGAGCAGGCAGGCGGGGCACGCAAGCATCTCGCGGTTGGTCGCGTGTAAACAGCCCTCGGAGCTCCCCGCCCCGCGCTCTGAGCACAGGGCTGCCCGCCGGGACCGGCGTCAGGGTCCGCTTGCCGGAGTCCTGAGCAAGGCAAGGCGAGAGAAGGCCAGCAGAGGCGCACGCTGCCTGGGCACCAGGCTGCCGTGCTGGCATCTACAGACCTGGAAACGCCACAAGCGTTTATAGGAGAGAGGTCTAAAGTCTCATCGGAAGCAGAGCAGGGAAATGATGGCTCTGCTTCCAGGTTACAAAGTGCTAAACAGCCATTAAAAAGGAGGGGCATGAACTCTGTGGGAGGAGGCGAGGGTGGGACCGTTTGAGAGAGTAGCCCCGGAACACGTACAGTATCATATGCGAAACAGATCGCCAGTCCAGGCTCTATGCGTGAGACGCCGCGCCCAGGGCCAGTGCACTGGGGAGACTGCGAGGGGTGGGGTGGGGAGGGAGGCTGGAGGGGGTTCAGGATGGGGAACACGTGGACACCCGTGGCTGATTCGTGTTGATGTATGGCAAAAGCCGCCATAGTATTAAAAAGTAATTAGCCTCCAATTAAAATAAATTAATTTTTTTTTTTAAAAAAGGAAGGGGCAATGGGCCTTCCCTGGAGGTCGAGTGGTCAAGACTGCGAGCTTCCACTGCAGGGGGCACTGGTTCGCTTCCAGGTCAGGGAACTAAGATCCCGCATGCCTCATGGTGCAGCCAAAAATTCAAAAACCAGCAACAGAAAGGAAGGGGCAGGCCTTCGAGGACTGACATGGGAGGACAGCGGGGTCGGGAAGAGCGGGTCCGTTGCATTCTGCAGCCGCTGCGGTCCCATCAGGGCGGTGCTACAGGTCCGTGAGGGCGGCCACCAGGGAAGGCAGGACTAGGTGGGCCCCCACCTCCATGCAGACCCCACAGCCCGGCCACCCGGTGGGAGCTCTGGAGCTGAGATGGGCAAGCCTGTGCTCCCAGACCGGCTCCCCAAGAGACACGATCTTGCCTCAGAACCTGATGCCACCTGCTTACTCTCCTTGCGGGCGGGGATCTAGAAGGGGACTCTAGAAAGGGACCCACGAGGCAAGCCCCACATCTGCCCCCGTGGTGCAGCCATAGTCTGGGTGGGGCGTGTGCCCACACATGTGCTTCGGGTCTGTGATGACCCACACGCACCCACACGCACCAGACGCGTGCACTCCTGCCAGTAGAGTGTCACCTGGGGAGTGAAAGTGGCAGCGGGTGGAGAGAAAGGGCCGCCTCTTCCCTTTACTCGACACGCCCCTGGGGTGTTTGAAGGACTTTTTTCCATCTACTAGTTTTACATTTATACAATAATTGAGGGATTTGGGGTAAAGATGGTAGACTGACCATCTGAGTTTCTTTCTGCTTTCACCCAAGGCCATACTAAAAGAATTTAAGGTGTTTAAACATTTGAACCCACACAGGAAACATCAGAGGCAATGCGGTGGCCAGAGGTTTCCTCACCTTTTGGAAGGAGTGACGAAGGACACCTGACTTATAGGCCAGGAAGTCGTCTTGCTCCAAGGGCTGGTGAGGAGAGACCCTGAGACTCCAGCAGGAAAGGAAAGGGGCAGGAAGAGGGGGCTGGGCAGTCTCCACGCACCCCAGCCAGTCCCTGTGCGGCCTGTGCCTAACTCCTAGCGGAGCCACCCTCGGGACAGGGCTGCAGACTTGCTCTGCAGGGTGCGGAGTGGGGAGGTGAGGTCCGGGTAACAAGGGTGAGGCCAGGGCCGACGCAGAGGGGCCACCCTCAGACTCCCCTCCCCACATACGAGCAGCAGGAAGCAAGCTGTCCACCTCCTCCACCCAGTGGAAGATCAGACATCTGGCATTCCCCCGGTAAAACGCTGCCCCTGCCGGCTCACCAACTAAAACCCCAGCCCGAAGCACAGAGCGTCCACTTAGCTCGATTGTGAACAGAAAGCCAAGGATGGCCAGACATATGCAGAAAGCCCAGCGTGAAGGATAGAGAACCCAATGACCACAGAAAAGGAAACCGGAGCAACCAAAGCGAGGCAGGGAGCAGGCAGAGACCTTCTCAAAGTGCTAGTTAGTATTCTTACAGAGATGCGAGAAATGCTACACGCGGTCCAGAAAACGACACTATGCTCCTCTTAGAAAATGACAGTACCGAATGCTGGTGGCAAGGTAGAGCAGCAGAACTCTCACTTGGTGGTGGTGGGAATGCAAAGCTTTTTTGGCATGCTAGAGATTTCTTACAAAGCTCAGCACAATCTTCCCATATAATCCAGCAATCACGCTTCTAGGTATTTACCCAACTGAGTTGAAAATAAATGTCCAGACAAAAACCACTGTGATATTTAGAACTGTTAAAAACTGGAAGCATTCAAAATATTTGCTAGTAAGTGCATGGATAAACAGATGTGGTACACGCCTACAATAGAATATTCAGTGATTAAGAAAAGAAATGAGCTGTCGAGCCACAAACACAAGTACGTATGTATATGGAGAAACCTTAAAAGCCTACTGCTAACTGAAAGATGCCAGTATGAAAAGATTACACACCCTATGATCTCAAACTGACGACTTTCTGGAAAAGACAGAACTACGGAGACAGTGCAAAGGTCAGTGATTACTAAGCGCTGACATTTTTAGGTAAAATTATTCTGCATGAGACTATAATGGTGGATACAGGTCTATATGCACTGTGAAAACCCATAGAATGCCCAACACTGCGCATGAGCTATGGGCTTTAGCTGGCGATAACGCGCTGACAGTGGCTCATTAAATGGGGCACGTACACCACGTGAGTGCAAGACGCCAATGGCAGGAAAACTACGCATGAGAGGGCTTCCCAGGCGGCTCAGGAGGAGAGAATTCGCCTGCCCGTGCAGGAGGTGCAGCAGCTGCGGGTTCAGTTTCTGGGTCGGGAAGATCCTGTGGAGGAGGAGACGGCAGCCCACTCCAGTATTCCTGCTTGGAAAATCCCACAGACAGAGGAGCCTGGCGGGCTCCTCCTGGGCCCACCCATGGACAGCGGGCTCCTCCTGGGCCCACCCATGGACAGCGGGCTCCTCCTGGGCCCACCCATGGACAGTGGGCTCCTCAGCCCATAGGATCACAAAGAGTCGGACAGCACTGAGCATACATGAAGAGTAGGAGAAGGGCAGATTACCTGGGAACTCTGCACATGGTTCGCTCAGTTTCTCTATGAATCTAAACCTTCTAAAAACATGCATTTAATTATTAATTTTTTCAGATGACAGCTGGAAAGAAATGAACTCCAACCTTACCTGTCACATAAACATTAACTCAAAATGGATCATGGAATTTAATATAAATGCGAAACTATACAACTTCAGAAAAAAAAAAAAAAACAGAAGAAAATCTTCAGTATCAAGAGCTAGTGCTATGATCTTTTTAATGTGTTGTTGGATTCTGATTGCTAGAATTTTATTGAGGATTTTTGCATCTATGTTCATCAGTGATATTGGCCTGTAGTTTTCTTTTTTTGTAGTATCTTTGTCAGGTTTTGGTATTAGGGTGATGGTGGCCTCATAGAATGAGTTTGGAAGTTTACCTTCCTCTGCAATTTCTGGAAGAGTTTGAGGAGGATAGGTGTTAGCTCTTCTCGAAATTTTTGGTAGAATTCAGCTGTGAAGCCGTCTGGACCTGGGCTTTTGTTTGCTGGAAGATTTCTGATTACAGTTTCAATTTCCGTGCTTGTGATGGGTCTGTTAAGATTTTCTATTTCTTCCTGGTTCAGTTTTGGAATATTGTACTTTTCTAAGAATTTGTCCATTTCTTCCACATTGTCCATTTTATTGGCATATAATTGCTGATAGTAGTCTCTTATGATCCTTTGTATTTCTGTGTTGTCTGTTGTGATCTCTCCATTTTCATTTCTAATTTTATTGATTTTATTTTTCTCTCTTTGCTTCTTGATGAGTCTGGCTAATGGTTTGTCAATTTATCCTTTCAAAGAACCAGCTTTTGGCTTTGTTGATTTTTGCTATGGTCTCTTTTGTTTCTTTTGCATTTATTTCTGCCCTAATTTTTAAGATTTATTTCCTTCTACTAACCCTGGGGTTCTCCAGTTCTTCCTTTCCTAGTTGCTTTAAGTGTAGAGTTAGGTTCTTTATTTGACTTTTTTCTTGTTTCTTGAGGTATGCCTGTAGTGCTATGAACTTTCCTCTTAGCACTGCTTTTATAGCGTCCCACAGGTTTTGGGTTGTTGTGTTTTCATTTTCATTAGTTTCTATGCATATTTTGATTTCTTTTTTGATTTCTTCTGTGATTTGTTGGTTATTCAGAAGTGTGTTGTTCAACCTCCCAGGGATGCAAGGATTCTTCAATATCCACAAATCAATCAATGTAATTCACTACATTAACAAATTGAAAAATAAAAGCCATATGATTATCTCAATAGATGCAGAGAAGGCCTTTGACAAAATTCAACATCCATTTATGATAAAAACTCTCGAGAAAGCAGGAATAGAAGGAACATACCTCAACATAATAAAAGCTATATATGACAAACCCACAGCAAACATTATCCTCAATGATGAAAAATTGAAAGCATTTCCCCTAAAGTCAGGAACAAGACAAGGGTGCCCACTTTCACCGCTACTATTCAACACAGTTCTGGAAGTTTTGGCCACAGCAATCAGAGCAGAAAAAGAAATAAAAGGAATCCAAACTGGAAAAGAAGAAGTAAAACTCTCACTGTTTGCAGATGACATGATCCTCTACATAGAAAACCCTAAAGACTCCACCAGAAAATTACTAGAGCTAATCAATGAATATAGTAAAGTTTCAGGATATAAAATCAACACACAGAAATCCCTTGCATTCCTATATACTAATAATGAGAAAGTAGAAAAGAAATTAAGGAAACAATTTCATTCACCATTGCAACGAAAAGAATAAAATACTTAGGAATATATCTACCTAAAGGAACTAAAGACCTATATATAGAAAACTATAAAACACTGATGAAAGAAATCAAAGAGGACACTAATAGATGGAGAAATATACCATGTTCATGGATTGGAAGAATCAATATAGTGAAAATGAGTATACTACCCAAAGCAATTTACAAATTCAGTGCAATCCCTATCAAGCTACCAGCAATATTTTTCACAGAACTAGAACAAATAATTTCAAGATTTGTATGGAAATACAAAAAACCTCGAATAGCCAAAGCAATCTTGAGAAAGAAGAATGGAACTGGAGGAATCAACTTGCCTGACTTCAGGCTCTACTACAAAGCCACAGTCATCAAGACAGTATGGTACTGGCACAAAGACAGAAATATAGATCAATGGAACAAAATAGAAAGCCAAGAGATAAATCCACACACATATGGACACCTTATCGTTGACAAAGAAGGCAAGAATATACAATGGAGTAAAGACAATCTCTTTAACAAGTGGTGCTAGGAAAACTGGTCAACCACTTGTAAAAGAATGAAACTAGATCACTTTCTAACACCACACATGAAAATAAACTCAAAATGGATTAAAGATCTAAATGTAAGACCAGAAACTATAAAACTCCTAGAGGAGAATATAGGCAAAACACTCTCCGACATAAATCACAGCAGGATCCTCTATGATCCACCTCCCAGAATCCTGGAAATAAAAGCAAAAATAAACAAATGGGATCTAATTAAAATTAAAAGCTTCTGCACAACAAAGGAAACTATAAGCAAGATGAAAAGACAGCCTTCTGAATGGGAGAAAATAATAGCAAATGAAGCAACTGACAAACAACTAATCTCAAAAATATACAAGCAACTCATGCAACTCAATTCCAGAAAAATAAACAACCCAATCAAAAAATGGGCCAAAGAACTAAACAGACATTTCTCCAAAGAAGACATACGGATGGCTAACAAACACATGAAAAGATGCTCAACCTCACTCATTATCAGAGAAATGCAAATCAAAACCACAATGAGGTACCACTTCACACCAGTCAGAATGTCTGCGATCCAAAAATCTGCAAGCAATAAATGCTGGAGAGGGTGTGGAGAAAAGGGAACCCTCCTACACTGTCGGTGGGAATGCAAATTAGTACAACCACTATGGAAAACAGTGTGGAGATTCCTTAAAAGATTGCAAATAGAACTACCTTATGACCCAGGAATCCCACTGCTGGGCATACACACCAAGGAAACCAGAATTGAAAGAGACACATGTACCCCAATGTGCATCGCAGCACTGTTTATAATAGCCAGGACATGGAAACAACCTAGATGTCCATCAGCAGATGAATGGATAAGAAAGCTGTGGTACATATACACAATGGAGTATTACTCAGCCGTTAAAAAGAATACGTTTGAATCAGTTCTGATGAGATGGATGAAACTGGAGCCGATTATACAGAGTGAAGTAAGCCAGAAAGAAAAACACCAATACAGTATACTAACACATATATATGGAATTTAGGAAGATGGCAATGGTGACCCTGTATGCAAGACAGCAAAAAAGACACAGATGTGTATAACGGACTTTTGGACTCAGAGGGAGAGGGAGAGGGTGGGATGATTTGAGAGAATGGCATTGAAACATGTATACTATCATGTAAGAATCAAATCGCCAGTCTATGTCCGATACAGGATACAGCATGCTTGGGGCTGGTGCACGGGGATGACCCAGAGGGATGTTGTGGGGAGGGAGGTGGGAGGGGGGTTCATGTTTGGGATCGCATGTACACCCGTGGTGGATTCATGTCAATATATGGCAAAACCAATACAGTATTATAAAGTAAAATAAAGTAAAAATAAAAAGGTTAAAAAAAATAGTTAGTGCTTAGACTTGTCACCAAAAGCATGACCCATAAAAGGAAAAATTGATAAACTGGGATTCATTAAAATCAAACACTTTTGCTTACAAAGGACCGCAATAACAGAATGAATAGAGAGGCTACAGACTGGGAGGAATAGCTGCAAACCACCACCACCTACAACAACAAAAACTAGTTATCGAGACTATATGAAGAACTCTCCAAGTAAAAAAACAAACGATCCGATCAGAAAATGGGCAAAACACAGAAGCAGAGCTCACTGAGGAAGACGCACAGACGGCAAGTGAGGGCACAGAGGGATGTTCAGTGTCATTACCATCAGAAAAATGCAAGCTAAAACTGCAACGAGACAAACCTATCGCAAGAGCTGACCTTTGAAACAACGACAAAACCAAACACGGGTGTCAAGGCAGGGAACCTGTATCCCTTTTGCACTGCTGTGAATGGCGCGGTCTTTCAGGAAAACAGTGGCTGTGCCTCATAAAACTAAGCATGTAAATATCATCAAACACATCATGCATTTGTCACGGAGAAATGAAGACCTGCGCCCCTGCAACAATCTGAATATGAATATTCAGAGCAGCTTTATTTATAAGCCCCAAACGGAAATATTTCAGATGCCCTTCAACAGGTAAACGGTTAGACAGACTGTGGTCCATCTGCACCAGGGAATCCTGCTCAGCAATAAGGAAGCAGACTACTGTCACAGGGGCCACCGGGGCGGCTCTCCAGGGGGTGACACCGAGTGGAAGAACGCCAGTCACAAAAGCCTTCACGCTGCATGATCCCATTCACATGCACTCTTGAATTGACAAAATCACAAAGCTGCAGAGGAGACGAGTGACTGCCTAGGACCAGGGGTGCGGGGAGGACGCTGTAGAGGGTGGGGCAGGGACCCTGGTGGTGAACATTCTGTGTTCTGACTGCACTAATGTCAGCATCCTGGCTGAGACACTTTCCTGTGTCACCAGTGGGAAGCTGGGTGAAAAACACAGGTCTCTCTGCGTTATTCCTTACAATTGCCTGTGACTACCTCAAGATAGTCTCATTGGAAAAGTCTCATTGACTCACTGGAAAAGACCCTGATGCTGGGAAAGATTGAAGGCAGGAGGAGAAGGGGATGACAGAGGATGAGATGGTTGGATGGCCTCACCGACTCGATGAACACGAGTTTGAGCAAGCTCTGGGAGTTCCTGAGGGACAGCGAAGCCTGGCGTGCTGCAATCCATGGGGTCGCAAAGAGTCGGACACAACTGAGCAACTGCACTGAACTGATCTCGAGATAAACAGTTTGATTAAAAATATACACCTTTGACAATGCTGTTTTTAAAAGCATCTATGTGAGGACTCGGAGGTAAAGTTGAAGAAACGTAGCAGGAACTAGGACAGAAAGAGAAGGGAAAAATAAAGGCTCCGAGAATCATCCAGACGGCCCCTCATTTCTTAACTAGAGGCCCAGAGAGACAGCAGAGAAGGGACAAGGGGATAAACACTGTTTGGATGCCAGGACTGGGGAAGCCGTGTAAACCGAGCCGCTCGTGCTGACTCCCAGAAAGGCTGGGAATCAGAGACTCTGGGTTCTCTGGGGCTGGGGCTGGATGGCCTTGCTCCCCACCCATCTGCACAGCCAGGGCACCCCCTTTCCCACCCCTAGAAGATGACAGATGTACTCTCGTGGAGGTGAGGCCAGAGGCTCCCGGGGCAGCCGTGAGGCTCCTAACTGAGGGAGTGGGGAGCAGCAGAAAGTCTACACATGGGGTCACAAGATTCCAAACCGCACACGCCATGCACTCCCAGTACACTCACCGGGGGAGAGCGTGGGGCACCAGCAGGAGGAACACCCGGCCCCAAGACCCACCTCAGACGCAATCCCACGCACGCTTTCAGCTATGGCGACGCGCCCACACGGCCCGTGTCCGGCTGGACGGACCTTCACTCACTCAGCACACCTGTCCCCGCGCCCCAGCAGCCCCTGCTCCCCGGCTGGCCCCAGGTGCTGACGTCTGGTGACACAGACTCCTTCCGCTGCTTCCAGGGCTCTGTGAGTGGAACCGCGCGTGTGCACTGCTTCTGCGTAGCATCACATCTGTGAGAACTGCCTGCAGGAGCGTGTGTACAGGTCACTCACTGTCACTGAAGCCCAACACCCACTGCGGGTGTACTGCTCCACCCACCCACGGGCACTGGGGTGACTTCCAGGTTCAGCTCTTGGACACTCGTGCGCTTAATCAGCTTTTAGTGCCTCCCACTTAAATATGAATAGACAGGTAAGGATCACCCAACATGGAAAACAGAGGGTCTCAGGGGCCTCCAACACGGGCAGCAGAGCAAAACTCGAAAGTGAAACTTAAACGAATGTCTTCTGAGCAAAACGGAAAGATCCACAAAGGGAGCAACAAAGAAAATCCAGGGAACAATTCCTAAGGAGTGCTCAGAAAGCAAATCTGCGGGAACACATATTTTACAATTAGGCAGGATGACTGGAAGACAAATTTGAGGAAATCTTCCAGAGAGTAAGGTAAATGGACAAAGGGAAGAAAAGAAACCCAGGCTGTGGATCCAAGATGTCCAGTGTCCGAACAACAGGAATGAGGGAGACTAGGGAAACTCAGCACAGAAGACAACGACAGAGAACATTCCAGAACTGAATAACCTTAGTTACCACTTGAGAGGCCTGCTGAAGGGCCCAAAGAGTGAAAAAAGACCCGAATTAAGACGCATCCAGACCACAAAGGCGTGTGTGGGGCCAACACAGGGCACACGCGGTAGGGGGGCCAGTGGCGTCCTCTTTCTCAGAGCACCGTGGAAGCTGGAGGAGCCCCATATGCTGAGGGAAAATACTCCTACCTGGGATTCAGCACCCAGCCATGCTATTATCAAGGGTAACTGCCAAACATGCATTTTAAAGGGCAACATAAAACACAGCATTTATGAGCACCATGGCCTCAAAAGTTCTGCTTCCCCATACACACTTGTGAAGGAGCCCCTGGAGGACACACTCCATTACACGAGGGCACGAACCGAGGAGGGGGGCATGGGGACCCCAGATGTGGGGTGCACTCAGGACAAAGGAAACCACAGCACCAGCCCGGTGCTGGGCCCCAATTTAAGTTGGTAGATTACCTAATGTGTTTGAATAATAACAGTAACAAATATAGGGCTATTCCAGGGGGGGAATGTATAAGGAAACAACGTGACCAGAGATACTATGAACAGGGCCCAAGACTTTTAAGCCTGGTGTGCTATAATCTGCATTTTTAAACTATACACATTTTATTATGGTAAAAAATAAGTACAGAAAAAGTCTCTATTCACAATTCAATAAAATGAGGTAAAACGAATATAGAGGCCCTTGGCCTGGAAATTTTAAAGCTCTCTCTTAAGCAACATTCGGATTAAAAAAGAAATCAAAGCTCACATTTGGAATATCCAGATATACTAAAAACAGTACAGCGGAGTTAATGGTCCTCAGAGAAAAATTCATAACCTTAAATATTCATGTTAATAAACAAGAAGCAATGAAAATAATTGAATTAAATATTCCTACAATTCTGATACCAATTCCAATGTATGTGTTTTTATAACAGCACCAAACAATTCTCCAACAGCCGCTGGGGGGTCCTGCAATTCAACCTGGTTGAAACCACCCGGAAGGGCTCAGTCTCGCGAGATGTCCACGCCTGTGCCCCCGCCCCCCATCGCACACCCAGATTGTCCTGGGCTCCCCTCCCGCCTGCTGCAGACCGGATGTTCCTACGACCCCCTCCTCGGGTTCGGTTCATTTGCCAGCGAGGCTCAAAGAGCTCAGAGAGACGTGTCAGCCACGAGATAACGGATTTACTGCAGGAGATGACTCAGGAGCAGCCGAAGGGAAGAGAGGCGCAGGCGAGGCCTGGGTTGTTACAGGCAAGATGAGAAACGACCAGCCCCGTGTCAGCGAACTGAGACGTGACTCCAGCCTCGCCTGCCCAGAAACGGGGTCTCAAACCAGGCCGCCCGCCCCTGCCGCGGAAGCTCCCGACCCCGCTGCAGGACCGCGGCCTTGCAGGGAGCAGCCCGCCTCTCCGCCTGCGTCCCCCTGCGGCCCCCGGAAGCCCTGCGGCCCCGCAGCCCTGCCGGGGCCTGTCCAGCTGCCAACAGGCTGCCGCCGTGCTCAGGAGCGGAAAACGAGGCCCATCAGAGCTTTCGAACTGGCTCCGCTGAAGGCCCTCTTGTGACAGGAAAGGGACGCCGGCCACCTTCGCCAAGCACACCCCACCCTCCGCGGAGGGCCACGCGCTCGCCCGCCAGGAAGCTCTGCGCACCCTCTCCTCGCGGCTTTCCTGGGGCGCGGGTGAGCGGCGGCCCACGGCGGACGGACGTCACCCTCCGGCCCCTCTGCACCCGCTCCTCGGGGCGGGAGGGCGGGCGGCCGTGGAACCGAGTATTCCAGCCCTCCAGGCCCCTGCGAGGCGCCGCCACCCTCACGGGACCCGCCGGCTTTCCAGGTCGGCTCAGGAGCGGAGACGTCCCCATCCCGCTCGTCGCTGCGGAATCCCCAGGTTTCAGGCGCTCCGAGCCGGCGTGGGGACACAGGAGGCGCCGCGACCCCACTCGAGCCCCCGGCGGCCCTCCCCTTCCAGCCCCGCCTTCCGCCGGCGGCGGCAGCGGGCGCGGTGCGGCGGCGGCGTCCTGTCCGGCCTGAGCACCGCCCGCACTGGGTCCGACCACCAGTCCCCGGCGGCCCCGCAGCGGGGCTGGGCAGGCGGAGCGGCCCAGCGAGGCTCCCGCGCCCGGCGTCTCCGCCTCGGCGTGGCCGGTCGAGCTGCCACCGACGGCCCGCCAACATGCCGCCCACGGAGGCCTGCGGCCCGCGGCCCGGGCGCTGCCAGCTGGCCGCGCGGCACTCCACGCGGGGCGGCGGCCACACGCTCCGCTGCAGCCCGGCCGGAGCTCGGAGCCGCCGCGGCGAGACCCGCCGGCAGGGGCACCGCCGGAACCCAACGCGGGCGCCTGGCCGGCGCGGCGGCCGCCAGAAGCCTCCGTGGGCCCGGGGCCTCCCGGGGAGCTCTGGGCCCGGTCTCCCCAGACTCTCCTCGTGGCCTCTGCGAGGTTCTGTGAGCTCTGGGCCGGGTCTCCTCCCTGCGAGGTTCTGTGAGCTCTGGGCCCGGTCTCCTCCCTGGGCCCTGGAAGGTTCTGTGAGCTCTGGGCCCAGTCTCCTCCCTGCGAGGTTCTGTGAGCTCTGGGTCCGGTCTCCTCCCTGGGCCCTGGAAGGTTCTGTGAGCTCTGGGCCGGGTCTCCTCCCTGCGAGGTTCTGTGAGCTCTGGGTCCGGTCTCCTTCCTGGGCCCTGGAAGGTTCTGTGAGCACTCCTTCCGTTTTCTTCCGCGGTGGCGCCGCGGCCTCCAGGAGGTTGCGGGAACCCAGGCGCAAGCTCCGGACGGAAAGCCCGGGCGTGCGGGCGGGCGCGGAGCCGCTCCACGTGCCAGGGCCGGCCAGGCGTCCACGCGCGGCGCGGAGCGGGCGCCCTGCTCCGGGCGGGAGCCTCGCGCGGGCGCGGTACCGGCGGCGGGCGGGGCCGGACGGGGCCCGCGGGAGGTCGCACCCAGGTTGCGGGGACTTGAACCGCTTCGGGGGCTTTCAGGGTCCAGCCGTCTTCACGGCGCCTGGCGACCCAGCTGGGAAGGCGGGGGCCAGGCGGACCACCGGTCCTGGGGAACGCGCTCCTCTGCTCCTTGACGGGGGTCCCCTGCGCGAGGTTTTTCCACAGAGGGAGATTTCGTAGAGAACCTTCCAGAAGCAGGAATCGGCCTCCCCGTGTAACTGGCCCAGAGCGGCCCAGGCTCCTCGGGGCGTTTCTTGGGGTGGGGAGCAGGAACCACACTCAGCAGGCCTGGCCGAGCATCCCCGTCCCCCGGCGGCAGCCCCCACTCCTGAGGCAGTCACTCCCTACGCCTCAGCTGCGTGGTCGTGACAAACAGCACACAAGGGGCGGCTTAAACGACAGACGTTTCTTTCCGTCGGTGCTGCAGGCTGGACGTCCAAGACCCAGGCGTCTGTAGGACTGGTTCCTCCCGAGGCCTCTCGCCTGGGCCAGTGCGTGCTCTCCCCGTGTGTGCACCTGGACGACCCCCGTGGCTGTGTGTTCTGCTCTCTTACAAGGACACCAGATTGGATGAGGGTCTACACTGATTTTCAGTCAGTCACCTCTTTAAAGCCCGGTCTCCAAATCAGAGCCTCCTTCTAATACAAGGGGTTAGGACTTTCACATACGAATTTGAGCAGAGACATAATCCAGTCTGTAACACTGCTGTTTAACTAGGGTTGCCAGATTCAGCAAGTAAAAACACAGGACTTAAACTTGAATTTCAGAGAAGCAACACGTTTCTGTAGTTTATCTGGGATTCGAATTTAACTAAGCGTCCTGTGTTTTCTCTGGCAGCCTTATGCTTAACAAACCACTCCAGATTCTGTGGCTTAAAATCACAAGCACTAATTACTGCTCACATGCCTACAGGCCAACGGTTTGGGGTCAGCTGGCTGTAGGCTGGTCTTGGCTGGCCTTTCCCTGGGCAGCTGGCCTCTCCTCCACTTGCGTCTGTCACCACCGACAGGCTGGCCCAGGTTTGCTCCTGTGAGCCAGGAGGAAGTGACCCCTGCACGGCCCTTGAGGCCTTGCCTCAGAACTGGGACACCAACACTTCAGCCACATGATGTGGGTCAGATCAAGTCACAGGGTCAGCCCAGACTCCAGGGGTGGGGAGATGGACCCTTCATCCTATTGGGAGGGGCAGTCTCATGTGTAACATGGCGGAGTAAGGATCAGGGACATTTTTTTTTTCACTTTATTGAAGTATAGTTGATTTAGGATGTTAATTTCTGCTGTACAACAGTGACTGAGTTACACATACATATGCACATAGATATACCCCACCGTATCTTTCCCACTGATGTATCACAGGCGATTGCGTCCAGTTCCTTGCGCTATGCAGTAGGGCCTTACTCTACAGCCTGTGTATCAGGGCTCTGTTTGCTGACCCACACCTCCCCGTCCTTCCCTCCCCACCGAACCTCCCGCCCCCAGGTTGTTCTCTATGCCTGAATCGGCTTCTGTTTCCTAGGTACGTTTGTTCGTGTTACTTCAGATCCAACGCTGAGTGGTCTCCTGCGGTGTCTGGTTTTCTCTCTCAGGCTTCACTTCGTGTGACAGTCTAGCTGCACTCGGTGCTGCCCGTGGCGCATCCCATCCTCTCTCACGGCGGAGCGCCGTCCACTGTGCACACGCACCACGCCTCCACCCCTTCACCCACTGACGGACATTCAGCTCTCGTCTGTGGCTTGGCTCCTGTAAATAGCGCTGCTATGAGCAGAGGAGTGCCTGTATCTTTTTGAATTCGTTTTCTCTAGATGTATGCCCCAAGAGTTGGATTGCTGGATCACATGGCAACTCTTTTAGTTCTTCAAGGAACCTCCATACTGTTCTCCACAGTGGCTGCCCCAGTTCACGTTCCCACCAGCAGTGCAGGAGGGTTCCCTGCTCCCTCCACCCTCTCCAGCATTTGTTATAGACTCTTAATGGTCATCCCCAGTAGTGTGAGGTGAGACCTCATCTAAGTTTTGATTGCATTTCAGTGGAAACAGTGGCAGACTTTACTTTTTGGGGGGCTCCAAAATCACTGCAGATGGTAACTGCAGCCATGAAATTAAAAGACGCTTACTCCTTGGAAGGAAAGTTATGACCAACCTAGACAGCATATTCAAAAGCAGAGACATTACTTTGCCAACAAAGGTCCGTCTAGTCAAGGCTATGGTTTTTCCAGTGGTCATGTATGGATGTGAGTTGGACTGTGAAGAAGGCTGAGCGCCGAAGAATTGGTGCTTTTGAACTGTGGTGTTGGAGAAGACTCTTGAGAGTCCCTTGGACTGCAAGGAGATCCAACCAGTCCATTCTGAAGGAGATCAGCCCTGGGATTTCTTTGGAAGGAATGATGCTGAAGCTGAAGCTCCAGTACTTTGGCCACCTCACGTGAAGAGTTGACTCATTGGAAAAGACTCTGATGCTGGGAGGGATTGGGCGCAGGAGGAGAAGGGGACGACCGAGGATGAGATGGCTGGATGGCATCACGGACCCGATGGACATGAGTCTGAGTGAACTCCGGGAGTTGGTGATGGACAGGGAGGCCTGGCGTGCTGCGATTCATGGGGTCGAAAACAGTCGGAGACGACTGAGAAACTGAACAATTAGTGATGTTGAGCACCTTTTCCTGTGCCTATTGGCCATATGTATGCCTTCTTTGGAGAAATGTCTTACTTAGGTCTTGCACCCATTTTTATTGGTTTTGTTGTTAGAGTTGTGTGAGCTGTTTGTATATCTTGGCAGTTAAGCCCTTGTCAGGTGCATCATTTCCGAGTATTTTCTCGCAGTCCACAGGTTGTCTTTTTATTTCGTTTATGGTTTCCTTTGCTGTACAAAAGCTTCTAAGTTTGATTAGGTCCAATCTGTTTATTTTTGTTTGTATTTCTATTGCCTTGGAAGAGGAACCTAAGAATACATTGACACAATTTATGTCAAAAAATGTTTTGCCACAATCTCTTCTGGGGGGTTTATGGTGTCTCGTCTTAAAAGTCTTTAAGTCATTTTGAGTTGATTTTTGTGTGTGGTGAGGTACTATTCTAACTTCATCGATTCGCACACAGTTGTCCCACTTTCCCACTTGCTGAAGAGCTTGTCTTTTCCCCATTGCCTCCTTTGTTGAATACTAATTGACCACAGGAGTATGGGTTTCTTTCTGGGTTCACTCTTCTGTTCCAGTAATCCATATGACTCTTTCTGTGCCAGTTCCACGCCATTTGATGACTGTAGCTTTGTAGTACTGTCTGAAGTCTGGGAGGGTTGTGCCTCCTGCTTTGTTCTCTTCCCTCAGGACTGTTTTGGCAATTCTGGGTCTTTTCTGGTTCCATATAAGTTTTAGGATTATTTGACTAGTTCTTTGAAAAAATCAATTTGACGGCAAACTCATCAAATGTGTAGATTGCTTTGGGTGGCATGGCCATTTAGATCTTCCAGCCCAAGAGCACGGAATGGCTCTTCATTTCCCGGAATCTTCTTTAGTTTTCTTTCTTCATGGTTTATAGTACTCTGCATATGTCTTGGGCTTCCCGGGTGGCTCAGAGGTTAAAGCATCTGCCTGGAATGCGTGAGACCCGGGTTCAATCCCTGGGTCGGGAAGATTCCCTGGAGAAGGAAATGGCAATCCACTCCAGTACGCTTGCCTGGAGAATCCCACGGAGGGAGGAGCCTGGTAGGCTTTTCACCTCCTTTATTCCTAAGTACTTTTCTGATGCAGTTTTAAAAGGAATTGTTTCTTTACATCCCCCTTTATGATATTTCATTGTTAATGTAAAGGAACACAACTAATTTCTATGTGTTAACTTGTATCCTGCTACCTAGCTGAATTCACTTATCAGCTCTAGTAATTTTGGTGTGGAGTCTTTAGGGTTTTCTATGTCATCCGCAGATGACAATTCTACCTCTTCCTGCCACTCTGAATACCTTTCCTTTCTCTTGTCTGACCAGTGTGTCTAGGACGTCTAATAATATGCTGAATAGAAGTGGCGAGAGTGAACATCCTTGTCTTGTTCCAGATTTTAGTGGGAAGGCTTTTACCATTGAGTACTATATTGGCTGTGGGTTTGTCATAAATAGCTGTCACGATGTGGTGATATGTTCCCTTGAGACCCACTTTCATTAGGACTTTTATCATGAATGAATGTTGAATTTTATCAAATTTTTTTTGGCACCTATTCAGATGATCGGTGGCTGTAACCTTTTCTTTTTAATGATGTGGTATCTCACATTGATTTGTGTATGCTGAACCATCCTTTTGACCCTGAGATGAATCCAAATTGGTTCTGGCATATGATCTTTTTTATGTGTTGCTGGATTTGGTTGGCTAATACTTTGTTGAGAATTTGTACACCTGCATTCATCAATGATACTGCTGATTTTGTTTTTCGGTAGTGTCTTTGGTTTTGTTATCAGGGTGATGGTGGCTTCCTAGGATGTCTTCGGCAGTGGGACAGGGACACTCTTGCAGCCAATCTACCCTGGCAGCCTTGCAGCCACCTGAACTGAATCCACGGGGACTTCCACATGGGATGGTGGGGTTTGGACACAGAGCAAAATGGGAGCCAGTCATGGGGGAGGCGGGAATGGTCCTCAGTGAAGAAAAGCGCTTGATTTCTCCAAAGCCTGCTCTGCAGATTCTGCTCTGAGGTGGGCGGTTGTCAACCACAACTAATCACAGGCATACATAGCATGGTGCTACTGCAAGTCTGAAAAGAAAACTCAGGATGGAAGAAGAAATTTCTGCAAATCATGTATCTGATAACGGACGTGTACCTGTAATATAGACAAAACGCTGACAATTAAATAATGAAAAGACAAATGGGCAAAGATCTGAGCAGATGCTTCTCCAAAGAAAGCACATACCCAGTAAGGGGCCAATAAGCAGACGAAAAGACGCTCAGCGTCACGAGCCGCCAGGGAAAGGCCACTCAAAGCCACAGTACACGACTTCACACCCCCTAGGATGGCAGTGGCCAGAAAGCAGATGCTCACTAGTGCTGGGGCGAATTCAGAGGAATTGGGGCGTGTGTGTGCCGCCCAGCCACGTTCCGCTCTTTGCAACCCCAAGGACTGTGGCCTGCCAAGCTTTTCTGCCCATGGATTTTCCAGGCAAGAATACTGGAGTGGGTTGCCGTTCCCTTCTGCAGAGAATGTTCCCAAACCAAGGGTCGAACCTAGGTCTCCTGCACTGAAGGCAGCTTCTTAGCCTCCAGGGGAGCCCCTGGTGCACTAATAGTGGGAAGGCAAAATGGTGCAGAGACTGCGGAAAGCAGTCAGGCAGTTCCTTAAAGTACTAGAGTTATCATATGATCTAGCAATTCCACTCCTCGTACGTGCCTACGAGAATGAGCGTACGTTCACATGAAAACCTGTACACAGATGTGCGCAGAAGTATTGTTCTTAAGTCAAGAACTGGAAACGACTCAAACGCCCTTCAGCTGATGAACGGATGGACACATCCACGCAGGGGAGTGTCATTCAGACGTCAGAGGAGTGAAGCGTGGTGCAGGCTACCAGACACGAACCCTGAGAACATGACACTAAGGGAGAGAAACCAGACACAAACAGCCACGTACGGCGTGCCTGTATCTGCATCAAGCGTCCAGAACCGGCAGATCTACGGAGACAGCGAGCAGGGCAGGAGCCAGGGAGAAAGGGCGCGAGTGGAAGCTACCAGGTGTGGGGGCTTTTCTGGGGTAATGCCTGGGGTCTAAAAGGCACTGCAGTGGTGGTCGTGCAGCTGTGTGGCCAGGAGCCACTAAGCTGTACACTGAGTGGTCAACTGTATGTGGCGTGACCAGCAGCTCAGCAAAGCTGCCGAGGAAGCAAAAATCAGAGCCTTTCCTCTCTTCCCCAGTTCTCTCCCCAAGCTCGGGGAGATCCACCACAGCACAGGGAACTAAGACACCCTCTGTTAGCAGAACGCTCTCTCCAAAGAAGCAACAGTTCAGACAGACATCAGCGCACACACACACCATGCTCTTCACCTCTAGGAAACTGGTCTAGTCCCACTCTGTCCAGTGGAAACAGAAAATGAGCTACACAGTTTTAAACTTTCTAGTGGGCACACTTACAAGTTAAAAGCAACACGTGAAATTTAACACCATCTTAGGTAAGCCTGTCTACCCCATTATCATCACTTCAAACGTGTCCACAGACACGATTTTCATGAGCTATTTCACATCCTGTGTGCTTTACATCAGCACCACTCTCAGCTCAGGTGGCCCGTCTAACTCTCCCAGCCGCAGAGCCTCCAGCAGTGAGATTCAGTCTGCATCCCCACGACAGATCAATGTGAGCAAAGCCGGAAAAAGGAATCTGTTGGCTAATTACCTGAAGGCCACAGAGCTCCTGTCTACTGGTGGGGCTGGGTCCAGGAGTTTAGTCTCTCTCTTCCCCTCATCTCTTAGCTCCACACTTTGGAGCCCGTGCCACCGCTGCCCCAAGGCACCCCACAGTAAGGAGTATCCACTCTTTTCAGCAGTTTCGGGGAAAACAGTTGCTCCTGATGACGTGGCATGCTCAGCCTGATCCGCACGGATGCTCTGACCAGTGAGCTGGGGTCACAGCCCCGCTGACAGACTCCCCTGGGTGTGGAGAGAGAGCAGCTCCCAGGACCAGGGACTCAGGCCACAGACGAGCCCAGAACCTGCAGCCTAGCCCAGCACGGCCTCTGGGGTTGAAGACGCACTGCTGGTATCTTGTTAACGTAGCTTCTTAATTGTCTGCAGTTTAATCTTGCTTCCAAGCCTCTGCCCTACCAAGAAGTAGGAACAAACCTTACACTTTCAAGTATCTTAATCTAGTGGTATTTAAGTAGTCTCCTTTGGGGACTTTCGTGGTGGTCCATTGGTTAAGACTGCACCCTGAAATGCAGGGAATACAAGTTCGATGCCTGGTGGGGGAATTAAGATCCCACATGCTGCGGAGCAACTAAGCCCCTGTGTGGCAACTGCTGAAGCCCGTGTGCCATGTGACTAAACTTAGACCAGAGGCAGCCAAATAAATAAAGATTAAGAATAAAATCAACAGTCTCCTTTGGGAAAACGTTAAGTTCCAGGTGGTAGTTCAACTCCCTAACAGGGCTCTTCCTCCCTTTATCGTCTTCCCATGATGGTGGCGGGGCCTGAGGCAAAGGTGACGAGGCTTCCTGGCACTAGGAACGGAGGTCTGCTCCTCTCCTGGCCTCCAGTGGGAGTGCCTCACCCACTCAGGGGCGTCCTGCACATCTGGACACGTTGTGCACTGCACACCTCCACAGGGGTCCCATCAACTCAGGCTACAGTGGACACAGGTCTTCCCGGAGTGGTGTGTGCAGCAGCCTCGATCCTGCTCACCTCTGGTCCTCGGCCTCGGTCCTCACTGCGCGTCCTGGCTCGGGGGCACCTGCAGCCCCTCTGCAGCGACTGCGGAAGCCGCTCTGCTGCCTGGCCTGCTCAGCAGCCTCCTCTTCCGGACTCTAGGCTCCTTCCTGCAGCTGGCGGCCCCACCAGCATCTCTGTGCCTCGGCCAGCCTCGCTGGACAGGGGCGCTATCCTCCAGCCCCTCATTCTGCCCCTTCCTCACCAGTTAGGGCAGGGGCCGCCCTCGCCGGGCCCCCAACCCCTTGCTTGAGTCCTCGCTGGCGGAACTCCAGTGCTGGCGACACTGGGGCAGCCTGAGGGGGCTCTGGGACCCCGGCCCTCGCGACGGCTCCGCCCTCCAGGGCACAGTCAGCCGGCAGGGTCGCCTGGGGCTGCTCCCCTCTGTGTGGCCCAGGAGGCGGGTACTGAGTCCGAGGGCCGCGCTCCTAGCTGGGAGAGCCCTTCCCCAGAGCCTTGAGAGGAACGTGCCCCTCAGAAAATCAACTCACACAAGGAAGGGAAAGGGGCTCCTTCCTGCGCTACGGGCTGCTCCACGGCCCAGCCCCACCCCGCCCCCTTCGCGGCACACCCGGGAGTGGAGTCCCGGAGGGACCGGGCCTCAGGGCGCGCGGGCGGCCTGGGGGCTGACGGACGCGGCAGCAAGGGCGGCGGGCGGCGGCGAAGACGCCTGGCTGGGGAGCGTGGGGGCTTCGGGGCGCAGACCGCGGCCCTCAACGCCGAGGCGTCCTCCCCGCCGGAAGTGAAGGGCCGCGGCACGCGCCCGGAAGGAAGCCACGCGCCCGGAAGCGGAAGTGCGCGATGGGGCGGCGGCTTGGGCCCGGCGTGTGGTGACTTCGGCGCCCTGGAGGAGCCTTGGGAGGGGCCCGCGGGCTCCAGGTGCGATTGGGGGCCCGCGCTCCTTGCTTCCCAAGGAGCCTAGGACAGCCTCTGCCTCTCCTGGGGCCCGGGGTCCCCCTCAGCGTGGGCCACCTTGGGCCTCGCATGCTGCCGACCCAGCCTCTGCTCCCTGGTGGAGCACGGCCGCCCGAGTCACCCTGGCCCGAGGGGCACTGCCCCTCTCCCGGTAGCCCTTCCTGCCTGTTCAGCTGGCCGCCACCACGGGCCCCGTGTGCAGTCACCAGGGTGTTCCCGGCGCTGTTACCTGAGCCCTTCCTCCCCATCGCCACGGCTTCGTGCAGAGCTTGGCACACGGAAGGGCTCAGCCCCGCGTGCCGAGCCTTCGCTCTGGCCAACAGACACCCCCACGCCATGCGCTGCCCAGCGCAGCAGGCGAGCCCCGGCCTTGGCAGTAAGGGCTTAGAGCCTGGATGCTCCCACGTGCACGACAGTCAGATGGCGCCACCCCCACCCCCATCCCACTTGATTTGAGCGCTGATTGCGCCCAGAGACCCGTGCCTGCTTTGACGTGCCCGCCGAAGGGCCTGAGGCCCTCGGCAGGGCTGATTGCGCCGGAAAGCTGGAGGGGACAGAGCGATGCGAACAGGCCACGTCACACCCCCAAATGGGACCGTGTTTGCTAAATTTGTTTCCGATGCAATTTCATGCTGATTACACTGATTTCTCTGGTGATTGAGCCTGGCGCTGAGCTCGCCGCCCCGCAGACCGGCTGTCAGGATGGGCCCGTTTTTGGAGCAGGAGGTACTGATGATGATTTATGGGCCTCTGTCAGCGCTCTCCGGGTGGAGATGCTGCAGGCAGGCTGGAGCGCCACCGGCTTCTCTGGGGACCTCTCCTGCCGCGTGGCCGGCTTTCAGTCCCCCAAGGCCACTCCCCATCATGCTCCTCAGCTTTCCTGTGTCTGTGTGGCTGTGAGCTCCACACCAGTTCACTTGGCCAGAACGGCGGCTGAACCACGAGGGGACCGTCAGCCTCGTCACTGTCACCACCTGGCTCAGCCTGCAGGTCGGGCACAGACAGAGGTGCAGGTCGCTCTCGGGTCCATCACACCCCTCCTGTTCTGACATAGGCGGGAGCCCAGGTCAACAGGACCCTCAGGTCCTGGTTTAAGTCTCAGCTGGAATGCCCAGTGGCCCTGGGGCCAGTTGTGATGCTGGGCCCCCCACCCTCAGGGCCCACGGAAGAACAAAGGTGGGGGTTGTGGGGGCCCCTGCTGCATCACCCCCTGAGGGCAGGAGCCTTGACACCCCGGGAAATGCTGCTCAGAGCGGGGGCGGGGCAGGGGGTGAGATGGGCTGGCTGTTGTGCTGCCCGCGTGGCTCCACCCTAGACCCCTCCCAGCAAGGAAAACCCGGAGCCGTGAGTTTTAGCAAAAATGTTTACTCTCCTTAATGTGTGTGTATTTACAAGTACTAAATCTGAGACAGTAAAATAGGAAATAGCCGTGTATTTACACAACCTGCAAGCCTAGCACCGTCAGCCACGCCGCCCCTGGGAGAGGCAGCGGCCGAGGGGCCGCTCAGGCCGCCGAGCGATTGCTCTTCTTTTGGGTGGGGGCTCTGCGGCGTTAAAGGACAGCTAATTGTGGGCTTCGTCTTAAAAATATCTCTCTCTCTAAATATATCTATTCTAGCTTGTGTAGCACCAACGGCGTGAGCCCTCAGCTCCAGCACTGGGGGGAGAGCCGGGCAGGGCTCGCTCAGCAAGGGCAAAGCAGGGGGAGGGGGGCCTCTCCTGTGGGACGGGGCTGGGCCCGGGTCAAGGAGTGTGGGCAAGCTCGAGGTATATGGAGAGGCCAGGCTCCCGACCGTGGCCGAGCCATCCCTGGCGCTCCTGAGAGGCGTGCGGGCGAGAGCGAGGGAGGCAGCCCAGGGCAGCAGGCAGTAGCAGCAGAGTCCGGGCAGGTGGGCAGTCTGGCCCCGCCTCCCGGCCCCAAGACTGCAGAGCAGGGCTCCACTCCGTGCTCCAGCCGCCCTCTGGCCAGAGCTGGGCTCGGGGTCGGAGTGCCAGGCAGGAGGATACAGAGGTGCGAAGGGCGAGACAGGCCGGGGGCTGGGTGACGAGGATTCGGCCTGACTCCTGCCCCGGGAAGGAGGTGCGGCCGTGCTGCCGGTCGACGGCAGGCTCAGGTCCGTGATTGGCTCGTGTGTAAACAAGCAGCGCTAAAGTGCTCGCCCCAACCCGCCTCTGTGCTCTGCGAGGCCACGCGCTGGGCAGGGCAGGCGGCTCCGCGCTTCTGCGTCCCCACCGCCCAACCTGCCGACCCGACCGCGGGACGGGCGCGAGGACCAGGGAGGCCCAGGAAGGGGGTGGGGACTGGATTCCGAAGAGGGTGATGCCGGGGGCCAAGGAGCCCCCTGGCCGGAGTGGGGCTGGAAGAACGGGGGCTTCGATCAGAAGCAGCTTCAGGGAAGACTCGGGGGGAGAGGCCCACACACAGGAACCCGGCGCCTGCCTGGCCTGAGCTCCTGCGGGACACCCACCGCGTGGGGGCCCGAGCCCTACTCAGCGCCCGTGGGGCCTGGGGGCCTCTGACCCCCAGTTCCAGGAGCTTCCTGAGTCAGGAGGTGGTGGACTTCACCCCTCCTCCCGCGGGGGAGCAGCTGCTCAGCTGATGGAGGCTCTCAGGGGGCTCACGCCGCGTCGGGGAAGGCGCGGGGCCGGCCACAGTTAGCTGTCCCTTAAAAGTCCGCGGGGATCTGTAGTACCGTCGAAAAAGTGAATTGAAAAGGGGACGGGCCACTGCCTTCACAAGTGACTGATTAATTAAAAAACATGAAAAAAAGGGGCCTAACAACCTCTAGTATTCAACACTTGCAGTTTTAAAAAGGTCAAGTCATACTAAACGCTAGCACAGTCATGCAGGGATCCACGGCCGCCTCCGGGAAGCTCTCGGCCGGGCAGTCTGTCCTCGCATCGACGCCGAGACAGGCTGCCCTGCAGTGGACGCGGAGGTCGGGCACTCCAGCAGGGGACGCTGGCCACGCCCGTTTGGTTTGGCTGTCCCGGTGCCTCGGCTCTTACTCTAAACTGTAAAATTCCTCCTCCTCCAGTTAACTGTACAGGACCCCACTGGGGCTGGAGACAGGCAGAGCCACATATATATATATATATGTATATATATGTACAGGTTTTTTAATTAAAAATGTGTACTCTTGCTAGCTGAGGGCAGGGTGGGCAGCCCCGACCTCCAAGCCCTCTGGTCACTGCGTCCTACTCCCGGCCAGGCCACTGTGTAGGGTCCGAGGCCCCCACAGCTCCAGCTGTCCAAGCACAGAAGGACCCCCTGTTCCCCTAAAAAACGAGCAACGTCCCCCAAGCGTCCCCCTCTCCAAGGGGCCAGCACGCTGCTGAGGGGCCAGACTGAAGCCGCAGGAAGGTGGGCGGGAGGCTGGGGGATGGGCAGGAGGCTGATCAGGCAGGCTCCTGGGCCCTCCACAGCAGAGAGCTCAGCCTGGGGCAGGGCGGGTTTCGGTGGGGAGGGGGGAATAAATAAGGGGAACGTGCACTCACGGCCCAGAGCCCCAGGCCCAGTGGCTCCCAGAGGCACAGCCCTGAGGACAAAAGGGGACCCGAGTCCTTCCGGAAGTCACCTGGCCCCGCGTGGAGCCATCCTGCAGCCCCTCCATAGGAGGGAGCCGGGGGCCTCTCTCTGGGCGAGGTCGACGCGGTGCTCCGGCCTCGACCGCGGAGAGCACGCGGTGAATCGGAGGATGGCGGCGGGCGTAGGGACGCCAGGACGTGGCAGGTGGGTGGCGCTGGCCCAGGCTGACTTCAGCGCCCTGCGGCGGGGCCCTGGGCATGCCGCCTCCCCGCCCAGGCTGCCAGCCAGGTCTAGCCTTCAGATTCTGCCCAGGAGGCGGGCACACCGGCCTGCCTGGCCCGCTGGCCTCCGCAGCCTCGCCCCTCCTTCCTGGAGAGCTCTGGCAGTGCCCCTGCTGTCCTGAGGGGGCCGGGTCACACCTGGGCTCCCCGGCCCCCTGCAAACAGCTCTGGGCGCAGGGAGGGCTGCAGACACCGCCTCACCCACACCAAGGAAGAGCCAGGACCCCATAGGCGGGAAGGGGACGCAGGGGCCGGGGTCCGGGGCCGCACACCGGGCCCCAGCGCAGGACCCTGGCACGGCGGGCGAGGCAGCCTCCGTGGACCTCCCAGCTCTGGCCGCCGGGCGGAGGCCGCCGCCAGGGCCCTCTCACTCACTGCTGCTGGCCGGGCGGTTGGGCCGGTGGCTCAGCTGCTCAGGGCCATGGTGTCCACCACCTGCTCCAGCCTGCCACGGAGCCGCTGCCGCCGCGCCTGCTCATCTTTCTCCAAGGCCATCAGGATCTGCAGAGGCGGGCAGAGGCCTCAGGCTGGCTCCAAGGCCACACACAGTGCCCGCCGCCGCAGCCTGAGGGACCTGGGCTTGGAGCCAGGACCCCCAGGTCGCCAGGGTCTCCTCCCCACCCTCTTCCCCTGAAACCACCCAAACGGGGCTCGGGTCCCCTGCCAGCCCTTCGGGTCCCCGAGGTGCAGTGTCTCTGAACTCCCAGGCGTCCTCTGTGACCCCTGCTCACACTGGTGTATCCTGCGGGCAGGCAGCGCCGCCCCCCACGGCGGCCATGTTGCCATCCCCGCCCTCCCCCTGCAGCCCCTGTCTCTGTGCCCCTCACTGAGCCCCACCCCAGGTCACGGCGGGGCCCGCCCCCCCCTCCCCTAACCTCCCCTGCCCCAACCGCAGCCCCTGCCCGCTGGCCCCGGGCTCAGCACAGCCGCTTCTCTGCTCTGTGGTCCCTCCCCAAGCCCCCTCCTCCGGTCTCAGCTCGTCCCCCGGTTCCGCTGCCACCCCCAAGTCCGACCCGGTGGCCAAGTCTCCGGAGCTGACCGCTCCACCCTCTCAACCCAGGAAACCAGGCTCATGACCCTCCCCTTCGCCCACCCCATCCCACTTCTTGACATGCCCGCCCTGCCCTCCAGCCCCTGGCAGGCGGGTTCTGTGTGCCCGGGAGAAGCCCGCACCCCTGACGCCCACATACCCCACAGCCACGGCCACCCTCCTCCTGGGAGGCTCTGCGGCGGGCCTGCCCTGGCCTCAGGACTGGGCCCCAGCCGTGCCCATCTCTCCAGCCCGTGGCTCAGTCCTCCGTCCCCAGCGTCTCAGGGAGGCTCAGCGCCCGCTCCCGGCAGCAGAGCCTGCCCAGCAGCCCGGGGCAGCGGCGAGTCTGCACTGACCTCGTCCTTGTACTTGGTGATGTAGGAGTAGATCTCATGCAAGGCGCTCATGCTGTTGAACTGGCTCAGGTGCAGCCGCGACTGCTCGGCCAGGTAGGCGCTCATATCCTGGTCGCTGATGGCGGGCATCTTAGCAATGTCGGCGTAGTACCTGCAGCGGTGGGCGTGTGAGCGAGGGACCGGCCGCCCCCTCTGCGGTCCCGCCCCTTCTACATTTCCGCCCTCCCGCCCCCAGTCCCTTCCCACCTGCACGCCCAGCCCCGCCCCCTGCGTACCCAGCCCGGCCCCGCCCCCTGCGTACCCCGCCCAGCCCCGCCCCCTGCGTACCCCAGCCGGCCCGGCCCCTCTGTGTCCCCGGCCCCGCCCCCTCTGCGTCCCCTACCCCGGCCAGCGCCCACCTCTCCACCCAGCTCTTGTAGTTGGGGATGTCCTTGGCGTAGAGCAGCTTGTTGGAGGGCGAGTCCTTGCCCAGCTTGTGCTCCGACGTGGAGCAGGAGTCCATGAAGGTCTGGGCCACCACCGACAGGCAGGCGTCCGTGATGCTGCTCTTGTGGATGTCGAACACGAACTGCGGGTTCTTGATCACGTTCACCCAGAAGCGCAGGGGCAGGCTGCAGGCGGGTGGGCACAGGCAGCGTCAGAGGGGCCTCGGCCACCCCCGGGGCGCGGCGGGAGGGGCTGACCTGTGGCCTCCCCGTCCTCCAGGCTCCACCCTGCACAGCGACTGCGGGGCTCCACGCAGCCAGGGAGATGGGGCCAGAGAGCCCGGCAGTGAGGGCTGCACCCCCTGCCCACAGCCCCAGGGAGAAGGCGCTCTCGGCCGGGCTCATTCGTGTGCATAGCCAGGGTCCTCCAGGCCTGAGTCCCTGTTCAGGGCCCACTCGGCTCCCCTGTTCCTGCCCACAAGAGTCTCGGTAACCAGACCAGGAAGGGCTCCCAGAGACAGCCGACCTCCTACCCCAAACACCAACCTTTTGACAGCCACTAGCCGGGCTAAAAGCTCTAGCCGTGTGTCACTAAGCTAAAAATTCAGGTCCTTGGCTGCACCAGTTATGTCAGATACTCCCAGCTGCACGTGGCCACATGGCCAGCACACACCTGGAACCTTCCATCATTCTAGGAATGCCCCAGGACAATGCTGGCCTACGCGACGCTGCCTTCCCCTATGCCCTGTGGACCTCCTTAAAGTCTGTGGGCAGCAGAGGTGGAGATGAAGGCCCAGGTGGGCTCACTCAGAGAGGCCGAGGCTTTCGGAGCAGCAGCTCACAGAGGCCAGGGCGCTGGGAGGGGTCAGGGGACGAGGAGGGAGAGGCCCGAGACACAGAGCTTCTGAGGACCAGGCCCACCCTGCCGGGGTGCACCATCCGCTCTGGAGGTGTGGGCCCAGCCGGCAGTGGCTGCTGGCCTGGGGGCCTGGGCAGGGAGGGGGTCGCTGTCACCGTCACCCTCGCTGCTGTAGGCAGCACAGGCTGGGCCCCCGAGCCATGTCTCACACAGGTCACACCAGCACACCGTCCTGCACACGCCCCCGCAAGACGGGCAGCAGATTCTCGTGCCGGGTGAATCGGGGGGCCCGCGTGGAGGGGCCCAGCCGCCCCGCTCCCCCCCCACCCCCGCCTTACCAGTTGCTCTTCCAGGTGTGGCGCACGTCCGCGTCGTGGATCTGGTGCTGGTCGGCCTGCTCGTCCAGAAAGTCGAACATGTACTTGATGGCCAGGGGCAGGGCTGAGCCACGGTGTGCCGTGCTGAAGATGGTCTCGAATAGGTCGTCCACGAACTTCTGCAGCGTGCCCTGGGGGCGGGGCGGGGGCGGGGGCGGGGCACAGCTCAGGGGCCGCACCACCCCTCCCAGGCCTTCTCCCCCCACCCCCGGCCCACCCCTCCCAGGCACCCCGCCCCACCCCCGGCCCACCCCCAAAGGCACCCCCCGCCCCACCCTTCCCAGACACCCCACCCTGCCCTTGGCCCACCCTCCCAGGCACCCCCCCCCAACCTTAGTGGCCAGCAGCCGCGTCAGGTAGATCTCCGAGACCATCTTGCTCCCGCGGTCGCCCTCGCGCTGATCCAGGTGGTCGTGGTTCTTGACCAGATGCCACAGCTTCGTGCCGCTCTCCAGGTCGGGCGTGATCATGGGCGTGCGCGAGCGCAGGCTGTCGGGGCTGCTGGCCGTGCGCAGCATGCTCTCTGCGGGCACCGCACCATCAGCTGTGGCATCCAGTACCCTCACCCGCCCGCCCGCCTGGCTGGGGACCCTGGCTGAGCCTCGGTGTCCCCATCTGAAAACCGGGGGACAGCGATGCCCTGGGACGACACGTGCGACGGCCGCGAGGAGCCTGCGCTGCCGGAGAGGCCGAGTGGCCCAGGGACGGGCCACGGCTAAGCCGTCCCAGGCAGCCCCCACGGTGCCTGGGGCAAGGGTCCTGTCCTGGTCAGTGGCCTGCCCCTGCCCCCGCCGCCCAGTCCTCACCGTATCTGCTGAGGGACTTGGTGAAGGTGGACGAGTTGGAGATGTTGTAGGCGGACGTCTGCTTGGGCACCAAGGCCACTGAGGACCCATCTGTCACCTGCAGACGGAGGACCAGGTGCCATGGGAACCACCACCCGGAGCCGATCTCTCCCCTGGGCCTCCGCCTCCCGGGCCCAGGGCCTCCAGGGCGGCAGGGAGCGCGGCCCACACCGCGAACGGCGGCCGTGGGCAGCTCACCTGATAGTGCGCCAGCGTGTTGAGCCTCTTCCAGTCGTTGTCGATCTTGGTGGTGACGTCCTCGTCCTGCAGGATGATACGGGCCATGCGGCCCTGCCGCCACTCTGCGGGGGAGGGGAGGGTCCCAGCGCCCTGAGTGGACGCTGGGCAGCAGAGGGACAGGCCCTGCCTCCGGCCCACGTCCTGTCCGCCCAGAGCTGTAGCCCTACACCCCACTCCAGGCGGACCCAGGGCCCCTGTGTGTGCCCTTCTCCCAGCCTGGCGCTCAGGCCTCCCGCCACTGCCCGCCATGGGACCAGACCGGCTCTTCTCTACTTTCCTTCCCGGTGAGCCAGTGATCCCCCAGCTCTAGGTGCAAATGGCACCCCACCCTCCATGGCCTCCACCACCCTGGGGAGGAGACTGGGGAGCCCACCCAAGATCACAGCCCTGCCCTCCCACCATCCGGGCCAGCGCCCCTCCCGGGCTCACCCAGGTCCATGTCCCCAGCCTTGGGCCGTTGGGAGTAGGGGACGCCCTTGTACACGGCGTCCAGCAACTTCTCCTTGACCTGTGTCACCGTGTCACAGTTCAGCCCCTTCACCGGCACCTCAGGGGCGTTCTCATTCTCGGGGTTCACGCAGTTCAGGGTCTGAGGATGGGAGAACGCAAGGTCAGCTCCTTGCACCTTGCTGGGTGGTGGGAGGGGGAAGGGTGGATGGACATGGGCAGGCGGGTGGGTGTGCAGGGCTTGGGGGCGAGGGGCGGGTGGGCGGGCGGGGTTTGTGAGAGTGGCGGGGGGGGGGGGGGGCGGGGTTTGTGAGTGGAGGTGGGAGGGCGGGGTTTGTGTGAGTGGCAGGCGGGAGGGCGGGGTTTGTGAGTGGCCGGCTGGAGGGCGGGAGGGCGGGGGTTGTGAGAGTGGCGGGCGGGAGGGCGGGGTTTGTGAGAGTAGCGGGCAGGAGGGCGGGGTTTGCGTGAGTGGCGGGCAGGAGGGCGGGGTTTGCGTGAGTGGCGGGCCGGAGGGCGGGGCTTGGGGCACGTGGCGGCCCGCGCTGCCCACTTCCGCACCAGCGTCTTGTAGTCGATCTGCTGCCGGATGAGCTTGTCCTCGCTCAGCGAGTAGCGCGCCTCGCCCGTGATGGCGTCGATGGGGCCCTTCTCCATCTGCTGCTTGATGGCGCAGTAGAGCATGAAGAGTGGCTCCCCTGCGCACTCCTGCGGGCACGGGGCCGGGGGCGTCAGGCTCTGGCCTGGCCCCGGCCTTGCTGGAAGGGCAACTCGGCCCACCTGAGAACCCTGCTCCCAAAGCGCAAGGAGGATGTAAACAAAGCGCTTGACCGGAGACCGTGCCCTGGTAGGTCTGAAACTCCCGGAGGAAAGCTCAGCAGGGGCCCCGGGGGACAGGCGGCCTGGTCTCGGGAGGACCGCGGGCCCGGCTCCAGTCCTGCCCAGGGCCGCCGGTGCCACCCACGGACGAGGCCAGGCTGGGCCCCAGCACTGGGAGTGACCGTTGCCTGCGGGAGGTCAGGGAACCCCTGCCCCAGAGCACGCGGTCAACAGTCCCGGAGCAGACACTTGCCTGGCGCGCCTGGGGGCCTCTGTGCTGCCCGACCCCCACCTCACGTCCCTCCCACACCCCGCTGCTCCCCTGCCACCCAGCGCGCCCCGTGTCCGGGCCTCCGCCAGTGACCAGGGCTCCGCCCCTTGGGTGTTCCCGCCCCCGAGGATCCCCCTGCAGACCCCACCCGAGATGCCTCTCAGAAAGGCTCTGCTGGACCCCGGCCCAGGCACTGGGCCTCACTGCCGTCCCCGGGTGCCCGCGCCCGCAGGCTCTGACGCCCCTGTACCCGGTCTTGCATGCTTCCCTGCCGTCTCCCCTCTGGGGTGGAAGCCGCCCAAGGGCCAGGCCAAGTGTGGCACTCCTCTCACATCCCCACTGCGGGGTGGGAGTCGGGGGGGGGCCTCTGCAGACCCCACTGGACAACAGGCACCATGAAGGAACAGCTGTTGGGGGAGGGCTCCCCGCTCCAACTGAGTCCCTGCCTGGGCCAGATGTGGAGCCTCCATCTTGGCGGCCCTGGGGCTTGGGGGTTGAGTGAGACACAAGCAGACGGCTGCCCAGCCTGCTCCAGCTCCTCGGCCCCTGGCCCCCGACATTGGCCCAGCCTCGCACCAGGTGCTCCCACCTTTAATCAGGCAGCGTGATTAAAGAGACAGCTGCCCAGGCACGGCCCTGAGTGCCGATCACGCCTCACCCTCCATCCAGCAGCATGCCCACCTCTCAAGGCGTTCTGTCTGCAAACTTGGCTTCACAGCATCGTAAAGATAAAACACTCGAAAACACGAAGTCTCTGTAACACGCACGGGCACATCACACAGGCTGCAAACCACTGTACTTTACAAGCAGCAGCCAGCCCTGTTCCTGCCGCCCTCCTGCACAGCTCGGTGGCCGTGTGCTGAGCCGCCTTCCCCCAGACCAGCCTGCCCGGACCCCTCTCTCGACCTCACATCCAACCCTGGGCCTCCGGTCTCCGTCTGGCTACTCCCTGTTCCCACTCCACGCCTCTGCTCGCCCTGCACAGCCCAATCCACGCCCTCACTGCTGCCCCTTCCTGTCCGCCCTGCGGCCCAGCAGGGCTGTCCTGACCGCTGAGCTGTAGCGGCCAGCCTCAGCCCCCAACACAGATGACGGGAAGCCCCACCATCTTCCCCAACATGGGACACCATCAAGGGCTGAGGCTACGTCCACTCGGTCACACATAGAGGACCAGACCCGGGCCGCCTGCCACTCGGTCACGCAGAGGACCAGACCCGGGCCGCCTGCCACTCGGTCACGCAGAGGACCAGACCCGGGCCGCCTGCCACTTGGTCACGCAGAGGACCAGACCCGGGCCGCCTGCCATGGGATCACACAGAGAGGACCAGACCCAGGCCGCCTGCCACTCGGTCACGCAGAGAGGACCAGACCCAGGCCACCTGTTGCAGGTCACAGAGAGAGGACCAGACGCGGGCCACCTGCCACTCGGTCACGCAGAGAAGACCAGACCCAGGCCACCTGTCGCAGGTCACGCAGAGAGGACCAGACACTGGCCGCCTGCCACTCGGTCACAGAGAGAGGACCAGACGCTGGCCGCCTGTCACGGGGCTCCGTGGCAGCTCCCTCATCCACCATGGAGCGCTGACCGCAAGAACATTAGGCCTGCCTGCCAAGCCTTCGGGTTTGTCGAGGTTAAGTCAGACACACCTCGGGGCTGGACAACCTCCCAGCTCTAAAACGCAGGTGACCCACTGAGCTGCTCACAGCCCCCGTGAGACCCCCCTGCACCATATCCAGCCATCCACAGGCTATACACCCCATTCCAATAGCCTGGCTCCCCAGGGCGGTCTCCGGGGCTTGGGGGGAACTGTCTGGACAACAACAGGAGGAAGCCCGGGTGGCTGCCCCCTCCTCAGCACGGGCTCAATGAGACCCCGCTTCCCCCACCGGGGCACCTCCTCAGGCTGGTCCAGCACCGGGGCTGGACACAGACACCCTGCCCAGGGACTCCGTGTGAGCCTCGGTCTGGGCCACAGGGACCACGTGAACCCCGCGCGGCCTGGACCTCCAGCCCGCTCAGCTGCGTGCGGCCGTCGACCCCCAAGAGAGCCAGGCGTGCACCCTGCCTCAGCAGCTCAGGGAGGGCAGGACGGCCTCTGGAGATGCCGGTGGACAGACGCGTGTCCCGGGGGCATCACGCCAGGGTCTTGGCCCTTCGTGCCTCCAGGTTGCGGCCCCCGCCCCCGTCCAGGCCCCCACGACCACCCACCTTGAGGAACTTGTACAGAAGGAACGTGAACCAGTTGGTCAGCATCTTCTCGGCCACTGACTCAGTCCTGGAACAGAGCACGTGGGGTGACCTCAGGCCTGGCCTCAGAGCACGTGTCACCCAGCGACAAGGGTCCCAGACAGGGCATACCCCAGGTGGGTCTCCAGAGTCGCCTCAGCAGTGCCTGGGCTGGACCAGTGAGTGCACTGCCACAGGGGTGGGTAGGCAGGGTTGTGGGTGGGCACAGGAATCCCCAGGGCACAGTGGGCAGACAGATTGCAGGTGGGCAGGGGTACACAGGCACGGGGCAGAGGGACTCAGGCAGGGAGGGGCCACGGGTGGGCAGGAACACAGGGAGGTGGGGGTACAGGGGGCAGTGGGCAGGGACACGGGTGCAGGGCAGGGGGTACACAGGGAGGCTGGGGGCGGGGGCGGGCAGGGGCGGGGGGTGGGCACACCGGCGCAGCAGCAGCTTGGGGTGGTTCTTGCTCTCCAGGTTCTTCTCGATGAGGTCGGACAGCAGCTGCTTGAGCACGCCCGTGGCGTACTCCATCTCGCCCTGCAGAGCCGTCATGATGAGCGAGGCCACGTTGCCGCGGTCCCGCATGGAGAAGCTGCGCTGGGCCTCCAGGGTGCGGATGAAGGTCAGCAGGAAGTGCTTCTTGGTCAGCAGCTGCCCGAACAGCGTCAGCGACTTCTCCACGTTGGCCTGCACCTGGGGGGGCCGCAAGCCTGCTTAGACCTAAGAAGCACCGGCCCCTCCGGCTGAGGGACCGTCCAGGCCTGGGGGTCCAGTCACCCATCACCCTGGCAGGACCCCAAGCCCCAAGTCCTCGCAGAATGGCTATGGTCTGGCAGCTGCCTGAGAAGCCCACGGTGGGCAGAGGTCTGGGCACAGCGGTGAGGTGCCTGCCCCGCCTCCCTCTGCGCAGCCCAGCTCCGACAGCTCAGAGGACAGCTGGTGTCCACTGGCACCAGGAGAGCCCGTCCACGGCCACTCACGCCAGAGCCGACACAGACCCCTCTCCCCACTGCACAGAGGACACTCAAGTCCGGACGGGGGCGTGGCTCGCCGGGGTCTCCCAGCACAGACGTGGGACAGGGGGGTGGAACACGGGCATGGCTGGCTCCGGGGCCCCACGTGGTGGCTCGTTTCTGCCCCAGAGCTTGTTGAGGCAGAAGGGACACAGGCCCCCAGCCCAGGCGGGACACACAGTCACACCTAAGGCCCGTCACATAGCACAGTGGACCGCAACCGCGGGAGACACGCCTGTCAGGACGGGAGCCCCAGCCGGCGCCAGCCCAGGAAGCAAGGGGCAGCGGGCAGCCCAGGGCGCCTGGGCCCTGCCAGTGACGGAAAGGCAGGTGCTGCTAGAGAGGGGGTCTCTACCCACAGAGCCACCTGGGGTGGGGTTGGAGCCCCAACATCCTAGGGGTGCAGGGAGGGATGCCCCTGACCATAAAGCATGACAGACTGGACTCGTTGAGCCCTGCCCGTTCTGAACCAGGGCCTGGGCTCCTGGCTGGCCACTGGGGCACCCGGGAGGATGCGGGAGCAAGCCCACTCCCCTTCAGCAGACTGGCCAGCGTGGGTGGTGTATGGTGGACCAGAGGCCCGGAGAAACTGCTGGGCCCCAGGAGCCCAGGTCAGGGGTGGTTTGCTGGGACCAGGCCCCCCCGCTCCCAGGGGGCTCGGGCCAGCCCCCAGGCTCCCGATGCCCCAGGACCCCAGGACCTCCGCGGAGAGGGCCGGCAGCCCACCTCCATCTCCTTGAGCACTGGGTGGTCCTCAATCCCCGGGAAGAGCACGCGCATGGCGTAGGTGCGGTAGTCCAGGAAGGGGATGCCGGCGCCGTCCAGGTCGTTGGTCAGCTCATGGATGTCCGTCTGCAGCTCTGCAAAGGCTGCGGCCAGACGAGGGGTCAAGGCGGGTGCCTGGCCCCGCCCACCCCACACAGGGTCCTGCTGGACCCGCCCGGACCCGCCCTCCTGCCAGCCCCGCCCACCCCACTCAGGGTCCTGCTGGACCCGCCCGGACCCGCCCTCCCGCCAGCCCCGCCCACCCGACACTCAGGGAACTGCTGGGCCTGCCTCGCCTGTGTCCCTAGTCCTGATGCAGGGTGAGGCCCCCACCCCCAAGCTGCTGCAGACGTAACCGAGAGGAGAGCAGAGATCGGGCCAGGCTGGGGGCCCCGGTCCCAGAGACCAGGGTGCTTGTGGCTGCCCTGGCTCTGGCCGCCTGGGAGGGAGCAGAGCTCTCCACCACTCGGGCCAGCGGCCCCTGACATGCCCGCCCGCTCGGGGCGGCTCCACCGTTCTCAGGACATTCCAGAGCTGTGAGGTGTGCACTGTCTGGTCAGGAGCCAGAGGGCGCCGGGCACGTCACGGGTGCTGAACAGGAGCCGGCCCCCACCCTCGCTGCCCGCCGCTGGGCGTCTGCTCTGGGGCCCCTGGTCGTTCTCGTGAGCACCCCGCACTGACGGGGCTCTGAGGGGCACGCGCGGGCTGGGCTCCGAGTAGACGCCCACCCTTCTCCTGCTGGCTGAGGGCACCGGCCAGAAAAGCCAGCCGGCCGGATGGCGGCCAGCACAGGTCTAGGCTGCTGCCCGGAGCCCACACGCCCACACAGGCGCTGAACCCACCAGGATCCCTGCGGCCCCGGCCCAGGCACCCACCCCTCACGCCCACCCACTGGTCCCACAACAGTCGCGCCCTTAGCACTCAGCTCTGGAGGGGCAGTCTCTGCTCCATGGGGACGAGCCACTGGTCTCTCCTGGAGGCACGGGCACCCTGGGGACGACCTTGGCCCTCCCCCCGAGCCCCCACTCCCAGGCCACTTCTCAGACTTCCGGCCTGCAGAGCCCCTCCCACTCTCAGGCCGGGCCCCCGCCCCCGGGGTCCACCTTCCGGTTGGGGATTCTTGGGGGCAGGAGGCACGTGACCAGGTGTGGGGACACCAAGCCTGCCCTCTGGGGTCGTCCTGTCACCGCACAGGGGAGGAGCCACAGAATTCGGGTCCTGGAAACGTGAGGCCTGCTGGGCTGCAGACACCGGACCCCGGTACAGGGGACGTGGCCGCAGCCTGAGCGGGCTTTCCCCACTCACCCTCCAAGGCAGGACAGACTCCCGCCCCACTGGGTGACTCAGAACAGAGGAGCCAGGCCGAAGGCTGTGCTCACAGAGAGGTCCCCAGCCCCAGGGCCACCCCCGGCCGCCGGATGGAACACCACACACGGGCTCGTGGATCACTGACCACCCACCACACCCGAGGAAACGGCGCCACCCCGCCCTCAGCAGCAGGTGCGGCATCTCCACACCCGGACGCGTGTCCGTTCACACGCAAGGGAGACTGGGACACCGTGTGTCCACCCAGCGGCCTCCAGCCAGGCTGGGACACAAACAGGGGCTTCCGGCAGGGTCTGCCTGAGGGAGCACCCCACAAAGGCCCCAGTCGGAGCCCCCTGGCTCCCTGGACCGAGCCCGGCACTGCAAGGCCCACGGGAGCGTAGAAGACGGCGTGGACTCGGTGGGCAGCGCGGCCCAGCTCGGCGGCTTCGGCCAGCCCCGCCCCCGAGCCTGCCCGCTGAGCCCGCCCCCAGCCCCGCCCCCAGCCCCGCCCCCGAGCCTGCCTGCTGAGCCCGCCCCCGAGCCTGCCCGCTGAGCCCGCCCTCGCCCCGCCCCGTCCCCGCCCACCTTCCTTGCACTCCAGGGCCACGCGAGACTCCAGGTTGTCCATCTGCAGCTGCAGGCGCTTCAGGGTGCGGTCGGCGTCCCGCGACTTGCGCTTGTAGGCAATGAGCACGGCCACGATGACCAGCAGCAGGAGGCCGCCGCCCCCACCGATGCCCACGATGGCGGGCAGCGTCAGCAGGCTCTCTGAGTACATCTGCAGCACCCCTGGCGAGAACTCGAAGCCGCCAGCCCGGACCTGGGGGCACAAGCCGCCCAAGGCTCAGGGCCCCCGCGAGCTTGGCGGGGTGGGGTGCGCAGGCGCCGGGGGGTGGGGGTGGGGGGCTCCCTCCGGGGTGGGCGGCCCTGCGCGGGGCGCGGGGGCGTGGACGCACCGTGACCTTGTGCTGCCCGGTGAGGTTGGGCGACTCGCAGAGCAGCTGCGTCTCGGACACAGTGAGGGCGCACGGCGTCGAGCCGATGAGCACCGTGTAGTTGAGGCGAGAGTTGCCGGGCGCCGGCGGCAGCAGGTTGCGGCCCTGCAGGCAGGGTGCGGTGAGCCGGTGCAGCCGCCGCCAGTCGGCCCCCGCCCCCCGCCGCCCCGCGCGGCCCACCTTGAGGATGAGCGGCGAGCTGGGCTTCAGCTCCAGCAGGCCGGTGGGGCTGAGCGGCTCCAGCACGGGGTCCGGGTAGTAGAGGAAAGACGAAGTGTTGAGCACCAGCAGGGCGCGCACGTCGTCCATGACGAAGCCCAGCTCGTCCGGCCGCTCCCCGAGCTCGGGTGGGCTGCGCACGCCGCTGTCCACCGACGGGGCCCGGCACACCATGGTGGTGTCGTTGTACACCAGGCAGCTCTGGGGACGCGGGGCAGGGACGCTGGGCTGGCTGCTCCACCAGGGGCCAGGAGCCAGCAGCGACACACCCACCCTCCCCAGGACCCCCAAGCGTGGCCTCGATGGCAGGCGTGGGGGCCAGGGCCCAGCAGGGACTCACGTTTTCCCTCTCAACGCCGCCATACTTGGCTCGGATGCGTGGCTCACGGACAGTGGCCAGGTTGGTGCCTGTGACTGTTAGGAGGGTCCCTCCACTAAAAGATGAGGGTGGTGGGAGTCACAGGTGGGACATCCTGGGCCCCTCTGCCCAGGGCCCAGCACAAATGGGAGGCACAGACACCCCACCCAGCCCCCCAAGAGACGGTCGAGGGTTAAAGCCTCTCAGGACCGCGCTGGGTGGCGGGACCATGTGAGGGCTGAGCCGAGAGCCAGCGGCAGGGGCCCAAGCCAGGCGCTGGCCTCTGGTGGCTCAGGACTGGGGTCACAGGGCTGAGGGTGGGCAGATCAAGGGCTGCGGGGCTCAGAGCAGCAGGGAGGCCCCCAGGGGACCCCTGACCTGCTGATGCTCCACTCGGGGTCGATCTTCAGGACGGTGGGGTCCTCGGTGTAGTTGTACTTGACCTCGGGGTTGGTGAGCTGAGCGCGGTTGATGTTGACAACTATGGGGACGCTGCCTGGGCTCTGCCCCGGAGGCGTCAGACACCGGATCTCCCGGGAATTCCTCCTGGAGGGGCGGCGGGGCGGGGGCAGTGAGGCACCTCCCACCCGCCTGAGCATCCAGGCTCCACCACCACAGGCTGCGGGCACGTCACTGGCCACGTCCCGCTCCGGCCTCACCTGCCTCCCCGTGACACAGGCCGCTGCGGGCCCTGCCTCCAGGCAGCTGAGGACTGTGGGGATCACCTCCCCCATCAGCCCCTGAGAGGGGCCACGTGCTGTCTGTGCCCCTGTGGGGTACATCCCCAGCTGAGAGGCGGGCCTGGGATCCAAGCTCCCTCTCCAGGGGACACCCCCACCCCCGCATCTGCCTCCTCTGTGGTGTCAGCTGATGAGCCTGGCTGTGTCTTGATCCGCAGAGCCAGGCCCACAGGTACCAGGAGCAGACCTGCTGGGCAGGAAGGGGCTCACTGGGCCTCAAGGCAGCCCCGTGGCAGCCCTATCGATTGCCCGGGGATGGCTGGCTGGACACACCCCACAGTTTCAATGTTTGTCCAGAGGGGCCAGACTCCACGCTCAGGGTCAGAGCCCCACACTCAGGGCTCCTGTTTCCTGGAAGGACTCACACGATGCACTCACTCCCCCACCCCCATCCTTTCTGATCTGAAAACAGGCTAATCCCAAGACCGGGCCATGAGCTGGCGGAACGGGCTGCTGAGGTGGGGGTGCTGGGTCACCCTACGGGGCAGCCAACCCGGCCACCGCCTGCACCTGCCTGTCCCCTCCATGCCTACACCACAGCCGCCAGGCCCGCACGCGGCAGGCTGCAAACACCAATAATTAGTCTGATAACGGGTAATTACCGCAGGAAAATATTTAAAGGCTCGCTCCATTATCATCCCTAATCTAAAATTATCCACTTCAAGGCTCCCGGCTTTTGTTAAGGTTCCCTTTCTCTCTCTCAAGAATTTCTCTAAACGGCGGAGCTCTGGGGGCATCAACTGAGGGCAGAGCTCGGGCATCTGCCCCTCAGGCCAGGCCCCGCCCATCTGCTCTGGAGGGAGCCTGTCTCCATGGTAACCTTCTCCTCTCTAGGTTTCCATAGTGATTACCCCAGCCAGGCTCGCCACAGTCCCCCTTGTTTCCCAGGCAACGGAGGGGGCGCCCAGCCACCTGAACCAACCACCACTGGGAACAGGCGGGGCGAGCCTGGGGTCCCCACATACCAGGAGAAGGAGCAGGGCCGGCCGCCGACTGACACCGCCACATCGCTGCCCGCGTTCAGGTGGCTGCCCTCGATGCCAATCCAGGTGCCCCCCGAAAGGGGCCCGCGGGCAGGGCTCACGCGGTAGAAGGTTGGCGTCTGGGAAGAGAAGGGACGGGCTGGGGCTCCGGGAAGCCCAGGTCTATGCGCACTAGGTCTGGGACGGCGCCCACAGGCAGGGCCCCATGTGCAACGGGGTCCGAGTCAGGCCCTGGAGATGAGCGGCGCGGGGCGGGGTCCATCACTCGAGGTCGCCTGAACCCCGGGCCTACTCCGTGGGCGAGTTGTTGGGGGGGGGGGGCCCTCGTCCCCCGGGGCGTGCGAGGAGAGGCCGCAGGGCAGGAGGGCGGGCTTACCACAAAGGTGAAGCGCTTGGGTGACAGGGCGCGGTAGCGAGGGGAGCAGTCCCGCACGCACACTTCCACCAGGGCGTCGTGAGCCCGCACGGTGCTGGCGTCCCCGATCTCACAGACAATCCTGTGGGCACGCGGGGGCCTCAGCGGCTGCAGCGTCAGCCCCGCCCAATCACTGGCCCTGTCCCACAGGCCCCGTCCCACTCACTGCTAGGCGCTAACATACTCGCTACCCACTCGTCTGCACAGCACCTTGCCCCTGCCCCCCACAGGCCCCGCCCACTCTGCCCCACCCACCACCACCTGGCCCCACCTGCTCTCTGGCCCCGCCCACACAGGTCCGGCCCACCCATGCAGGCCCCGCCCCCACTCACTGCTCGCTCTCCACCCCTTGCCCACGCGCACGCCCCGTAGGCCACACCCACTCTGGCCCCGCCCCGCAGGCCCCGCCCCACTCACTGCTCCGCGCTGATGTACTCGCTCTCCACCGGGCTGCACAGCACCTTGCCCACGCGCACGCCCAGCCGCACGTCCTCGAAGCGCAGCCCCAGGTTCTCTCCCGTGATGGTGAGCCGTGTGCCGCCCTGCCGCGGGCCCGTCTCAGGGGACAGCTGTGGGAAGAGGGGACAGCTGGGGCGATGGCCGGGTGTCGGAGCCCCCGCACCCCACCCCGTGCCACAGACCTGGGGGCGCGCCTACCTTGAGAATCTTGGGGTCCGCGCAGCGGCTGCTGCCGTGGCGGGCGTGCATCCATTCGGCAGGCGAGTCTGCGGGGCAGTGGGGACGCAGGGAGCAGCGGCGCTCCGCCACGCACCAGCCGCATTCGAAGCGAGGGTCGGCCTTGAGGCAGAGGCCGCAGCTCTCCCGCAGGGCAGGACACTTGTACAGGTGGGCTGCAGAGAGGACAGGGGTCAGCGGCCGCCCGCGGGCCCGCCCCCCGGGCCGGCCCCCACGTGGCTCACCCTGGATATTCTGCGGGTTGTCGATGACGAAGTGGCCGTTCCACACCACGGACAGGTTCACAGGCAGGTCGCTGACGTCGTTGCCCTCGTAGGAGTACTGCAGTGGTGGGAAGAGGGTCAGGCCGTGCGGCCGGGCCTGTGTGTCCCTCGTGGCCACCTCTGGCACCAGCCACTGGTGGCAGGCCCGGCAGGGCAGGGTCTGGGGGCCAACCTGCACCCTGACGCCCGGCAGACCCCCACCCCTCCCACCATCCCTCCCCGCCACACCCCCGCCCAAGTTAGGCGAGGGCCCAAGCGTCTGCCCCCATCCAGCTGCTTCTCTGCACACAGGCAGCTGCTGCCCCCACCCTCCAGCAGTCACAGGACCACAGCCTCCAGGGTGACCCCCGCCAGGATGCCAGGACTCCTGCACCCCCTGGGCACTTCCTCATCTCCAGGCGGGAGCAACAAGCCCCCGCCAGGACTGCCCTGAGTGTGACATGAGTGTCCCCTGTGAGGGCTGCCCCCCAGCCGCCCCCAGGCTGGGCTGGGCTCAGGGACACAGCCCTCCCAGGGAGCCCAGCTGTGCCCCACTTTCTCAGCTGAAGACTTGCGCTCCGTCCCAGGGCAATTCCTCATCATTTTATCTGCAGGAATGTAACTGGATCCTATCAAACTCCCTGATGCTTTCTTTTCCCTTCACACGGGGCTGCAGGGAAGACAGATGTGGGCCTGGCGGGGTGGGGGGAGGTGGGGAGAAAAGAGACAGCGGCCTTGGGGAGGCACAGGGAGGAAGGGGAGCCAGGGAGAGACAGGCAGAGGGCGGAGCCCACAGGAGCTAAGGAGGCAGGCAGAAAAGGGGACTGGCCAGGCAGGCAGGCAGGGGACCCTGGGCACCAGCCGAGGGCCAACCTGCCCTGAGGCTGTGCTGACCCCTGGGCCCCGGCCCACCTGGCCAGGACAGAGCCAAGAGGGATAGATAGAGCCTGACTTCTGACCTCGTGCCCCTCCCCTGGGTTCTGGGGGCCTAGCAGACGACCCAGAGGCACCCACCCACCACTCAGGGCCTTGACCCATGCCAGGAGGCCCACTGCCCTCCTGGACAGATGGGGAGACCGAGGCCTGCCGCCTCAGGACCACCAAGTCAGCCCTCTCCCCTCTCCCACCACGAGGTTCTAGCCCTGTGGACACCACCATCACTAAACTCACGGGATGTGATCAGAAGCCTTCGGGAGGGCACCCTGTCAGGCGTGAGGCTCCAAGGGTGGCTGCCCGCACCGGCCACAACGCGTGGCGGCCACATCCCGACACAGGACACCTCACAGGAGCTGGTGCTGTCTCCGTGCCTCGGCCCCCAGGGACACCCCTTGTGCCCTGAGCCCACCCAGGCCCCTCACCCACGTCTGAGATGGACAGGCTCCCTCCAAGCATCAGGGCAGCTCTGGGAGTAGCCCTGGTGGCCTGCTCATCCGGGGCCTCCCAGCTGGGGCCGGCGTGGCCTGAGTGGGGGACCGGGGCGCCCCCTGCACAGGGCCCTTTTGCTAAAGCAGAAACCCACAGCACAGGGTCCCAGCAGGCGCCCTGGTGCTGAGCAGACTCACCGAGGAGTTCTGGCACTGCAGGCTGGAGCTGTTGAAGCGCACGGCGCCAACGCGGGCCGGGCCCCCCGGGAGGTGGAACAGGCACTCGTACCCTCGCTGGCCCGACTGTGGCTGCGGCAGGTTCCGGGCGGTCAGGGCGATGGGCTTCACCACGCCCACGGGCACGTAGATCTGGGTGGAGGGCAGGATCTGTGGGCAGTCCTGGGGGTACAAGGCTGCAGCTGAGTCTGGGCTGGAGGCGCAGGGCGGCTGCATGGGGCCCGGTCTAGCATCGAATGCCCACCCCACACACAGGCACGCCAGAGGCGCCAGGGCCAGCCAGCCAGGCCCGGGTAACGGGCAGCACACTGTGACCTGGGCAGGCCCGCCCCTGGGACCCCCACCAGAGCGGCCCCATCTGGGAGCAGCTGACAGGCCCCTGAGGCAGAAGCAGGCACGAGCTTTCGGCCGGGGGCCCAGGGAGTAGGTAAAAATAGTCAGAGCGGCAGAAAAACAGCCTGGCCCCCAGGGCCACGTTTCAGCAGCTAGAGCTGATGCAACGGCCCGGCGTGCTTGCAGCAGCGCTGGAGCGGCAGTGGGGGGGCCGGGGTCGCCGCAGGAGCCCCGCAGGAGGAGCTTTAAATAGAGGCGCTGAAAGCAGGCTGCCATCCCCACGCCCCACAGGCAGCTCCCGAGGCGGCAGGGCTGGCTCTGCACAGGTTCCCGGGGCCCCTGTGGGCACCGAGGGAGCAGGGCAAGCCTGGCAGGCTGACCCCTGGCTGGGTCTGCAGGTGCCCCGGGGGCCACCTGCACATGGGCACTGGCCAGCACGCGGGCACTGATGGGCACAGGCTGGCACATGGGCACTGGCCTGCAGAGTGTGTGGAGCTCAGGCCGCAGCCCCACAGCAGTGGCCAGCAGGCATGTGCCCACAGCAGCCAGCAGTGCCCAGCCCCGGTCAGCAGCCCCACGGCCCCACTCCCACCGTCCCCTACCTCACCCCCTCTGCGGCCAGGAGCCAAGTGTTGCTGCACAGACCCCCCCCCCGGCCCCCATCAGGCCAGAGCCTCGCTGTGGCCTTGGCATCTCAGGACCCTGGCCCCAGAGAGGGGTCGGCTCGAGCCTGGCGCAAGCCCCTTGAGCGGCTGAGGCCAGGCTGGGGGCAGGCGAGCGGTGTGGACACGAGCCCTCCCCAGCCCCATCCGGGTCCACACGTGAACAAGGGGCCACAATTGCTGCTGCCCGTCCGCTCACACAGACCAAGGGAGCGTCCGGACGACTGCCCTCCAGCCTGCTGCCGGGGCACTGTGATCACAGGTCTCAGCGGGGCGCGGCCCTGGTGTGGGCAGTGAGGGGCAGGGCGCGGCCCTGGTGTGGAACCCCCCCCCACACCCCACTGCTGCGGAGGCTGGACGGGGGCAGACAGTCCGGGGCCTGGGCGTGGGCCGCTCCCACAGCAGGGTGGCCCTCCGTCAGGGGCTCCACACAAGACCCCCCAGGCCGCCCCCTCTCCACCACGCGCTGGTGGCCCCCTTGAAGGCAACTGAGCAGATGCGGAAGCGCAAGACCCTGAGCCGCCACCACAGGCAGGAAGGCGCTGGGGGGCGGGGACCCAGGCCCCCACGGCTGAGCGCGTGCTGGGGGGAGGGGGTCGCCCTGGAAGCCAGCCTGACGCTCCTTAGGGACAGCCCCACGTGACCTGGGACCAGCTGGGAGGGGGCGTGTCTGAAGTCAGCCCGCCTCCGACAGGCCCCTTGACCCCTAAGGCCCCTCCCCCCAGCCGGCCTGAGCAGGGTCTACACCAGCATGGGCCGAGACCAGACAGATGCCCCGCTGGAGGACCCCCGGGGGGCACCCTCTGCGGAACAGCTCAGACAGGCAGTGTGATCAGGGCCCCCACCTCACACGTCCATTCTGCGGCCACCACCAGCTAGCTCAGCCCACCAGCGGCCCCCAGGCAGGCTGCACACCTGGGGCATCCACCCGCCCGCTCCCCCGGGTGCCCGCCTGCCCTCGGCTCGTTCCACCCACTGCCAGCTTGTCCTGGACGTGCATCCTTACTGGGAGGTGGAAAAGCGAAGGCCCACAAGGCGGGGGGTGGGCGGGGGCAGGCAGGGCAGGTTCTGCGAGGGGTCCACGCTGGCTCATCCCCCTCCCCGGGCGAGTCCAGCCCCACCACCCAGAACAAAGTCAGGGCTCTGCCCGGCCCCGGAGCTATCAGCCCCAGTGACTGGCAAGGACCATGCGGCCTCACGGCGACTCTGGAGACCAGCAGACACCTGCACCTCGGCCCAGTCCCCGTCCACACCGAACTTCCCCTGCCACCTGGCACACTGGACAGACAGCCTCTGCCCACACTGTGCCTGGACATGCTTTTGGCGTGCAGCCCCCAAGCGGTGACCACCAGCCAATGCCGCCAGAGACAGTCCCAGGCCGGGACAGCCCTTCTGGCCGGCACCCCGCATGCAGCTGCTCTCTGCCTCCAGCCCCGACCGCAGCCCTGTACCTCAGACGCGTCACTGCAGCCCCATACCTAGGACGCGTCGCGGCAGCCCCGCACCTCGGGCGCGTGGACTCGGCCCCGTACCTCGGACGCGGTGACGCGGCCCCGCACCTCGGACGCGTGGACGCGGCCCCGCACCTCGGACGCGTGGACGCGGCCCCGCACCTCGGACACGTGGACGCGGCCCCGCACCTCGGGCGCGGTGACGCGGCCCCGTACCTCGGGCGCGTGGACGCGGCCCCGTACCTCGGACACGTTGACGCGGCCCTCCAGGAAGGAACAGTCGGCGGCGCTGTGCGTGCACACGTGGCGGTACTTGCACCAGTGGCAGGGGAAGGAGCCGCTGACGCAGGACAGGCAGCTGCGGGAGACGCGGGCGGTGAGGCAGGGCCTGCGACACTCGCCCACCCCGGGCTGTGCCTTGGGGCCTCCGCACAGGCTGCCCCTCACTGCCCAGAGCTGGTCACTGCCTGCCGGGGCTCCCCACCCCACTCCCCCCACGGCCTGACCATCCACACCGGCGGTGCCCAACAGACCCTCTCAAGGACAGAGCCCTCTGAAGCTGGCACCAGGCCACTCGACCATCAACACTGAAAACGCATTTAGTGCAGCTGAGAAGCACATTCTTGTGTAATTTTTTTGTTTGTTTTAATATATAGTTTTAGAGCTTCCTTGGTGGGTCAGATGATAAAGAATCTGCCCGCAACGTACGAGACCCAGGTGTGATCCTTAGGTCGGGAAGATCCCCTGGAGGAAGGCATGGCAGCCCACTCCAGTACTTTTGCCTGGAGAACCCCATGGACAGAGGGGCCTGGTGGGCTACAGTCCACAGGGTCACAAAGAGTCGGACACGATGGAGTGACTACCAGAGGCTTCTCTTAAGTACCCATCACCCAGCTGCACAGAGTGTCAGCCTCACCACGCAGGGTCTTTCTGTGGCAGCAAGAGTGTGGAGTGCTAACCACCGAACCACCAGGGACGTCCTGAGCAGCATGTCTTAAATCCCACCTCTTCCTAATAAACTAAGATTTAAGCATAGGCGGAACAGCCCCAGTGGAAGTTGGCTCCCTGACTGGAACAAGGCTGGCCGGGCGGGGGCCTGGACGGGCCACGGAGCCCCGCCCTGCACCCTCACCTACAACTCCAGGAAGCCCACGGCCCGGCCTCCACACAGCACCTTGCCCCCTCCCAGCCTCTGGAACACAGCCCCCACCCCAAAGATCCCAGCCTGCCCAGCACGGGGAAGCTGGACCCCGGCAGGGGAGCAACACCGAGGCCCCTGGTGGGCGCCCGTGAGCCGCCAGGTGGGTGTCAGACCCGCAAAGACACAACTGAAAACCCGGGGCCTCGGCTCAAGGCTGACCCTGCCCAGGCTGGGCACCCTGCCCCACGTGCCTGGACCCAGGGGGACACACAGCCAGGCCCTCAGCATCTCCCACCCTTCCTCTGAAGCCCCAGGAGAGCACCCATGGCCTTGCCAGCCATGCCCCAGCGGCCCCCCAACCCGGGGGGACCAGATCCTTCTGCCCCCAGGCGGCAGGTCCTGAGTGCCCACCCCTGGCTGGCCGTCTCCTGCCCACACAAAGCAGCAGCGACCTGGCGCCCACTGCGCACAGGGGCGAATCATTGCATCGCGCCCCCGCGGCCTCCCGAGCTGGGCCTCAGGCCTGAGACGCCGCGAGGGGGCGGGGCACTCACGACTGGTGGACACTGCAGTTGTAGAAGACGAAGTCCACGGACGCGAACTTCTTGCCCGTCTCCTTGGACTTCAAGTAGAGCTTGACCACCCGCTGGTCTCCTGCACAAGCAGCACAGGCCGGGTCACCAGGGCCCCACGCCGGGCCCCGGGAGCCAGGGAGGGCCCTGCCGAGGACCCTCCCCTCCACCAGGGGCCAGCGCCCACCCCAGTGGGCGGGGACTGGCTGCAGTCTTTCCCCCGCCACCTTCCGCTGACCACGGCCCCCTGCCCCGGCTGGAGGGCCTCGGGGCCTCACCCTGGCCCCGCGTGATGGGCGCCACCTCCCGGGCAGAGGGGGTGCGGCAGTGGATCCGGCCGTCCTCCAGAACGCCCTCGGACTCGGTGAAGTCCTCGAAGGAGCAGTTGATGCCGGCCGAGAGGTCAGGCACATTCCAGGCCTGCAGCACGAGCTGGGGGGTGGAGCGGGGCACAGGGTGAGCACCCCAGGGGGGGCCCCATCCCGCCCCGGGCCCCACCCACCCAGGGTCCGCCCCGCCCCACCGAGGGCGGCTGCACTCACCGGAACCTGAGATGTAGTCACGGACACGTTGCGAGGCTGCACGCTGAGCTGCACGCACTGCAGCAGGTCCGCGGCGAAGCGCTGGGGCTCCGTGGCCCGCTCGCAGGCATCCTGGCGGGAGCAGCTGCAGGCGTGGGTGTGGGCTGGGCTCAGGCAGGAGGCCAGAGGGGCCCCAGGATACCCCATACCCTGTCCTGACCCAGGGGTGCTGGGCCTCTGACACTCAGCAGCTCACGGGATGCCCACCGCCCCCAACCGGACCCAGGGGAGCCAGCACTAGGCCGGCGCCTCCAGACTCTCCGCGAGCTGCCCGGGGCAGACTCACATGCTGTGCAGGACACACCAGCCGCAGTGGGGGTCTCGGGACCCCAGGCACAGCTCACACGATGTGTACTGCACGCAGCTCTCCACGGGCACCCGTGTCACCTGGCGGAGGACCCTCGATGTCAGGCTCGCCCCCCAGACACCGGGAGCCCCCGTCTCAGGCCCTCCTTTGTGCCTTGTCCACTCAAGGGTCACCCCAGTCCTGCCCGAGTCAGGCCACGCAGACCTGGCTCTCTGCAGACAGTAGCAGGCCCAGGAGACAGCTCTGTCTACCCCAGGAGTCAGCCGGTCCCTCCTGCCCTGCTGCGCCCTGACCGGGCCCCAGTCCTCAGCCAGGAGGTGGGTGGGCCTGCTCACCCCGACCTCGGCCGCTCCCAAGGCGGAGTGACGGCGGGGGCCAGGGCCGGGGGGCAAGGAGGAGGCAGTGCCAGGAGGGACAGGGGCCTGTCCTCATCTGCTGCTCTCGCTGCCAGAGGCCAGCAGGCTGGGCAGAGGGCAGCGGCGGGCTCCAGGCAGGCTGGGCAGAAGCAGCACAGCGCGTGGCCTGGAAGAGCTGGCCAGGCCAGAGCCAGGAGCCAGGGACCCCGGACGTTCCCCCTCCAACGCCAGCCCCCGGCCTGGAGGCATTTGTCAGGGGTTTATCCCCAGGGGTTCATCCCCAGGGGTGCCCAGTCGGTCAGGGAGGGGGTCCGGCTGGCATTCATCGGGCGCTTGTCTCCAGGGGAGCCCAGTCGGTCAGGGAGGGGGTCCGGCAGGCTGGTGAGCCCCCCCAGCTCCTGGGGCGCCCACCTGCTTCTCTGTCATGGCGTACAGGTAACGGCGGTCAGGGCTGAGCACCAGGTCACGCAGAATGGGGCTGCCCTCCTGGGCCACCACGCTCTCGTAGGCCAGCGCCGGCCGGCCGCCGGGGTTCGAGAGGTCCACCAGGATCTGTGGGAACGAGACCCACGCTGTGTGTGTGTCGGGGGGGTCTTCCTGCCCCAGCCCCTCTCGGGGAAACCTGCCAGGACCACTGCACCTGGACCAACCTCGTCAAGTGACGCAGACCGCAGCCTCGGCGTGGGGGTCCCCAGGGACAGGACGACCACCGCCCAGCACCCGCCCCACCCCCGGTCTCGAGCTGCATGGCCACAGCCCAGGCGGGGGCAGTGGGCCAGGCCGGGTGTCCCGGGGGAAGGGCTATTTGTGCAGAGGGGAGGAGACACATGGGGTGCCCAGTGCAGACAGAGGCCCCCCCGGCCTTGGGAGGGAGACTGAGGGGCTGCTCCAAGGGGGGGCACCCCGGCTAGAAGGCAGGGGGGCAGGCATGGCACCGGCGCTGAAAGGTACCCTAAGCCCCGAACAAGCTGGGCGCTAATCAGCCAGCTCTTCCCTGCCGCTCGAGACACTGCAAGTATTTTTAGCTACTTTTACCAAACAAATGTATTTAATTAACAGCGAGACCCAAGGGGCTTTCCAGAGAGGGGACCCATGGGGCAGTGTCCTGCTGGCTCAGTCCAGCCTGCAGGGCTGGCTCTGGGCTAGGGGCTCCTCCCAGGCCGCGTGGGGCCCCCGGCCCACCTCCACTGCGGCCCAGCAGCCCTGCTCCTTGCCCCTCACTTGCAGGACGCGGTGGGGCCGGCCTGACTGGCAGGCAGACGCCCCTGGCTCAGGCCAGCTCCCACGGGGGCGGGTGTCCCGGGCGGAGGCCATGGGGCAGGGGGAGGGGAGGGAGGGATAGGAGGTGGGGGGGCCGCATTCCTGAGAGCCCGCGGCCCCCCCACATCCGCTCAGCTGCTGCCCCGCCAGGCGGGCGGGCTTAAGTCAAACCAGACCCGGAAGAGGCGAGTCCAGCTGGGCTGTTGGGGGGTGGGGGGGCCGGCCTGGGCCTAGAGCTGCCCAAACAGCCTCGGGGAGCCGGCGGGGGGGGGTGGCCACAGCAGCCCAGCCTCCATCCCCCAGGCTGGGCCTGGAGGGGACCCCACAGGCAGCCCCAGGCCGAGGAGGCCAGGAGTCCGGCCCATGCCCCAGCCCGGCCTAGACGTGCCCTGACCGTGCGGGCTCTGCCTCAGCATGCCCCCCGCCCCCTCAGCAACCCCCCCTTGACCCCTTCAGCGTCCCCCCTGGGCCCCCTCAGCGTCCCCCCAACCCCCTCAGCGTTCCCCCCTCGACCCCCTCAGCGTTCCTCTGACCCCCTCAGCATCCCCCCCGACCCCCTCAGCGTCCCCCCCGACCCCCTCAGTGTCCCCCACCGGCCCCCTCAGCGTTTCCCCCTCGACCCCCTCAGCGTTCCTCTGACCCCCTCAGCATCCCCCCCGACCCCCTCAGCATCCCCCCCGACCCCCTCAGTGTCCCCCACCGGCCCCCTCAGCGTTTCCCCCTCGACCCCCTCAGCGTTCCTCTGACCCCTCAGCATCCCCCCCGACCCCCTCAGCATCCCCCCCGACCCCCTCAGCATCCCCCCCGCCTCCTCAGCGTCCCCCCGTCCCCCACCCCACAGCCACTCAGGGACTAAGTGGCCCAGCAGACGGCGCCCGGGGATGCAGGCCCCACAGCAAACCCCCAGAGCCAGCCAACCAGGCCAACAGGCCCAGGCTGGAATGCGGCCAGGCGGTGGGGAACAGCCGGTCGGAGGGCAGGGCAGGGCACCGGGGCTGCAAAGGGCCCTTGCAGGTGCACCGCCCACCCCGGGACCCTGGGGAGGCCTGCCCGGCCCTGGCCTGACTGACCACACCCCGGACCTGGGCAGGGGCCCCTCGGGAGGGTGCTGAACTGGGCCAGTGTTGGGCCCCAGGCTCTCCCTGCAGACGTCCTGACCCTTCCCTCTCAGAGCAGAGAGCACCGGCCGGGCTGTGGGTGCGGCCTGGGGGCTCCCACCCTGGGGGGATGAGGGAGACGCTGCAGGGAAGGCCCGCGTGGGGGGGTGCACGCTGGGGCGGGGGTGGGGCCACAGCCAGCCAGGTTCCGGAATGCCGCCGCCCCCAGGCCTGCAGCCGCGGGCTGACCGACTCCAACAGGTGGCTGCCAACAGCTGCGGCCAGAGCGTGCCTGTCCAGCTGTCCACCCGTCAGGCGCCGTCCGCCACCCACCTGCCGGCACAGGGCAGCCCCTGGCCCTTACACATGCGAGGCTGCCCCGTTTCTGGAGGGCACAGAGCGCTCAGGGCGGGTCGGGGAGGCAGGTGCCCCCACGCTGCATGCCAGGCAGCCCCCTGGCCAGGCTCAGCAGGGGCCCAGCCCATGGGTGCCAGTCAGAGCTTCTGGCCAGTCCTAGGGCCCCCATGAGCCGGCAGGGCTGATTTTAGGGCTGCCGGGCCCTGGAGCCCACAGAAGGGGAACCCTGTGTCCCCAGACCTGCCCGAGAAGCCAGAAGCCGGGATCACCAGGTGCACCTGGGGCAAAGCAGGGGAGGGGGGTGGCCAGCCGCCAGGGGAGCATTCCAGGGAGAAGGGGTATGCGGGGCGGGCACAGGGCCAGCTGGCTGGCAGGACGGCAGGACACACACACCCCTGCCTCCAGCTGTCACCCGAGGGCCACCAGCCGGGGCAGCAGGCCTGCAGGAGCTCGGGGAAGACGGCCACACAGGCTGGCCCCATCCCAACCTCCTGGCCAACAGGACCCCGGAGCCCAGGGCACAGGGCACACAGGCCCTGCACAGGGACCCCGGCCCCGGGGCCACTCCAGCTGGCTGCCCACACCCCTCGCCGTGAGGCCCTGGCCAGCGGCTGCAGGCAGGCAGCTGACGGCCCGGCCAGGTCAGCTGTCCGTCCAGCCCAGAGCCAACAAAGGGTCCATTCTCCGGGCCAAGGGCGGGCGGGGGCCCCGGGGAGGACGTCTGGGCCATGCAGGCTGCTTGCCAAGGCCGGCACGCGCCCTCGCCGCCCAGAGGCAGGGGGCTGCCCGGCTTGGCCCTCTCAGGAGGGAAAAGTGCCCTGTCCCACCCAACCCAAGACACAGCCCGATTCCTTGCTGTGAAGCAGGGGCACCCTGGCTGACCCCTCCTAGTATCCAGGCAGAGGACGGGGCAGTGGGCCGCAGGGCGGAGACCGCACGGGCGCCCTCCTCCTGTAGACACAGGAGCCCAGCCTGCTCCCTGCCCCCAGGGAACAGCGGCCCCTGCTCCCCACCTCCCTGCTGGTCAGGCCTGAGGCCCCCACAGGCCTGCTCCTGGACCCTTCCCACCCTTCTTGGGCCACCTCGGCACCCCCTGCTCTGGCTGGGGGCCGTTCTCAGGAAGGCCAGAAGGAATTTGATACTGAAGAAGCAATTAGTGATTTCCTCTTGGTGGTAATTAGGTAATTAAGACACGACTTACAGCAGGCCTGATGGCTGTAATTGGGCCAGACACACCTGGTGTGGGGGAGCAGGGGTCCCAGGAATCTCACGGTTCCTGTCCTCGATTCTCAGCACACAGACCGACCGACACAAGCAGCGGTCCTCCCTGAGCCTCGGTCTCCTCATCTGACTGCAGACGACCCGCTCACCGCACTGAGAAGTGAAACTTCACAGCCCCTGATGGGGGGTGGTGCTTGGAGGGGGGGCCCCCCGAGGCCGAGCCCTGCCAGGGAGGAGGGGACGGCTGCCCGCAGGGTCCACCCATGGCTGTGGAGGCCGCACAGAGCTGGCACGGGGGCCGCAGAAGTCGTTGGGCCTCCTCTCACAGGCCGGGGCCACGGCCAGGGATGCCAGGGCAGGCAGCGGTGACCATCTGGCCAGTTGTCCTTGCCGCAAGCCCCGCACCAACCCCACCTTGCAACAGCAGCTGACGCGGTGACCCTACTTTCCAGAACCACTGGGAGCCCCAGACCAGACCTCTGTGGCCCCCGCTGCGCACCACAGGGTGTCCACTGTGCACAGGACAGGCCCGACCCCTCCCGCACAGCGAGGGCCCCTCTGACCTGTGAGCCCCCCGTTCCCGCCCCCGGAACACCTCCCGCACCCCATCGTGCACAGGCCTGGCTGTGAGGAGCACGGGCCCCACAGATGCTCACAGACGGTCAGCACGAGGCTGCGAGGCCTGCACTGGGACCCCAAGGAGGGGCTGCCGGACCACCCTGGAGGCAGGGTCCCCCTACAGCCACGCAGCTTTCAGGGTCTCCCAGGTTCAGAATCCTGAGGTGGGGAGCAGGCGTCACCGCCTTTCCAAGAGCAGCTTCTGGAGACGAGGCTGCTGGAGAGGAAGGGGCATTCCCGTCCCAGCAGCCCACGGTGGGTGCTCCCTGGGGGTGCAGGGCAGTGGCCAGGGCTGCCTGGGGATGTAGCGGTGGCTCCTCCACCCTGCAGGACCCCCGCAGCAGGGCTCAGCCAAGTCCCTGCCTGGCCCTGGCCCCACAGCCCCGGGGACAGGTGCACCCCCCCCCAGGCCCACACCGTGGCTGGGGAGGGCGGGAGGCACCCCTGGCAGGAGTCCAGGGCCGGAGGCCCCCCACCTCCCTCGGGTGCCCGGGCCAGCTCGAGGACTCCCGATGGGCCTGGAGATGAGCAGGAGGGGACGGCTGGGGAGGCAGGTGCAGGCGGGGCACGGGGAGGGCAGGGACCCGGGGGCACCCCAGCCAGCCCGCGGCAGCTCCGGTTGGCAGCTCTTCAGTTAATCGGCTGCAGTTTTACACAACGCCATTTGGAGGTGGCCCACAGCCAGCCGCGTCCCCAGAGCTCCCCGAGTCGCTGTTTAAAGCCCAGGAAGGACCAGCTGTGGGGAGGACGGGGCGGGTCCGTCTCAGCGCAGCAGGCCGCGCAGAGGCGGGGAGGGGCCCCAGGCCTGGACTCTGGGAACGTGGGGAGACAGGACGGGGGGCCAGGCCTGCACTGAACCCCAGGCCCGGCCCTCCCAGGCCCGGAGGAGAGAGCTGGGAGCCTGCGGGGGGTGGAGGGGGGCGGGCACCGCTGGCCGCCAGGCCCTGGACCACAGCCACCTCCACCCCCAGGCCCGGCTGGGACGGCGCGGGAGGGGCCGGGCAGGGCCGGGAATTAGGAATGTGCTGCCGAAGGCCAGGTCAGCGAGAGGCGGGCGGCCGGGAGCAGAGCCCTTTGAGGAGGTCAAGGCTGGAGGCCTCAGGTGGGAACTGCAGGTCAAGGAGCCGGCGGGCGCAGGGACAGAGGGGCAGGCCCAGCATGGGGACAAGAAGCCCCTTCCCCGCGCCCAGGCAGCCCCAGCCCCGGGGGCGGACGGGGAGGCCGAGAGAGAGGCCCCCCGAAGGTGCGCGCCGGTCCACACGGGGTGCGCGGGGGTCATGCCTCCAAGACAGACCCCCTCGACCAGCCCAACTCACAGCCCCGGGTGCGGTTGGACCCTACACCCCCAGGAAGGCCACCATCCACCCCGCGAGGAACACGAGGCCAGCAGGGCCGCAGCAGGCAACCGGACCCGGAAGGCAGGGTTGGGGGGCGGCCGGGGCCTCAACTATCACCTCCTTGGTCCCGACGCGGGACCTGCTCATGGGGGTCCTACTGCTCTGAGAGCCACCTCGGGACCTCAGGTTCCCTCAGCGGGACGGGGGCAGGGGGTGAGGCCGGGACACAGCAGAGGGAGGCAGGGCTGGACCAACCCGTCCTCCCAGCCTCACGGGGTGGCCTGTGGGCAAAGTCCCTGCCTGACCAGCTGCCCACCAGCTCACCGGCCACCAGGAGGGGCCCCCCCAGCCCCGAATGCTAGCCTTCTGCCAGGCGATGGGCTTGAGGGTCCTGCAGGAATGAGCTCCTGCTGCTTCGCCCACAGCCCACCCCAGACGGGCTCCCGCGGCAGGGGGCAAAAACGGCTCCCCAGGGAACCCCCATGGGGTCTGTGGGCCCTCTCCACTGACCCCCAGCCCTGGGGCTGCAGGCAGAACCCTGCTGGAGGCCCTGCCACCCCAGGTAGGGCCAGGACAGGGGGTCATGGGGTGGGCCTGCCACACCGGCACCGACTCCACACTGCCACGGGCAGGACCCCGCAGCACCCACCAGGGGGTGCCCTCGGCACAGCCCCCAGGGCCCAAGGCCCATGGCTCCGTCCATGGGTGGAAAAGCCGGCGCTGAGGGAGGGCCCTGCCCAGAGGCCGCAGAGCCCATGGACCGCACGTGGCAGGGACCAGGGAGCTGCCCGCCCCTTAGGCCTGGGCACCAGGGCTGAGCAAGCAGTCAGGACCCAGCCCCCACCCGGCACCCGCGGGCCGAGCTGGGTCAGCAGGCAGCCTCCGCCAGCTGTTATTTCATCCACCAGCCCCACCCCTGCACTGACCCTCCGGGCTCCAGGCACCCCCACCCTCCGGCCCCCAGGAGCGGTGCCCGCGGCAGCCAGGCCTCCCTGGGCGGGTCCCTACCCAGCCAGCCAGTGCTGACCCTGGGGCCGCTGCCACCCCAGGATGCCCACCCCCGCCCGGCCCCCGCCCCCGCCCTGTACACCCCCAAGCTGAGCCCGTGGAGGGGCCGGGGAGCTGCCCCCTCGCTAGGGCACCCCAACAGGCTCACTGCAGCCAGGGGCGGGCGGGCTGCCAGCCTCACCCTGCCCTTGGTCCTGTGTCTCTGGGCAGAGTGCTGCCTCGGTGACACCCGATCCCGGCGGGGAGAGGGCCACCCGGCCAGCCCCGCCCCCGCCCCCCGCGGTCTCCTGGAGGTCACCTCTGTGGGTGGGCAGGCCTGCAGGCCGAAGGGCCCTGGCAGCCTTAAGCTGCCACAGGCCTGACCTGCCCCCACGTGCTGACGCCCAGCCAGGACCTTGACACGTGCTGGATGCAGGAGCGCCCAGGGCGTGCGAGGAGACGATGGTCCCCGGGACTGGGGCCCCCTCCCCACCAGGACACGAGAACAGGCGCCGGAGCCCCGGCAATGACCCCGTGCTGACCTTGCGGATGCGGCCGCTGCGCGTGCCCACGAACACCACCGTCCGGCCCTGGTAGTCGTAGGCGGCCACGGCGGTCAGGCCGTCGTCTCTGTCCACGAACAGGGGCGTCCCCTCGATGGTGACCGTGCCGCCCAGGGGCTGGTTGAAGTCCTGCCCGCAGAAGTCGTCGTCAATCTGCAGGGGCTGAAGAGGTGGCGGGGGGGTGAGGCCCAGGCCGTCCCCAGGGAGACGCTGCGGCCGTGCAGTGCAGGGGGTGGCTGGCACAGCTGCGGCTGGTCGTGGGGAGACGGAGGCCCTGGGAGCTGCTTGAGCAGCAGGAGCCCGGGACGGAGGGCGCCTCTCACGCCCACCAGGCCCAGGCCCTGCCCCCCACCACAGGGGCACAGGGAGCGGCGGGGGGCACACAGGTGTGTGCCAGGGGCGCGTGGGGAGCTGGGGTGGCTCACTCAGGACAGGATGCGGGGTGACACCTAATAGGCAGAGGGAGGGGCCGGCTGAGAGTGGCGTCTGCAAGGGAAGGAAGCAATCGATAGCGCAGGTTCCGGAGCCGGGCGGGGAGGGCAGGGCAGGGGGACAGGGTCAGGCAGCTCCAGGCCCGGCTGAGGTTTGTTGAGGGCAGGGTTGGGGCGGGGTCCAGGATCCTGGCTGCGGGGCTGAGGTGGGAGGGACCAGGGCGGACGGGAGGGGCAGGAAGGGGGCACACACACAGGGCACACAGGGAACTTAGCAAGGCGCCCGCCAGCAGTCTCCAGCTGCACCGAGGAGGCCCGACGCTTCCCGGACAGGCGGGAAAACCCGGGCCGGCCCTTCCTGGGGCCACCCCAAGCCCTGGGCAGCAGAGGCGCTTGAGGTCCTCCAAACAAGCCCTCACCCCCTACGAGTCTGGGGTCTCCCGTGGAAGACCATCCTTTCTGGGGGAGGGCAACATACACTCCTCAAAAAGCAGCTGGCCCTGTCAGGGCCTAGAGACAGGACAGACAGCAGCCAGCCGATGGGCACTGAGCGGCCCCCCAATTTCCCGCCCACCCAGGTGAGATGCACAGCCAGGCACCAGGGCAGCAGAGAGCAGAGCCTCGAGATAGGACCCTGAGAGGAGACGGTGCCCACTGCCCACCTGACCCTGGTCTGGCCCCAGCTCGCCCCTTACTGGCCATGTACCCTGGACATCACCCCACCTCTCAGTGACCTCAGCTGTGAAACAGAGACAAGGCCCGGCCAGCCAGAGCCCAGAACAGCACTAGGGACGAGGGCGGGGTCTCTGTCCACGGGCACGAGGGCACACGGACACAGTCACATCACCTGTTTTCTCAAGGGGTGGGACGGCCATGTCCCGTGTTCCGGACTGGTGGGGCGGGGTGCTCACCGAGTTGATGCAGCCCAGCTCCTTGTTGAGCAGCCAGGGCAGTGAGAGCTTGCCCTCACCGCGATAGCAGGACTGGATACGCGCCTTGATCTTCTCCTTGATGGCCCTGAGCGTGAAGAGGCAGAGGACCGACTCCCGCGGCGGCTTCACGCGGTTCTTCTGGCCCTGGGCGAACACGGTGAATAGCACGTCCTCGTCCTCGGCCAGGCCCAGCTGGTGGGCCAGGGCCCGGCCGGGCCGGCTCAGGTAGGCGTCCTGCACCAGGCGGTACTCCACGCCCGCCTGCTCGCAGCCGACGGGGAACTCAACGTAGGAGTAGAACTTGGGGTCGTCCACGCACAGCCGCACGATCTTGGACGTGAAGAAGTGCTCGCCGGCAGCGTCGGGCGAGGTCAGCTGCGTGTCCAGCTGCAGGGTGAGGTAGTACACGAAGTGCTCGCTGCGGAAGCTGTACACGTAGTAGATGTCGAAGGCCGGGAACTTGGACAGCGTGTCCGAGGGGATCTTGAGCTGCGAGGACACGAACTCGTCCTGGTACACGAAGCCAAACATCTCGGCGTCCTCCTCGTTGGCCATGAGCCGGCGGCTGGACAGCGTGGGGAAGTACTCGGACTTGCCGTCGATGGGCGTGCCCACAAAGAGCTTGGCCTGCGCCTGGCCGGGCGGCCCGGCGATCAGCACGCCGGCCATGCTGCCCGCCTCGCGCACGCCCGACAGGTAGTGCTCCTTGCGGTGGTGCGGCTCGCCCAGCTTGAAGAGGTCGTCCAGGCGCAGGAACTGGCAGATGCCTTGTGAGGCGCTGCCGCAGGCCAGCAGGCGGTTGGCGGGCTGGTCCAGCAACAGCAGCTTGTTGACGTTGTCGGTGCTGCCCAGGCCGTGCGGGCAGGACTGCACGCTGGGCGGGGGGTAGCACTTCTCGTTGTCCTCCACCGGGCCCGTCACATGCGCCCGCAGCAGCGTCAGGTTCCCCGACAGCTTGTAGATGCGGTTCACGGCGCCCACATACACCTCGCCCGTCTGCTCGTGGACCACCAGGTGGGTCAGCGCCCAGTCGCTGGCAGTGAAGGTGCGGAAAGGGGGCTGCAGACCCCCGCCTGCCGGGGGGGCGGCCCCCAGCAGCAGCAGCAGCAGGATCAGCAGCAGCAGCAGCGGAGCCCGCGGGCTCAGGCGCGACAGCAGCATGACGGGCCGGGGCCTCAGGCAGAGGCGCTTGGGTCCTTCGGCGCCAGGCATCACAGGAGCCTCAGCCCTGCGGGGAGGAGGGACAGGGCGTGTCACCTGCGCCGTCACTGAGCGCCAGTGCCCATCCTCCGCCAGGATGTCCCACTCGTGGGGCGCAGCCTCACGCTCCAGGAGACGCCAGAGGGGCAAGGGAGAGCCCCTCCCGGCCTGGAGCCCTGGGGGCAGCTATTCTGAGCCCCACACTCCGGCCAGCAGCGCGGGCCGCTCGAGCTCTGCCGCTCGGGAGAAGATAGGAACCCAGGACCGGGAGGTGGGCGACAGACCTGGGCCTGCCCACGCCCCCCAGGGAGCAAGGCTCCCGGCTCCAAGCTCCCACGGTGGTGACCGCCTCTCTGCCCAAGCGCCTTGCGGGCTGGACAGTACTCACAGGTAGTAGAGAACACTCGTGTGGTCCCTGCAGAAGGCGGGGCTCCTCGCAGCCCCGCCCCGCCCCTGGCCCCGCCCCCAGCCCTGCCCACCTGCCCTCGCCCCGCCCCCAGCCCTGCTCGCTAAGAGCCCGGCCCCGCCCCCTTCTCTGAGGAGTTCCCCAGCAGCGGGGTGGCTTGCACCTCCCACCCCCAGCCAATGGCTGTCCCTACCCCAGGCGAGAAGCCCCCAGACCCTGCCTCCTCGCAAACAATCTCATCTCCCCACAGCTCAGCAGCTGGCAGCCACACTCCAGGTTACGTGTAGCCTCTGGGGCCCGCAGCCACGTGGTTGACCGGGTCGCCAGCCAGGGTCTCCCCGTCTATGCAGGCTCGTCTCCCGGGTGACAGTGAGCAGGCCGGGGTGCCCAGTCAGGGTCCCGCCTCAGCTGTCCCCGGACTTGCGGGCTGAGGGCAGCAGCCGCGAGCTCTCCAGCTGTCTGTCACCCTTGTAGTCTGAGGCCCGAGCTGTCCCCAGACACTGTCCCCACCAGCACGAGAGCTGCCTAAGCCCCAGAGGCCAGCCCAGGACCTGCCCATGTGAGTGAGTGACTGGGCCCTGCCGCCCACCCCAACTTCACTCCCCACACCCTCTTCCAGTTGGGGATGCTGAGCCTCGAGAACTGAGGCGGTGGGGGGGTGGGTGGGGCGGCTGGTCAGCACTCCACGGGTGACGGGTGGGGGCCCAAGGCGGGATGCTGAGCCCCCAGAAGGGGGGGTGGAACTCTGGCCAGCATCCCACAGAAAGGGCACCAGGCTGTGCTGCCACAGAACCCTGCCTGCAGGCTGTCAGCTACCCCTCACTCCCTGCCCAGACATTCCCAACAACTGTGGCCGCCAAGGACCTCCCAGGCGGCAGGGAGAGGAGTCCCCAGCCCCTGCCTCCAGCTCAGGAGGCCAGGGCAGAGCAGTACTGGAGAACAGGCTCCTCAGGACTCGGCAGGGCCTGGGCTGAGTGCTTTCGAACTCCAAAGAAAACATGAATCACTCACCGTTTATCAGTTCAAAGCAGGCCTGCAATTACCAGGGGCTGGGCTCTCCCCTCCTCCGGATAATTACACACGTTCTAATGCAATTACGGGCCCTACTTTTTATATTAAACAGGAGGGACCCAGCTGAAGAAGCGCCATCCAAACTCCAGCCTGGCCGGGGGCCCGCTGCCCCTCCCCCAACAGGGCTGCCCAGAGGACCAGCCAGGCTGCAGCCAGCAAAAGAGGGCGTCCAGACCACCCCCTCACAGGGGCCACTAAAGACAGCTGGGGGACTCCCCCTACCCACGAGGAACGGGCTGTGGCTCAGATAGACCCAAGGTCACCCAGCTAGCTGTGCACACTCCCACGGAGACCTGGACTCCCACGGGCCTCTGTTCTACCCAGGAAAAAATGCATTCATTCCAGAGCGGCTGCTGGGTAGGGCCACGCCGGCCGGGGGAGAGGAGCCGGGACAGATACGAGCTCTGGGCCCGCGCTGGGGTCCGGGGAGGCCCTTCCACCTGCTGGTTAAGGACCAGGCCCGACGCTGGCGGGGGAGGGGCACCCTGGGCGCAGAGCAGCAGGAGCAAAGGCCGGGGTGGAACCTGCTGGACCGCGCAGAGGGCAGTGAGGGTGCCCGCAGCACCAATCAGAGCCAGGCCGGGAGGGAGAAGCTGCCCGGGGCACAGGGCTGGGCGTGCCGACGGGAGGTAAGCAGGGCAGGGAGCGGCCCAGCGGCCTCCACGCCCGCACAGGACCGGCTCAGCCATCCGCCAGGGCGTGGAGAGCGCGCCACCCGCTTCTCTGCCGGCCCGCGGCCACCGCCGCTCCGCGCCCTGAGAAACAAAGGCCCTCAGAGGCTTCTTCCCAGAGGAACGGCCCCGATTTCCCCCGCCCCACTGGCCAACTCCCCAGCCACATCTGGACCCTCGCAGGACTCGGGCAGCTTGAGGCATTGGGGACGGAGAAGACACAGCGTCCTACCCAGGGGTGCCTTGTCGGTCAGCAGCCAGCGCCAAGAGCTGCCCCGTCACCCCACCTCCCCCACACAGGCCCCCGGAGGTGGTCCCAAGCCGCCTGCTCCCCTCCAGGCCTGTCCGAGGGGGCCGGGATCGCAGGCACTCGAGTCCTGCTCCTCAGGAAAAGTGCCTGCTCCCCGGCTCCCCCGAGTTATCCTCTCCTCCCGACCCCATTTCACACCCGGAGACGTTCCTCGGCGTGAGGAGGGGCTTACAACACACCAACCACGGCAGAGCCGGCAAAGGGCAGTCGGCTTGGTTCACAGCTCTCATCGGTCCCCCACCCCCACGCACACAACCTCAGCCACACCGGGGCTGGCCAGGCCTCTGCAGCGCCGTCTCCTCTACCTGAAATGCCCACTTGGGGACTCCCGGGCCCCCTCCCAGGCCGACTTGCTGCCGGGCCAGAAAGAAATCACTGGCTTCCCAGTTCGCCCCTGGCGCAGCACCTGGTCTCCTCTGCACACCCCAAATCAGAAGGGCGCCAGGGGATCTGCCTGGGCGAGCTCCCCAGGGCCCGAGGAGCGAGGCACAGCCCACCCCGCGAAGACCCTGAGAACCGGCCTCGGCTCGGAAAGAGGTGGGGCAGCGCGGAGAGCCGCACCGCCGGATTCCAGGCTCGGGGGCTGAAGGCTCGGTCCACGTCCCCCAACACACACCCCTCTTTCTTTCAAGGGGCGTGGCCCCAGCACCCCACAGATTAACCAGGGGCAGCTCCGGGCCCTAGACGGCCGCCGGAGCCCCTCTCGCCCCCTTCCTGGGCTGTCCCTGTGGTCTCGGAACGGCCGTGGGTCCGCGGAGTCGCAATCCCTTCCCCGAGGCCGCCCGATCGCGCCCCGCTGCAGCCAGCCCCGCCGCCCACCAGGCCCAGGGCCGCGCAGGAGCCCTCAGAGCGGCCACGGGAAGCGACTGACCCTGGAGAGGCCCCGCGCGGGGCGGCGAGGAGGCCGGGCGCGCGGCTGGCGCACCGCCCCTCCCAGCCCGCGCGGGCCTGCGGGCCTGGGCGGACCTGCGACCACTCCGACCCCGCGGGCCTGCCGGCGCCGGACGTCCAGCGCGCTCCGCCGGCCCGGGCCGGCCGAAGGGCCCTCCCGGCAGCGCTGCAGCGAACTTTCTCCCCGCCCGGCTGGGAGGAGGCGGCGCGGCCCGCGAGCTCGGCGGGCAGGGTCCCATCCCGGCCGGGCGGGGACGCGCGGGCTCAACGCCGGCGCCGCGGCCGCGCCCGGACACGCGTGAACCCAGCGGGAGCCGCAGGGACACGCGGGGCCGCGGACACGCGGGGGCGCGGACACGCGCGCCGCAGCCCCCACCCCCACCCCCGCGTGCCCCCCGCCCGCCGCTCGGCCGCAGCCCCGAGGAGGCCGGCCCGGGGCCGCCCGGAGCCTGGACCCCCGCCGGACCACCGCCGGACCCCCGCCCGCCCCGCCGCGGGGAAAGTTGAGCCCCTACTCACAGGCTGCCCCGGGGCGCGCCCGCCGCCGGCCATCGCAGCTCGCCGCCCGCGCCGCCGCCCGCCCCTGCCCCGCCGCGGGGCCGCTGAAGCCGCGCAGGCCGCCCAGGCCGAGGCCGCCGCGCCCGGGCTCCGCTGCGTGGCCGCCGCCGCTGCCCAGCATGAATGGGGCGCCAGGCGCGCGGATGCGGACCGGCCTCGCTCTCGCCGCCCGCGGAGCGCCGCGCGCATGCGCCGCCCTGGGGGCCGGGCCGGGGCGGGGCCTGCGCGGGGGGCGGAGCCGGAGGCGGCCTCCAGGGGGCGCTCGGTCCCCGCCGCCGGCCTCTGCCCACCGCACGCTGCAAAGGGCGACGCCGCCGCCCGCAGCCGCTGCCCCGGAACCGGACCCAGATGCGGCCGCGATCCGGAACGGCGGTCTCGGCCCGGGATCCTCATAGGGCTGTGGGGCGCGCGGCCCAGGAGGAGGCCGGCGGGCTGGGTGCGGGGACTTGAGCGAGGCGCTCGGGGCAGCGAGTGGGGCTCGGGGGGCGCACCGGGCGAGGGTCGCGGGGCAGGTCAGGGGCGCACCGGGCGGGGGTCGCGGGACAAGGGCCGCAGGAGGCGGGCCGGGGTCGGGACGTAGGAGGTGGCTGGTGCAGATCAGGGGCGCCCCGGGCGGGGGTCACGGGGCTAGGATGGGGGCGCACGAGGCCGGGGTCGGGACGTAGGAGCTGGCTGGGGAAGGTCCGGGGCGCGCCGGGCGGGGGTCGCCAATCCGAGCTCACGAGTCGGCAGGGCAGGGGCGGTCGCCGTGGCCGCGCCCCCGCAGCAGCGCGCGCGCCCTGGGGCCGTCCGAAGGTGGGTCCGCGCGCGGGCACCTGGTCAGGGCTAGGCGAGGCGGCAGGAGCCGTGGGGACGGCTGAAGGGCCCGGGGCCGGAGTGCGGGGGGACGAGCTGGGGCGGAGCCGCGGCCGACAGATGGCCGCGAGCCAGGCGGTCACCCGCAGGAGAGGGACCCCGCAGGCTCGGGCGACCCCTGCCCCTCCCCACCTCCAGGGGCTGAGTCCTGGATTCCGAGCGGCTGTTCTTCATCTCCTGTGGGTCTAGCACGAGATTGTTGCTTCTGTCGCCCGCCGAGCAACATCTGGGGACGTGGGGACGCGGTCTGCGCGGTGGGGGCCCGATCCAGTGGCCGGAGTCACCGGAAGGTGGGCGGATCCCAGCATGGCTGTTTAGGTGCAGCGGGCCCACCCGTTTTCAGAGCCTGCCCTGGGCCCACAGCCCTCTCGCTCAGCCTCCAGAATGTCGCCAGCTGCCCCCACCCGCCCATCCCCTGCTCCCAACTCCTGTCACCTGTGAGCCCCTCCCAGAAGGACCCCTGACATGACACTCAGCATCACGCAGGGCCATCCTTCCAGGCGGTGGATAAGGCACTCCAGACAGCAGAGCTGGTCGTCTTTATGACCCTCGGCCACCGGAGGAGTTCTTCAGCCTGTCAAAAATAAACGAACATAGGGGTCAATTTGACTACCTTCATGTTGGTTATTTTTGTCCACTCAGAGTTACCAGAGGAAATACCAAGGTAAGCCAGGCCTTAGGGCAAGACATTTGCAACACCTGTACACTTGACAACAGCCGCGTAGCCAGGATTTAGGAGGGATCCCCAAGAATCAACAAGGAAAGGCCACAATCCATTCAGGGACCCAGGACAGAAACCCCAACACACAGAGCGTTGGAGCAAAAATGGCAAATAATTGTTGCTCCCAAGAGCCCCGCACAGGGTCTCTGCCCCCGGGAGGCCAGTCCGGTGCAGATGGAGAGGGGAGCAGAGAAGGGAACCTTGTGGGCTGGAGGCTGTGGCCCAGGCAAACCCCCCACCCCGCCCCGTCCCCTCACATGGAGGGAAATGAGTCAGCGGGCACTGGGCTCTTCCTCCTTGGGTTTCCTGTGTGGGTTTCGCTTCTGTTGCCATTCGAGAGGGCAGTGTGTGGGGCTGCGGGAAACAATCGCAAGAGCCAGAATCAAATCCACTGGGGACGGGTGGGGGGCGGGCGCTTCCAAATGTGCATGCCCCTTCGGGACCGCTTCTGCATCTCCACCTCAGAGCTTTGTGCAAAAGGAACTCTGGGGGCCTCTCCGCAAGGGTCGGAGGAGGGAGGGACCCTCCTGGGCAGATCCTCCAGGGGCTGAGTGTGCAGCACCCTGAGGGGTGAGCGCTGGCCGCCACTGGGCACGCAGGGTGGCTGCAGTCACCATTGCCTCTGGGAAGCCCACTCCATCCACTGGGTGGGGCGAGGATGGGGGTCTCCCAGGGGGCAGCGTCAAGGAGACGAAGATGGAAGGGTGCACAGAGAGCCATGTCCCAGAGCAGGAGCAGGGCTCGCCCAGGGGGCAGGCTCTGAGGGAGGCCCCCCAACCTCGCCCTCCCTCCCAGCAGGCCCGGTGGTCGAGCGGACAGGCCTCACCTGATCTGAGCTCCCAGGGGGTCGGGGAGCTGCAAGGGGCAGGGCACATTCCCCGCTGCCCGAGGTCACGCCCACGGTGGCCTCTGTGCCTGGTGGCCTTGGCAGTTCCAGGTGCTCCTTGCCCAGCAGGTCCGGGAGGAGTCCCAGGATGGACCCTCATGAGTGGGCTGGATCACAGGCCCCCACGGACCAGTCGCTGCAGCCGGGAGTAGAGCCTCTCAGGGCCGTACTGGTGCAGGGAGCTCTCCGAGTGAGGGCGGCTTCGGGCAGGGAGTCCCCAGAGAAAGCCCAGGTGCAGGCATTCAGCAAGCTGCTGGAAGTGGCAGACAGGGCCCCAGCCGGCCACTGGCCTCCTCCCCCCGGGTCCACCGGGCCTGCACCCCTGCTGTGCCCTCGGCCGGGGGACCCCCACTGCTGCCAACCTCTCAAGGCCCAAAGTGCCCTCCGCTTCCAGGAAGCCTTCCTGACTGCAGCTTCCTCGGGCTTCTTGGCCCACTCTTGGCCAGTGGTGGTGAGCCTGGGCTCAGAATCGCCGTCCTTGGGGAGGCAGCCAGGTCACTGTCAGCACCGTGCTGTAGGGAAGACAGGAGCAGAGCCCCTGCTGCCACTCCACAGACACCCCTGAGAGCTGTGGCGGCATGGGGACACCCTGTCCTGGGGCTGCAGAGTGAGACGGCTTCAGGGAACAAGTGGGTGACCGATGTAAACAGTGATACAGGCTGGCTGGTGGGTTCCTGCCCTGCAGCATCGGGCAGGCTGGAGGGAACCAGCAGGAAGACCCCCGATAGGGTCTGCAGCTGGCACAGCACACGCCAGCCCTGGGGGTCCCGAGTGGGTGCCCATCGCCCTGAGGGTCACAGGCAGCTCACAGGGGACGGTCCTTGGATGGCTGCCCTCAGCAGGACCGTGGCCTCCACCCTGGGTGGGGCCCAGTGGCCCCTGCACCCTGCAGCCCAGGGGTGAGAGCCTGGAAGTACCCCAAGCCCTCGCTGTGCTGAAATCCCCAGGAGGTGGCACTCCCACCCAAAGTAACCCGCAACCCGGCTGCCCACGCCCACAGGGTCAGAGGCGGCCAGCTGTGAACCCAGGGTGGAGATGCAGACAGGGGTCTCAGCCCACAGCCCCCATACGTGCAGGACCCCACCCAGTGGCCGTCAGAGGGGCACCGGGAGCCAGCCTGGGGGCACAGGGCCGATGGACACCAACGTGCAGGTGACGCGAGGGAGCGGCTGGCTTGGGGGAGAGAAGCGGGGGCTTCTTGGGGCCTGCATTGCCACTCCTGCCGTCAGAGGCCCCGGTGTGGAAGGGCCATGCCTGGGACAGCCACGGCGTGGACACGGACATGGCAGGTGCCGGGCACCTCCGCTGAGCATCAGGCGTGCTGGACGCAGCACTGGACGGCTGCCCCTGCGGGCACACCGCGGCAGGAAGGCAGCCGGCAGCACCCAGGAGGGGGCAGCGGCGCCAGGTCCGCGCCGGGAACTTCAGCATGACGGCGTTCGGGGCTGGAGCAGGCTCCGGGGGGCGGAGTCAGCCAGGCAGGGCCAACTCTGCGCTCTTGTGGCGGGGGACATGGGACCGACACATGCCAGGCACGGGCGTCAGCACCCACGCTGCAGGACTGTCCCCTGGGTTGTGGGCGCTGGGGGTCGGGAGAGGGTGCAGGCCTCCACCCTGCCCTAACGCCCCGGGAAGCCGTCCCTGGAGACAACGCTCACCTCCAAGTAGGCAGGTGAAGGGGACCCTCCACAGCTGCCCCTCTGGAAGCAGAGCTGTGCCTGAGGCCTCATGGCTGGGCAGGCTGGACAGTGGACGCCCCGCCAGTGGAGACCCCCACAGGACCTGGCCGGCCACCCCTCCTGACCACATCCCCACGACTCCAGTCTCCCAGCACGTCACCTCCTCGGAGAGGCTCCCGACTGGAGCCCCGAGCGTGCCAACGCCCCTAGTTCACATGTTGAGGGGGCCCAGGAGGCTGGGGGCCTCGACCCAGGATGGGGGGCCAGGTACCAGCCCGAGTCTCCACTCCGCCACTGAGCCGCACAGCTGGGCAGGCTGTCCCCTGCAGTCAGACCCAGGCCCCCTCCTGGCCCACCCTGTGCCCCTCAGTGGCCGCCGGTGGGCACAGGGGGGCTCAGTGTGGGAGCAGTGATGGTGAGAGTTTCCAGGAAGGCTTTGGAGCCACCCGAGTTCCCCTGCCTGCCACCCTTTCTGAGAAAACCCTCCCTGGGGGAGGTCCCTGCATCCTGCGGCTCCGTGTAGGAGAGCAGAGGCTTCGGAGGCAGAGACTCAGGGTCCCAACCCCCCCCCCCCCAGCTCCACGCCTGCCAGGGCCCCACCCCTCTGCGCCTTCTGGGGGTCTCGGGGTCACTGTGAGGGCCAGAGGAGCTCATGGGGACTCCCCAGCTGCCCCGCCTGCCGGCAGGGAGGGGCCATGAACGTCCCTCTCCAAGGCGAGGACCAGGCTCAGGGGCCCCTTCCTGCCCCCCACGCCTTGTCACAGGGAAATCTGTGATTTCCCGGATCTCCCGCAAGCTCCGCCGGCAGGGAGGGCCGTGAACGTCCCTCTCCACCCGAGGCCCCTTCCTGCCCCCCACGCCTTGTCCCAGGGAATCTCTGTGATTTCCCAAATCTACCACAAGCTCCGCCGGCAGGGAGGGGCCGTGAACGTCCCTCTTCACACGAGGCCCCTTCCTGCCCCCCACGCCTTGTCACAGGGAATCTCTGTGATTTCCCGAACCCACCACGAGCTCCCCATGTGATGCTGTTTCCCCGTCCCCGTGAGGTCACCCTGCTGACCTTGCCCGGCCCGCCTCTCCCGGGAAGCCTCCCTAAGCCCTGCCCACCGGCTGGTCAGCAGCAGCCCCAGGCCGGTGGGCTCTGGGCCTGAATGCAGGTCAGCACCTGCGGCTCCTCCAGGCAGTGCCATCGCGGGGTCCCTGGCAAGGAGAGTGAGGAGCAGACAGGGCCAGTCCCCCATCTCCTGTGTCCTTGGTGGGGGGGCTGCGGGCAGCCATGCCACCCCCCACCCTGGCACAGGCCCCGCAAAGGGCAGGGGGCGGCAGAGAGAGCCGAGACCTGGCCACATGGTGCCTCAGCCCCAAGCACTGCGGGGCAGGCGGGGCTCTGGGAGGACATCTGAAATCCCTAGCTGCCAGAGTGAACACCAGAGAAACGGAAGGCAGAAACAGTCCTGATGAAAACCAGGCTCCGCTTCACGCAAGGACGCGTTCAGTGACGCGGACGCCCGCTTCAGGCACGGCTGGCTCCAGGAGCCCAAGCGTGTCGCTGGGCGTCTGTTGCTCAGCTCCAGCTCCTTGCACGTGCACTCTCGGGGGTGACGAGCCCAGCAGCACACTGGGCCCCCTGGAGCCGTGTGACTGACCCTTCCCACTGCTCACTGTGATGTAAACTGCCAGGGGGCGCGACGCCCCTGGTGTGACGGCTGCTCCACAAGCCCGACTTCCAAGACGCCTGGCCTCTTGGCTTTCTAAGCAATTAAAACAGGGCTTTTAATTATTAAAATATTACGCTCATGGTGAAAAAAAAAATCCAAGCGGTGCACAAACGAAGCCCCAGGAAAGGCCACCTCCCCACCGGGCCCTGGTCACCTCCTGGAAGCACAGTGTCCCCAGCTCCCTGCGTCCTGGCAGAGATTCACCCAGGACGCCCCTGCCTCTCTGCAGAGAGGACCCGCAGCACCCCTGCCCCCAGCCGCCTTGCGGGCCTCCATCTCCTGCCAACAGGTTTCGGAAACGGTCCAACGGGGCCACTTCGGGACCCCTCGTCACCCTCCTGGAACCCAGCACATGAACCGGCCCTGGGAGCCACTCTGCGGTGTGATCCGACAGGACTGTGGCTGAGAGGGCAGATCCCGCTGGACGCCTGCTGGCTTCGAACCCCCAGAGGCCCGGGTGATGGCCCGCTGAGGCCCCGGGAGGCATGCTGTCTGCACGTAGCCCCATGCTGGACCCAGAGGGGCACGCACTCTCAAGAAGGTGGGCGCTGCAGGCCCTTCGTGGGGCCCGAGGGGATCAGAGTGGCCAGGCCCGGTCCCCGCGTCTGAGCCCCTTGATCCAGCCGCGTTGACTGGACTCCCTGCCACACGAGCCAGCGACCCTCCCCACGTCAGCTTGAGTAGGGGTCCCTCGTGTCGCGGGGACCCCGCGCTCCAGGCGGCCTGGGGTGCCGCCCTCCCTCTGCGGGCCTCCTCGTGGGCGCCTGCACTTTGAGGCTGAACACCACGTAACCGGCCTACCTGTTCCACAGCTAAGCCCCAGCAGATGCGTCTTCACAATTAGCTGATGTTTACTCGCCGGGAATGGCCAGCCCATTAAATCTAACGAGGCAGGTTGTCAGGTGCAGAGCGGAAGTGTCTTCCTGGAGCGGGACCCAGGCCTGTGGTCTGGAGCGCCAACCTGGGGCCTCCATCGAGGCCATAGTGCCTGGGAGAGGCCTCCCCGGGGAGCCCCGGGGGCCGGCTGCAGCTCTGGGTGTGGGCAGCCCCCACTCCTGGCTCCCGGCTCCCCAAACCCTCTGGTCCCCAGTGAACGCTCGGCAGGCTTCACACCCCCGCTGCCTGCTGGGAACGTATGACGTCCTTTGCTCAAGGAGGTCCACTCTGCAGAGAGGGGCCCACTGGGCCCGCCAGCCAGCAGGAAATGAAGGCGGGAGCCCCCAAATGCGGGCGCGGGTCGGCACTGCCATGAGCCTCTGGAGGCGGGGGCGGTGGTGCTAGAGAGGCATCGCAGTCGGGAGCAGAAAACAGTCACACAAACCCCCACCAACAGCAGGACCCTGAGCGCACGGAAGCGCGGGGCAAGCCGGGCGCACCCCACCCGCCCCCAGGGCCGCCATGTGCGCACGGGCGACCTGTGCCTCTCCACGACTGAGCTTCTGGATCGACTGCCGAGCTCCAGGTTCAGGCTCCGGGGGCCCCATGGCTGCGGAGCTGGCGGGCAGAGCCTGTACGCAGCCTTGTCGCCTCCGCTGTGATCGGCGTGGGGGGACTCGGCTCCCCGGGAAGGCCTCTCCCGAGCACTGTGGCCTCGATGGAGGCCCCAGGTCGGCGCTCCGGACCACAGGCCTGGGGTACGGACATGGGGGCCCTGGGACTCCCGGGCAGAGAGAAGCATGCAGGGCGCCCATCAGGAACTGACCCTGGGGCCAGCATTGGCCAAAAGGGACGGTGCGGGGGTGGGGGCAGGTGGGCATGCGGCCTCCGTGCCCACTCCAGCAGGCAGTCACCGGGCGCGTGGCCTCCGTGCGCACTCCAGCGGGCGGTCGCCGGGCGCGCGGCCTCCGTGCCCACTCCACCAAGCTGCTCTGGAGCGAAGCTACTTACTGGAGGGAGCAGACTCAGGCCGCAGGCCGCAGGCAGGAGGGCCCTGAGCGGCAGGGCCCTGTCCTCGCCCACTGACCGTGGCACCTGGCATGGCCCTGAGACGCAGCTGTGAAGGCGGGAGCAGCTGCCTCCCCTGGGCCTGGCCTCCCGTGGGTCACTGCCCACCCCCGCCCGCCCGCCCCAGCCGGGGTGGTGGGAGCGTGCCGCTGCTGCGCACGTGGGGCTCACCATGACACCCCTGGGCCTTTACTCCTCTGGGTCCTCGGGGACCACCTTGTGGGTTTGCTCTCTGTCTCACTGGTCGGGGCTTCCTGGCTCCTGGCTGGACCCTGGACGTCCCAGCTGGCATGCCATGCTGACCCCAGTGACTGGGTGGGACAGGAACCCAGCCCCGCGGACAGTCGCCCAGCGGGACCTGGGCCCAGCACGCCTGCCCTGGGGCCTCAGCCACGCCACACTCCCAGGCCCTGCTTCCTGCCACGGATGGCCACGTGCAGGGCCTGGAGACGCGGGCCCAGACACAGGCTCAAAGGTACACACCACACTCGGGCGCAGCCACCCTGGGGGTGGGAGGACTCTGACCAGGGAAGCCTGGCTCGGAGCCCAGGGAGCCCAGGGAAGCGCTGGGGCAAAAGGGAGCCGGGGCAGAAGCACGCGGAGGCACGGGCGGCTGAGACTCGGGCACAGGCGTGCAGGCGTGCGCACACGCAACGGGGCACACGGGCCACCGCACAGCTGCGGCAAGCCTGCCTCCTGGGCAGGAGACTCGGAGGCTGGGTGCGGCCCTGGGCACCAGAGGCTCCTGCCGGGGCCTCAGGAGGGCCGCGGGGGCTCCATGAGCTGGCGACCTGCGACCCCCGGCGGACCACACGGGGCTGGGCCCTCTGGCTGCCATCTCTGCCTGCGCGGCCCCTGCTGAGCCGGGGAGCCGCCCGAGTTTCTGGGGGGCGTCTCCTCAGCCCACGTGCAGCTGGCGACCCGCCCAGCCCCGGACGCCGCCCGGCCCCAGTCCCGCACCCAGGTGTCACCCCCGTCACGCAGTCCCTCAATCTGCAGCTCCCAGAACCAGCTCACCCGGCCGGAAGTCAGTCTAGTCCTCCCTGCCCACTCACGTCCAGTCCTGCCAGTTCCAGCCCTGGGCTCGGCCTGCTGTGTCCGCTGACCCGCCCCCGAACTCCTAAGGGCCCTGGACTACGCCGCTCAGCAGGATGGACCCTGATGGTCTCTGCAGGAGGCGCTGGGGGCTGGGGCGCGGGGGCTGTGCGCGCACGAGGAGGCAGCCCACAGACCACCAGGCACAGGACGTCTGCTTTATTTGTCTGTGAGCGGGGCACACACATGCCTTCTCCAGCGCAGGGGCAGGGGCACCGGCAGGGAGGCCGCAGCCGGGGTCTGGACAGTGGCCTCACAGCAGGTCCAGGCTTCAGGCTCCACGTCATGGCGGGTCCGGGGCGAGGCTGCATCAGCCCTGTAAGGAGAAGAGCCCAGTTGCCAGGCGCACTGGCCCCAGCTCTGCTCCACCAGTGCTGAGCGGGGGTCCTCCCCAGCGGCCCCCAGGCCTGGATGGAGCCCCCTTGGCTCCGCGTCCGTGGCTTCCCGGCCCGGCCCTGGGCCCAGCCTGCTCCACCACTGATGAGCAGGGGTCCTCCCCAGCGGCTCCCAGGCCTGGATGGAGCCCCCTTGGCTCCGCGCCCGGGGCTTCCCACCCCGGCCCTGGGCCCAGCCTCGGTCCAGAGAACGGCTCCCCTCAGCCCACGGAGGGCTCCCTCTGCTCTCTCTCTGTGGCTCCGATTCTCCCAGTGAAGCTGCCTGGATGGCCCCCACCCTAAGGTGCGTTCTGGGGGGACCTGCTCAGCAACACGGGTGGCAGGGCTGCAGCTGGCCCAGGCCCAGGGGCACCCACGGGCACCTGCCCCTCCCTGGTGCCCCCCAGGCAGCCCGGAGCTCTCGGGGGCCTGGGGGTCGGCCGGGAGGGTCAAGGCAGGGCCTCAAGGTCAGCCCGGGACCACCACACCCCACTTCCACCCCCAGACCAGGGCCACCAGGCCGCACACTGCCCTCTGCTGCCTGGGCACTCTGCCTCCCACGGGGTGCAGCCCACAGCCACAGCCCTGCCCCGCATCGGGCCTCCTCCCCCACTGCCCAGACGTCAGGACGGGGGCACCCCGGAGGCCAGGGCCTGGCTTGACCCAGCCTCGCTGACTTGGTGCCCACCGGCCCGCCCACGCCCCGCCCGAGCCCAGGGGAGGCCCCGCGTACCTTGTGTGCAGAGCTGACGCAGTGCTGGTAAGCCCTCACCAGGTCGGCGCAGAGCAGCACCTCCTGCAGGCGGGCGCGGTAGCAGTGCAGGATCTGGGCCTGCAGCCCGGAGCACACGGGCTCCACCCTGCGCGGCCTGTGGACACGGGGGCGGGGGGCTGCGGTCACCCCAGAGGGCCCGCGGGGCTCCCCGCCCACCCGCCCTGCTGTGGGCCCGCTTCTCCCCCAGAGCTGTCTGAGTTCACAGCTAACACACGCAGGACGCAGGACACGGGATGACCACGGCGCGCCCAGGGCAGAGCAGAGACGCCCAGACCCCTCCCAGGAGTGTCCGCAGGGGCCTGGGGGTCACCGTCCCTGCTGCGCTCATCAAGGGAGGCCTGGGCCACACACTAGACTCCACACACACTTATCTGAAGAGCGGCGGATTTCTCTTTCTCAAAGCGTGAAGCAGACACACAAGGCGAAGCAGAGCTCACCGTCAAATCAGCTCCGTTCTGGCGCCTCCCCCATGGCCCCTCCCCCGGCCCCTCCCCCACGGCCCCTCCCACCCGCCCCTCCCCCACGGCCCCTCCCACCCGCCCCTCCCCCACGGCCCCTCCCACCCGCCCCTCCCCCACGGCCCCCCCACCCGCCCCTCCCCCACGGCCCCTCCCACCCGCCCCTCCCCCACGGCCCCTCCCCCACGGCCCCTCCCCCATGGCCCCTCCCCCACGGCCCCTCCCCCACGGCCCCTCCCAGGGCCTGACATGCTACCCCGCACACACCCTGTCACACCTGTGTGCACAGGTACACGCTCACATGTGCACTCACGTGTGTGCCCACTCACACGGAAACACACTCACATGGGCACCCACATGCACACACGTGCACACACATGCAGACGCACGTACACACGCTCACACTTGTGCACACACTCATGTGCACACACACACACGTGCTCTCACGCCCCAGGACACATGTGCTGAGGACCCTGCCCCTGCAGCTCCAGGCAGGGTGCCATCTCTCACCCTGCACCCCCCCCACGGGCAGCTGAGACCAGGAGGCTCCAGGACACACGCTCAGAGTCTCCAGGGCGCCAGGTGGGTCCACGTGGGAGCCCTGGGGCCCGGGCCGAGCTCGGGCACCAGGGCAGGACCCTGCTCCCATCTCCCAGGGCCTGCAGGAGGACAACGGTTCTGCCCCAGGTCCAGTCCTGAAAGTCCAGCCCCTGCAGGTGCCAGGACAGAACGCTGCTTGCGGCACAGCTCAGAGTGCCCCTGTTCACCGGTGAAGGCAGGAGGGGGGCTCAGTGGCCCTCGCCCCAGTCTCTGACCACCTGGGCCCCAGCGCTGCATGACGCCCCCCTCTCCAAGCCCCAGGCCCTCTGATGTGGACGAGGCTAACGGAGGGCCTTTCAAATGCCTCCGGACAGGCACCCCCTCTCCCCCGCCCTCCCTGAAACACCTTCCTGTGCATTTCCCCCTGCCCTCCTCCACCCCGCTGGCCCTGGGCCAGGAGCCCTGCGCCTGGAGAGTGCTCCAGCCTGGCATCCCCTGCTGTCCTTCACACCAGCCTCAATGGGGGGCAGAGGGCGGGACCGGGGGCTGGGCAAGGCTGGAAACTCAGGACGCGGCCTCAGCTGGAAACGAGGTCTTGGAGGATACGGTGGGTGAGGGTGGGGTTGGCCCCTGATCCAGAGTGACGAGTATCCCCCCAGAGGAGGAGGGACACATCACCAGGAGAAGCCACGTGACACCAGTGCAGAGGCTGCAGAGACGCGCCCACGAGCCGAGGACGCCAGGCCTCCCGGCAGCACAGAAGCTGGACACGCTGGACACAGGCCCGAGACCCTCGAGCTTCTGGGGGAGCTGCCCACCGGCCGCAGAAGCCCAGGAAACACGGTCGGCCGTGTAGGGAAGCAGTGGAGCGCCGGCTGGGCAGAAGCCAGCAGGAGGCAGACGGCTGGCCGGTCCTTTCTAACACAGAGGGAGCCGCATCCTCCATGACAGAGGGCTCCTCAGCAAACGGCTCGGCTGGGAAGGCCGCCTCCAGGCTGCCCCGGCCAAGCCTGAGGTCCAGGTCGTTCTGAGAACCAGCTTGCTGGATCCGAACCCACACAGTGGCCCATTCTGCAGGTGGGGACGCTGGTATCAGAGGGCTTAGGTGACCCGCCCAAGGCCACACCGCACGCGACACGCAAGCCTAATGGCCTGCTTGTCTGGCTCTACGGCCCCCAGGCTCCACGCTGCATCCACTGAGATCCACTCCGATTCTGGAAAACTCCCCGAAGATTCCAGGGAAGAAACCACCAAGGGTATAGAAAAGAAGCAGAAGACACACGGGACTCCAGTTCCCCGTGGAGCCGGACATTCCCAAGTGGGAGGGCTGATGCCCAGCCATGTGTGGGCACCCATGCCAGTGGGGGGCCGGCTCCCCCAAACCTGCCAACCCCGCTGCTCACACGCCCAAGCCCAGCCCCCTCGCGTGTCCCTCGAAAGGCTCTCCTTCCGCCAACGAGAGCGCATCACTGCCCTTCTCCCGTCACCACTGCTGACATAACCGCCCCCCGGGGGCTGCAGCGGAACCTGGCTGACAGACATGCTTCCGACACCTCCTTCCTGAGCCACGCAGGCGGAGCGGGGCTGGGGGGCTCCCTGGGGCCAGGCGTCTGTCTCTGTCAGGGCCGGGCAGGCCCAGCTGCTCCCTGAGGACGCACTGCCCCCGCCATGGACACTCCTGTGGGCTCAGCCGTCAGCCAGCAGCCACGGGGGCCTCCACCTCGACCCAACCCTGTGACAGCTCGCCCCCAAGGAGATGGGGCGCAGACGGACCCCTAGGGCCGCTTAGCCGTTGACAGCGCTCCTCCCTGGGCCGCACACACACACACACACACACGTGTGCACAGACACACGCATGCACAGAGCCAGCAGGCCGCTCCTGACTCTGACCCTTTGGGAAGAAGCTGCAAGGGAGGCGTGTGTCCGCCCCACCCCCACCCAGGAGCTCTTGACTCAGCAGACGCGTGGAAGGGACATGGGCCCAGGGGACAGCACGTCTCGGGGGTCAGGGGTGTCCGAGCAGGCCCACGCCAGGACCTGCGGGACACGAGAGCCAGCCCGGGGGTGGAAGCCCAGGGGGTGGGAGGTACCGGGGAAGGTGCAGCGACGCCTGAGGACCCCCCGGACCCGGATGCTGGGGCCCCTCTTCCCCTGCTCTCTCGAGGCCGTCCACCTCCTGCTGACCAGAGGCACCCCAGTCTGGCTCCCCCAGTCCTGAGACACTCCTGGGGCCTTTCCAAGCCCACTGGTGGGGCGCCTGGGCCAGGATCTCCTGCAGAACTGAATTCAGGCTGTCCCCGCCCCCTGCTCCAGCCCCGCCGAGCCCCAGCACGCAGGGCTGACTGGCCACCTGACGTGCTTCCCTGGGAGCTGGCACCCCGTGCGGGACGCGGCCTCCACCCTGCTGTGCCCCTGCTCTCCCGAAGCCTTTACACCAGCGCAGCCATGCCCGCCCGGCCCTCGCCCTTTGCCCAGAGACGGGCCAGCAGCCCCTACCCGCACGCTGAGGCCCAGGACCCTCAGGGCCGGCTTTCCGTCTGGCGTCCAGGGCACTGCGCCCGTGAGAGGAGGCTCACCGGGGGCCGGGCAGGCGTGGTGCCGGGTGGGAGCCGCGCTCGGTGTCTCCCCAGGGCTGCGGCCTATCCCTGGGGTCCGTCTGCAGCTGCAAGGACACGTGGTGGGGGGCGCTGCCCCGGCAAAGCACGCCTGAGTGGGGATAAACCACGGCAGGTGTGTGTGCACACGAGTGCGCCTGCACACACGTGTTCTGACCAACAAGCCCCTCTCGGAGGACCGAAGGACGCGCGCGTGAAGTCAGTCTAGGCTGCGTGTCATAGCTGGCATCGTATCGGCAGAAGAAAGAAAAGCCGCGAAGCTTCTCAGTCCCCTTCAATACGGAGTAGATTACATAAACTCTGATGCCAAGACTTCCCCGCTGGCCCAGAGGTTAGACTCCACCTGTCCACGCAGGGGACACAGGCTCTGCCCCTGGTCTGGGGAGACCCACACGCCGAGGGCCGTACACTACGCGTGAGCCCAACTACGGAGCCCGCGTGCTGGAGCCGCGCTGGGACAGGGACGCCGCACGGTGAGCGGCCCGCACACCTCCGCGCTGCAGGAGGCGCGTGCAGGGCGACCAGGACCCAGCACGGCCACAAGTCCCAACAACGACTCTGCGAGGTCTGAAGGAAAACTCTGACCTTGCAGGACAGCACGCGTATTTAAAGTGAGCACACAAGCCCACACGGAGAGACAGGGCCACGGGACCAGGAGAGGGGCACGACGGCGCTTCCAGGAGCCCGCCGACGCCCGGCAGTGTGCTGTCCACAGAGCGGGCAGAGACTGAGGACAGGGTCCAGGAAGCGTCTGCCCGTTCCCACCCGCCGCCCACAGGAACGCCGGCCCCACAGAGCTCAATGCGCAGGGGCCTGCGAGTGACCCACTCTGCCCAGGCCAAGCGCGCGCGCGCGCGCGCACACACACACACACACACACACACACACACTGCGAGAGATCCACGGTGCCCAGGTCACACACACACACGCACACACACACACACACACTGCGAGAGATCCACGGTGCCCAGGCCAAGCGCGCACGCACGCGCACACACACACACACACACACACCGCGAGAGATCCACGGTGCCCAGGCCAAGCGCGCACGCACGCGCACACACACACACACACACACACACACATTGCGAGAGATCCGCTATGCCCAGGCCCCCCACACACACACACACGCACACACACGCACACTGCGAGAGATCCACGGTGCCCAGGCCGCGCAAACACACACGCACGCACGCGCGCGCACACACACACACACACACACACACACTGCGAGAGATCCACGGTGCCCAGGCCAAGCGCGCGCGCGCGCACACACACACACACACTGCAAGAGATCCGCTGTGCCCAGGCCCCCCCACACACACACACGCACACACACACACACTGCGAGAGATCCACGGTGCCCAGGCCAAGCGCGCGCGCGCACACACAGACACACATACACACACACACTGCGAGAGATCCACGGTGCCCAGGCCAAGCACGCGCGCACACACACACACACACACACACACACACACACACTGCGAGAGATCCACGGTGCCCAGGCCACACACACACACGCACGCACGCACACACACACACCACGAGAGATCCACTGTGCCCAGGCCACATACACACACACACACATTGCAAGAGATCTACTGTGCCCAGGACAAGCGTGCACACACACACACACAGCACAGGAGGGCCCAGGCCTTCGGTGTGAAACCTACGTGAACTCCTTGGCTGAGCACTTCCTGCCACGTCAGACCAAGCAAAAGCCGGGGCCGCTGTCCCCACCGACCCGGGCCTGCCCAGCCCTCCCCGAGTGCACTTTACCCCCCGACCAGCTCCACTCAACATGTGAGAGGTTTGCTAGGCTGCAAATCACCCTTCTAATGTTCTCTAATTCCTCAAGACACATTCTGCTGCCTTTGATGAAATAAACACAGCTTCACTGCTCATTTTTACCGTATGGAAAGTATCATAAATTTTATATCCATGATGAGCAGCAAGCTTTGTATTACAGAAGTCCTATTTTTTCTCTTACAGCTTCAACCAGACTTTTGGCCTTGCTTGAACAGGCAGTTGGTACTAAGCTGCTCACGGTCCTGAGTGGATGTACAGAATCCACAACAATAAACCACGAGAGCAGAGCCTCCTGTCACCAGGCTTCCCACCCTACGCGCTCCAGCCAGGCGCCGGGCGTGGTGTCTGTCTCACCACGAGGTGCTGGCCTCCCCTGGGACTCTAGCCTGGCCCTGAGGACCAGGCACCTGGGGATCCCAGGCCCCAAGGACTAGGCACCGTGCAGAGCCGGGCCCCCAGGACTGCTCACGGATCAGGCTCGGGCCCCCAGGACTGGTCACCATGCAGACCCAGGCCCCCAGGACTGGTCACCGTGCAGACCCAGGTCCCCAGGACTAGTTACGGTTCAGACCCGGGCCCCCAGGACTGGTCACCATGCAGACCCAGGCCCCCAGGACTAGTCACGGTTCAGGCCTGGGCCCCCAGGACTTGTCACTGTTCAGGCCCAGGCCCCCAGGACTGGTCACCGTGCAGACCTGGGCCCCCAGGACTGGTAACTGTTCAGGCCTGGGCCCCCAGGACTGGTCACCGGGTCACGGCAGGGCTGTGCAGGCGCTAGGGACCCAGGGCCACGCGTAAGACGCACACTCTTTCCAAAGCGACTCCTGGCTGTGTCTTTAAAACAAAGAACTAAATATCATAACACTGGTTTTGCTATCTAGAACCAAAGTGACCCCAATTCTTCACTTTTAGAAAGTCTGTACGGAGAAGGCAATGGCACCCCACTCCAGCACTCTTGCCTGGAAAATCCCATGCATGGGGGAGCCTGGTGGGCTGCAGTCCATGGGGTCGCACAGAGTCAGACACGACTGAGTGACTTCACTTTCACTTTTCACTCTCATGCACTGGAGAAGGAAATGGCAACCCACTCCAGTGTTCTTGCCTGGAGAATCCCAGGGACTGGGGAGCCTGGTGGGCTGCCGTCTACGGGGTCGCACAGAGTCAGACACGACTGAAGCGACTTAGCAGCAGCAGCAGCAGCAGCAGCAGCAGCAAGTCCGTATTTTTAACCAGTATGGAGAAGCTCACCCCTGTCTGAGGCACAGCCAGTTTCCCTGACCAAGGAGGCAGCATCGGGAGGGGGGTGGCCTGGTCCCACGGACCAGCAAACCACAGCGGGGCTCCAACAGTGACACCCAACGGGCACGGGCCAGGCCCGGGGGCCAAGGACCCTGAGGGGCCGCCAGGAGCCGATGCCGGGATAGGGCGACATACCCAGCGGACAAGGAGAGAGACAGCACGCCACCTTCCGTGAGCCGTGGGACCCTGACCACTGTCCCCAGGAGGCGCTTGCCGGCGGCCCCCACAGAAGAGCGGGGCAGCCAGGGCAGCTCCAGGGGCGGCTCGGAGGGGCCGTGTCTGCAACACCCCCAGCAGCCTCTGGGAGGAGCTGGAGGTCAGCCTGCGGAGCGCGACCCCAACGGCCAGCAGCCTCTGGGAGGAGCTGGAGGTCAGCCTGTCAGAGCATGACCCCAACAGTCAGTAGGGTCTGGGAGGAGCTGGAGGTCAGCCTGTCAGAGCGTAACCCCAACGGTCAGTAGGCTCCGGCTGGCGGGGCTGCAGCAGCCGTCAAGGGGCCACCCACGGGGTCCTGGGGTCTTGGGGTGCCCCAAGCAGTGGCCCCAAACCGCCCCTCATTTGCGAATGCATTGGGGGGTTGAGGTAACAGCAGGAGTGATGTTTGGGGACACTCTGAGGGGTTCTGAGGAATAATGGCCGCAGGTATACGCTCCATTTCCCAGAGGCTGGAAGGCAGAGAAGCTTCAGAACCCAGGGGCTCGACTCCCTGGGGTCTGACCGCACCAGGGACCCAGGCCCCAGTCCTGGGCAATAAAACCTACGGCCTCTGGAGAGCACGCAGGAAGCCCCAGGGTGGCGGTGGCCAGCCTGTGCCCTGCACCCTGTTTCTCTGGAGGTGGACCCTCGGGACAGAGGGCTCCCGGGTTCCGGCGCCACCGCCTTCAGCCGGGGCCTGCAGACTGCTGCCCAGACCTCTCAGCCATGCACAGAGCCACAGTCACCATGCTTCCTGGGGCCCGTGCTCTGGCCCAGGGCACACGGGCTGGGAGACGACAAAGCCCCTGGGAGGTCAGCAGAGCAGCGCCCTCGTCGCTGTACAAGGCCTGCTCTCCTGCCCCACGGGGCCCTCCTAGGTCTGCACCCCAAGTAACAGCTGCGTTTGCCTCCGGCTGTGCCCCGTTTCCTGAGGCTCCGCCCCCAGGCCCCCAGCACGGGAGGACAGACAGACACGACGCTGTAGCTCAGCCCTGTCCTGCACAAGCTCCCCCAACCAGCATCCTGCAGAGGTATGTGGCTCAGGGCCAGGCCACCCCGGAACCCCCAGGACCGCGAGGCTGGCAGCACCCCTTCTTGACTCCCTGGGGGTCTGAGCCTACAGGACACGCAGGACGTGGGCCTGGAGTGGCTCTGCCCCGACCCCTGGCACGAGACAGACGTGGGGGCCTGTGAGCAGGAAGGGACACTGTCAGTGTCCCTCCAGCAGCCCGAGAAGAGGCACAGGGGCGGGTTTCCCCGAGGGGCAGTGTTTAGCTGCGGCTGGGCTCGCTGGGAGGAGGAGGAGGGGCCCTTACTTGATGGTGCCCTCAATCTTCGTGGCTGCCTCATGGAACTGCTGAGACGACAGCCTGTACGCCTCGAGGTTCTGCGGAGAGAACACAGAGACACAGGTCGCAGGGAAGTCCTGCGGCCCCGCCCCGCCGCCCGGCCCGGCCCCGCCCCGCCGCCCGGCCCGGCCCCGCCCCGCCGCCCGGCCCGGCCCCGCCCCGCCGCCCGGCCCGGCCCCGCCCCGCCGCCCGGCCCGGCCCCGCCCCGCCGCCCGGCCCGGCCCCGCCCCGCCGCCCCGCCCCGCCCCGCCCCGCCGCCCCGCCCCGCCCCGCCCCGCCGCCCCGCCCCGCCCCGCCCCGCGCCGCCCCGCCCCGGCCCCGCCCCGCCGCCCGGCCCGGCCCACAGACTCCCCTGGCAGCACAGCAGGGGCCCGGCACACACGGACCCCCCTGAGCGAGCCCTCCCCCACCTGTAGGAGAGCTTTATGGACACGTGGTCACACACGCGACTCCCGCGACTCGTGAGCTCACAGCACAGGCCGCTCAGGGCTACACAGCACCTGGAGACTGCGAGGCCGCAGCCCAGGACGTTCACTGTCCCTTGGGGTGTCTGCTGAGCGCCGTCTGGTCCAAACAGGCCTCTGCCGCCCAGAGATCTGAAGCGACTTGCCCCAAGCCACACTGCAGGCGCAGATGCCAGACTGCAGCCCAGGACGCCCGCCCCACTGCAGGGCCCGCGGGCCCCGGGCGCATGCTGCCCTCCGTCCAAGGACCGCCCGCGCAGGGGCCGTGGGGAGGCCACGGGGGGCGGAGCCAACGGGGCAGGGGCCGCAGGGGACGGTACTTCTCTGCGCCGGGTGAGCGGCCTCAGGCCACCGGGCCAGCAGCCCACACGCCGCTCTTCCAGGAGAGACTCACACACGCCTGCCCCAGCACCAGCTCCAGTGAGGCCCCAAGAGGGCCTGACGTCTCCCAGGGTGTCCTGAGAAGGACCTCATGGGAGGAGCCTGACCCCGAGGCTGCCTTCAGACACCAGCAGGTGCCCAGTGGCCTGCCCAGGCTTGGCCCGCCCCTTCCCACCGCAGTGCGTGAGGCCTGGTCACGCGGGGCCCCCGCGGCCGTCAGCCTCCCAGCCCGGCGCTGCGACTCCACCTCCACGGGAGACACGGGCAGCCTGGACCCCTTGGACCAGAGGAGGCGACAGGAGGCAGGGTCAGAGCTGGGCAGGGTGGGCACCAGCCCCACCTCAGGGGCTGGGCTGATGGGGGGGAACTGGGACCGGGCCCTCAGCCCTGTCCTGGACCCTTGGCCCAGGGAGCTACCCCCTGGTGGGCACACGAAAGGGGCTCCGGGGAGCAGCAGGGCCCAGGAAGGGTGGAGAATCAGCTCTGGGCCGCGCTGGGGGCTGAACACCCAGTGCAACAGTCAGGAAAGGAGTGGGGCTCCCCTCACCCCACCAGGCTCCCCCGGACCCTGCGAGGACGTGCTGACGCCTGGTCTTCCCCAGGGAGCAGCACAGCTGGATGGGCCTGGGGGCTCCGACCTGCTCCTCCATGCACGGCCTGGCCGGGGGGGCACCTGGGTCTGTGGGGGGCCTGGGTCTGCGGCCGGGCAGGCTGTGGGCTTGGCCTGTGGCAGGTGAGGTCTGCCACAGGAAGAGCGTGCAGACAGAGAAGCACCGATAACCCCGGAGCCACTTCCTCCACGGCCACAGGACTCAGAGGCCCACCCTCCACCTGCCCGTCCGACCTGCCTGTGTGGGATGGCTGCCCCCACCGCTGCCCTGAAGCAAGCAGCAGCCTGCGTCCACCCAGCTTCCTGGGACTGCTGAAAGGTGCGCCTTCTGAGCCTGCAGCCACTGAGAGCGAGGCCCTACAGACTCCACACAAGGGCTTCGGGAAGGACGGGGAATCCCCCACACATGCCAGGACCCTGTGCGTGCCAGGGGTTCCGCCATAGCCCGACCGCAGGGGCTGCAAGGCTTCATTTTTCAGTGTGGTGGCGCCGTGACCCCCCAGCCCTGCTGCCCGGGAACCCAGCGGCACCCCATCTCCTGCACCTGGCGTTCGCCTGTCCCCTAAAGCAGACCCGAGGAATTCGGAGCCCCTCCTCCGCCCGTGAACAGCCGGCCTCCCCGCTCCCGCTGCTCAGAGTGAGTCTGAAACCAGAAGACCTCATCTCCATTAATTAAAGCTGCCATTAAAAATTAAACAACAGGAGTAAGGAGGTGTGAGCCTTATCTCCACGGGCTTTAAGAGTCGTGGTGTTTCTTCAGTTACTTCGCGAGCAGCTTCCATATTTCATCCTGTCTGATTTCTCCAAGGGCCTGGGTTCTCAGCTCAAAAGAGAAGGTGGAGGTGAGGGGGACGGCAGGGGGGGACGCGTCAGGCAGTCCCCATCACACCAGGGTGGGTGCCTGCGAGGCTGGGAGGGCGGTGTGCCGCTCCTGCGTGAGGGCCCCTGGCAGCGGGAGCCCAGGGGGCCCACTGCCCGGCTTCTCTGTGCCCTGCGGACAGTCGCAGAGCCCCCTGAGCCGTGTTGTGGGCACTGCCACAGAGGCCACGGAGACGGCGAGTTTAAGACGCTCGGGGTGCGTGGGCCCGCACAGAAGAAACAATGAAACTCTAAAATCTGAACACCCACCGACCGGCAGCCAGGGGAATTATCTGGAAGGGAGACGGTGTTTCCTGGAGGAAAGCTCCCCATGGGAGGGAGTTCCAGCTGCGTCGCCCCATCCATGCCCAGAGCGGCTGGCACTGGTGGTGCCCAAGCAGCGGCCCCCAGGAGCGGCTGAGGGTGGAGCAGGGCAGATCTCCCAGGGCAGGGGGACAGGGGGCACACGGCCGGGGCAGAGCGCCGAGGGCCAGGCTGGAGGAGGGGCTCGGACCCCCCCCCCCCACAGGAGACAGCATCTCAAGGCACACTTAAGGAGCGAAGAGGAGACGGGCTCGGCCCTGCTCTGCGGCCGCAAGGAGTGAACCGCCGTGCGGGGCCGTGGGGCCCAGGGACTTCAGGGGGACCCCAGGCCGGGGCCAGCCCGCTGGCAGGCCCTCCAAGCCCGGAGCGGCGCTTCCCCGGAGCCCCTCCCACCAGGCCCCCCAGGGCCTGGACCCCCCCCCCCCCCCCCCCCACCGCCAACCCACGACCTGGACGCCTCCACAGCCCGTTTCCTGCCAGCAGGGCCTGGCCGCAGTGTGAACTGCTGATTGGAGTGTGGCGCTGGCTCCAGGCAAGAGCCCCCTGTGAGCACCTGTGCCTGTGAACAGTCAGGGGGGAGGTGCCCCGCCGCTTCCTGCTGCAGCTCCTCGAGGCCTGGGCTCCCCGGGGCCCTGCTGAGCATCCTCGCACATTGAGGGGCTGCTGAGTGTGGCTGGGGGGCTGCTGCTCACCCTCAGGAAGAGAAAACGAGCGTCCTGGGCAGCTCCGTGTGGACAGTACCCCTGTAGATGCAGACATCAATGCAGACACACGCGCCCACACGCACACACTCCACACTAGGCCCATGCAACACGGGGTCCACACTCGCGCTCTGTAGCAGGGCCCTTCAGGATGGGGGTCGGCTCCGGCTGGAGTGGGGAGCTGCTGGGAGCGCACGTGAGGGACCGGGACACCTGAGCTGTGCGATGGTGGCGGGAGGCTGGCCGCCAGGCGGGCAGTTCTGTCCTCACAAAAGCCTGGCAGCCAGCCAGGCCTCCATGCGGGTCAGCTGCTTCTCACACTTGCAGAAACATATTTGGCTAAATGAATAGCTAATTAGTTTGAAAACAAAATGCACAGCACAACAGAAAATTAAAAAGAATTTTTCAAAATGAAGAGACACAAATTTAACTCCACTTCTGTGACTTGCTGGTGACCAAACCCTGAGCAAAGGGCCGCAGGGTCAAGGTCCCAGGACCGCTCCCCACGGGCAGCTGGAGGACCAGGAGCCACACGGGGAAGGGACTCAGGCCACGGGGGTACCGGCCAGGCTCCCCACGCAGGGGTGCTTGGCATTGAGACCGGGCCCCAGGCTCAGAGGACGCTCCCGTGGCAGTGACGCCGGCACCTGCTTCCAGAACCTGGCTCCAGGGCTGGACACGTCCCCGAGCGGCCAGCCGGGGCATGGGCCCGCTGGAGGCCGGGTCAGGGGCCTGCAGCAGCAGCGCTCACAGCCTGTCTGATGGGGCAGACTGGCCCCGGGCCTGCTGGTCAGCGTGCTCCCACAGACCTGAGTGCTCAGGACGCCTGGGAGCACAGGTGTGCAGAACCGAGGTGCCCACAGGCAGCATAGCCGCTTTCTAAACTCCTGGGGCCCTTGGTGGGGCCCCGCCTCCGTGCTTCCCTGTCCTTGTGGCCTCACACCTGCAGGCCTCAGCCCTGGAGCCACAGGGCCATTGGAGCCCAGCCTGCAGGTTGCTGGGTGGTGGTCTGGGGTAGGCCCAGGCATTGGTGTCTAAAGAAGTTCCCGGAGCGGGGTGGGTGGGGGGTGCCCTGGGCACCTAACGTGAGAACCGCTGCCCCCAGCCAGGGGCGCCTGAGGCTAAGCCTGCTTTGCTGCTGAGGACGCCGTGCCATCAGCCACGGCTGCTACTCCACAAAGAACCCCACCCTCTGGGAAACCTGGCTGCAGTCCGAAGCGGCACACTGCAGAGTTCTACGTTCCCCAGGAGCTTGATGCTTGTGGTCTGAGAACTTTAAAGAGAAAATCAAAGGAGGGAAGAAGGCGGACTGCCTCAGGGGCCCCGTCGCCTCCCAGGTGACTGGAAACACAGCCACTCGCACAGTCCGCTGTGCAGACAGGCCTGCTCCCGCGCCCCTGAGCAGGCGAGGCTTCTGCGTGCTGTCACCGCCTCTGATGCCGGCTTCTGGTCTCGGGACAGCTTCCAGAGGCTGCCGGCAGGCTCTGTGGGGACGCACGGCACCGCTCAGCGTGTTCTGGCTGCTGCTCAGTTGCCCAGGCGCGTCCGACTCTGCGACCCCACGGACGGCAGCACCCCAGGCTCCCCCAGCCTTCACCAGCTCCCGGCTTGAGTGTGAGCTTGAGCTTGCTCAAACCATGTCCACTGAGTCGGCGATGCCATCCAACCATCTCAACTTCTGTTGCCCTCTTCTCCTGCCTTCAATCTTTCCCAGCATCAGGGTCTTTTCTAATGAGATGTTTCTTCACATCAGGTGGCCAAAGGATTGGAGCTTCAGTATCAGTCTTTCCAATGAATATTCAAGACTGATTTCCTTTAGGATGGACTGGCTTGAACTTGCAGTCCAAGGAACCCTCAGGAGTCTTCTCCAACATCACAGTTCAAAAGCATCAATTATTTGGCACTCAGCTTTCTTTATGATCCAACTCTCACATCCATACATGACTACTGGAAAAACCATAGCTTTGACTAGACAGACCTTTGTCAGTAAAATAATGTCTCTGCTTTTTAATATGCTGTCTAGGTCGGTCATAGTTTTTCTTCCAAGGAGCCAGTGTATTTTAATTTCATGGCTGCAGTCACCATCTGCAGTGATTTTGGAGCCCAAGGAAATTAAGTCTCTCACTGTTTCCATTGTTTCCCCATCTATTTGCCATGATGTGATGGGACTGGATGCCCTGATCTTAGTTTTCTGAATGTTCAGCCTTCTTTATGGTCCAACTCTCACATCCATATATGACTGCTAGAAAAACCATAGCTTTGACTGTACGGAACTTTGTTGGCTCAGTGTTGTAAGGCCGGACCCCGGGGCCATGATGGGCCGTCCCTTCTCTCCCCGCGCAGGCGGTGAAGTCCCTAATGGAATGAGCCTCCCAGATCCTGGGGACCAATGACAGCACACTGCGCCAGCTAAAAGCCGCCCCACCCCAGCCACGTAGAAGGACCTATCAGCCCGCAACGCCTCGGCCTGGTGACCTATCCTAACCCCCGTCCATTACCCTGACCATCCCTCGCAAGGAACGCATATAAGCCGCTTCTACTACGGTCGGGGCGCGGACTTCCTCGACCTGCCTCGTTCGGGTCCAGGAACCCCACCCAGCAGCGCTTCGCCATTAGAAAGCCTGTTGAGACAATTTTTTGGTGTCCTGGTCGTCTTTTTACCTAACAAATGTATATGAGGTGTAACTTATTACCTAAGTTAAAGAGAATTCCCCCCATTACTGCAAAAATGACTAACTCATTCAAGCACCGAAAAGGCTCTCGCTAAGTGTTTACGAATGCCTCTAGGAGACTCTGGAAAAGGGTTGCCTTCCCTCTTCTCTGATTTCATCCACAGGAGGGAACGAGGCTGTGATGAGCACCTGCTGTGTGCCAGCCCGAGTCCCATCACACAGCTCACCTTGCTGGTTCTGCAGACAGAGTCCACTGAGGCCGGGCGCTGGGCACACCAGGCAGCCTTCCTGGAGCCTCCGCGGAAGAACCTGACATGCAGCACAACAGATGCACGTGAGGGTTTAGCTCCTCCTGCACGACAGACATGAGCCCAGACGGGAGCTCCGTGGTGCAGGCGCAGAGCACGCGTGAGCCCCCGGTGCGTGGAAATGTCGCAGCACCCAGAAGTCCAACAGGTCCTCGTGGAACAGGTCCAACAGGTCCACAGGTCCACCTAACGTGTGGGTGCTGCTGAAGGGTACTTTCTAAAAGGCCCTGTTTTCACATCCACAAATAAAGCCCAACAGACGCGGAGACAGCAAACCCGCAGGAGCTCTTAAGGGGGACAGGCATGGGGCCCGTGTTGCTGGGCTGTGCTTGAGGACCTGGCAGCCGGCACGTGGGTCCACAAGGGGCTCTGACGAACTTGAAAGCCCAAGAAGAGAGCGAATACATACAGAAGAAACAAGACAGGCCCCAAAGACCATTTCCAGCCCAAGCAGCATGTGGTGGCCGCCACAGGGGCTGGGGGCCATCTGCCCGAGGAGGGGCAGAGGAGGGCAAGGCTTGGCCCCGCCTGTCCACCCACTCGCCTGCTGTCTCCACCGGGGCAGAGGAGGGCAGGGCTTGGCCCTGCCTGTCCACCTACTCACCCGATCGCCACTTGAGCTGCTTCAGTCACCAGGGTATTTCACCTCCCAACACTTCAGCCACGCCCCACAAGTGCGGAGGAACTCTGATATTCTAGATAAACACTGGACTTCTACCACAGCCGGGACCCTTCACGCCCACAGGAAACTCCTGACCGCAGGAAGCAGAGGGGACCTGTTTTTCGTGAGCCCCCGACTCACAGAGCCCGTGACCCTGACCGGGAGCCATTGGACGCCTCTCAGCTTAGGGGTGACTTGCTGTGTAGAACCTAGAACCTCGGCCACACCCCCACCCTTGACAGCAGCACGCGAGCTGAGGAGGGGTGCTGGCAGACTCCCTCCCAACATGGAAGTCATGGCGTTTGCCTGAATTAATTCTCACTACAAAGGCAGTGCCAAAGAATGCTCACACTACCGCACAGCTGCACTCATCTCACACACTAGTAAAGTAATGCTCAAAATTGTCCAAGCCAGGCTTCAGCAATGTGAACCATGAACTCCCAGATGTTCAAGCTGGTTTTAGAAAAGGCAGAGGAACCAGAGATCAAATTGCCAACATCCACTGGATCATCGAAAAAGCAAGAGAGTTCCAGAAAAACATCTATTTCTGCTTTCTTAACTATGCCAAAGCTTTTGACTGTGTGGATCACAATCAACTGCGCAAAATTCTTCAAGAGAATACCAGACCACCTGACCTGCCTCTTGACAAACCTGTATACAGGTCAGGAAGCAACAGTTAGAACTGGACATGGAACAACAGACTGGTTCCAAATAGGAAAAGGAGTACATCAAGGCTGTATATTGTCACCCTGCTTATTTAACTTATATGCAGAGTATATCATGAGAAACGCTGGGCTGGAAGAAACACATGGTGGAATCAAGATTGCTGGGAGAAATATCAATAACCTCACCACCCTTATGGCAGAAAGTGAAGAAGAATTAAAAAGCCCCCTGATGAAAGTGAAAGAGGAGAGTGAAAAAGTTGGCTTAAAGCTCAACATTCAGAAAACGAAGATCATGGCATCCGGTCCCGTCACTTCATGGCAAATAGATGGGGAAACAGTGGAAACAGTGTCAGACTTTATTTTTGGGGGCTCCAAAATCACTGCAGATGGTGACTGCAGCGATGAAATTAAAAGACGCTTACTCCTTGGAAGTAAAGTTATGACCAACCTAGATAGCATATTCAAAGGCAGAGACATTACTTTGCCAACAAAGGTCTGTCTAGTCAAGGCTATGGTTTTTCCAGTGGTCATGTATGGATGTGAGAGTTGGACTGTGAAGAAGTGCCGAAGAATTGATGCTTTTGACCTGTGGTGTTGGAGAAGACTCTTGAGAGTCCCTTGGACTGCAAGGAGATCCAACCACTCCATCCTAAAGGAGATCAGCCCTGGGATTTCTTTGGAAGGAATGATGCTGAAGCTGAAACTCCAGTACTTTGGCCACCTCATGCGAAGAGTTGACTCACTGGAAAAGACTCTGATGCTGGGAGGGATTGGGGGCAGGAGGAGAAGGGGACAACCGAGGATGAGATGGCTGGATGGCATCACGGACTCGATGGACATGAGTCTGAGTGAACTCTGGGAGTTGGTGATGGACAGGGAGGCCTGGCGTGCTGAGACTCATGGGGTCGCAGGGAGTCGGACACGACTGAGCGACTGGACTGAACTGAACGGTGGCGGGGAACAGGCCGCAGCCCCCCATTCCTTCCACGTTTATCAGCTGTCTGTTTGTGAAGACAGTTTTCCTGTCCTTCCTCCTTCTGTTTCTGGAGGTTTCTGTATCAGTTTGGGCTTAGAGTCTCTTTTCAAGATCCACCGCGTTACAGCCCTTGTCTGCCATCGCCCACTGTGGCGTGCACATGAGGCGTCTACGCTGGCTCGGAGGCCCCTCTCAGGCCGGTTCCCGTGTGCCGTGTGGACACATGTGGCCTCGCTGTGCTCTGCACACCCCTCAGCATGTCACAAGGAACAGTGCCCGCTGCCCTGACAGGCATGCAGCGCCGTCTGACTGCAGGTCTAATCTGCATGTCTAACAGCTAATGGTGGGAAGCTCTTCTCGTGTGTCATCTGCCATCTGTATACCCCCGTGGTGGATTTTCCTAATCCGATTGTTGGGTTTCATGCTTAATTTTGGGGAGCGCTGTCAGAGTATCTTCTATATTCCAGATCACAGCCCTTTGTTTGGAGTGTGCTTTGCAAATGTTTTTCCCTGTCCATAGCTCCTCTTTTCATCCTGCTCACAGGGTCTTCCACAGAACCAGAGTTTTGATTTTGATGAGGTCTGCTTACAGATCTTGCTTTTGCTGGCTTTAATCTCAGGATCCAGATGTTGCTAGCACACAGCAGTCTGTAATGCAGTGGATTCTCGCAGCACCCAGCGGTCTGTAACGCGGTGGATTCTCGCAGCACACAGAAGTCTGTAATGCAGCGGAGTCTGTGACACGGTGGATTCTTGCAGCACCCAGCGGTCTGACGCGGTGGATTCTCGCAGCACACAGCGGTCTGTGACACGGTGGATTCTCGCAGCACACAGCGGTCTGTGACACGGTGGGTTCTCGCAGCACACAGCGGTCTGACGCGGTGGATTCTCGCAGGACACAGCAGTCTGACGCGGTGGATTCTCGCAGCACACAGCGGTCTGTGACACGGTGGGTTCTCGCAGCACACAGCAGTCTGTGACACGGTGGATTCTCACAGTACACAGCGGTCTGTGACACGGTGGATTCTCGCAGCACACAGCGGTCTGACGCGGTGGATTCTCGCAGGACACAGCAGTCTGACGCGGTGGATTCTCGCAGCACACAGCGGTCTGTGACACGGTGGATTCTCGCAGCACACAGCGGTCTGTGACACGGTGGGTTCTCGCAGGACACAGCGGTCTGTGACACGGTGGGTTCTCGCAGGACACAGCGGTCTGTGCCGCAGTGGATTCTTATGTGCGGATCTTGAGTCTGGTGGCCTCGCTAACGCCTTTATTCGTTTCAGGATTTTCTTTTCTTCTGTTGGGCCCCTCTGGTCATCCGTGAAGATGTTCAGGCCACATGAAAGCAGGGACCGTCTTGTTCCTTCCCTTCTGAGCTACAGCCTTCGTTTTCTCTTCCTTGTCTCCCTCAGAGGCTGGTGCCTGCCTGGTGACAGTGCCCCCTGCCCAGACAGGGATGGACATCCAGAGCCTCACCTTTGTCTCTGGTGTGAGCTGAGGGTTCGGGGACTTGTCTGTGTCTCTCATCTCCTGCTCTGGAACTAATTAAGGCAGTTCTCTTCTACTCCTGATTTTCTAAGGGTTTTTTTTTAAATCATGAATAGAGCTGGTTTTTGTCAAATACTTCTCTGGATCAATTAATATGGTCCTATGATCTTTCCCTTAGATTGTCAGAGACGACATATTTCATTGCTTTTCCGACGCTGACCCAGTGCACACCCAGAATAAACCGCGCTTTGTAGACTGTGGTGTACACGCGTGGTGTGTAGTTCTTTCATGCGCTGCTCAGTTTGACACAACTTCCGTGTCTAACTTCATGAGAGACATTGTCTGTGGTTTTCCCTTGCCTTTGGTTTGGTAACACTGTTTGTCTGACAAACTTGGCTTCATGAAATGAGCTGGGAAGTTTCCCCTGAGCGTGTTTTCTAGAAGAGATTGTGTAAAATTGGTCATAATTCTTCTTTGTAGAGATCTCCAGAGAAACCATCTGGCCTGGAGATTTCTTCTCCTGGAGTCTTACAGTCATGACGTCCATTTCTTCAGAGGTTACAGGACTATTCTGTGTATCAACCTCATCTGGGCTGAGTTTTAGCAGTCTGTGGTTTTCCAGGAACTGGCCCATTTCTTCTCCATCACAGGCTCTCCAAGCACGAGGCGGTGTTTCTCCCTCCCCTCCAAGTGGCTGTGGCGCCCGTGGCATCCGCGGGGACGCAGCCCGCTTCACTGCTGAGGGGCTCGTGTCTTCGCTACCCCTTCTATGTTCCTGCTGGAGGCTGTCGATTTCACCAATTTCTCCCCAAGAACCAGCACTCTGTCCCATTAGTCCTCTCTGCTGTCTTCCTGCCATGAGTCTATTTTTTGCTATCTTTTATTATTTCCTTCCTTCTACTTGCTTGGGGTTTATTTTGCTGTTATTTTCCTAATTTTTTGAGATTTTGAAACTTTTTTAATCTGTGGGTTTACTGCTATACATTTCCCATTCAACTCTGCTTAAGCTGTAGCCCAGGTATTTCGATACACTGGTTTCGAGTCTTTCAAATTTGTTACGGTTAGCATTTTGCCCCACGATACAGACTACCTTGGTCTCACAGGCGCTTGAAAATATATGAGTTCTGCTGCTGTTGGATAACATGCCATTTGGACCCTTTATACCCTTGCTGATTTTCCATCTGCTGCTGAGAGGAGGGTGTTAAGGACTCAGACTCTTGTTTGAGACCGCTTGCTTCTGCCCCACGGAGGTGACAGCGTGTCTTCTTTGGTGCAGACACACCGAGGGTCGCCATGCCCTCCTGGCAGGCAAACCCTTCCATCAGGCAATGTCCTCCCTTGTGTCTCGTGATTTTCTTTGCTCTGAAGCACTGCATCTGATATTGATGACTGCCCGCGTGGTTTTCCGGGTCAGTGTTTAAGTGTCTCTTCTCACCCTTTCCCTTTTCAGACGGCACTGCATTTGAGTTTCTTATAGACGTGCAGCTCTGTGCGTGCCCGTGTCTGTGTGCGTGTGAGAGAGAGACCCTCTCTGTCAGCCCCCAGCGTTCATCGGTTTACTTAGACCATTTGCCTTTAGGATTATCACTGACAGCCGAGCTCAAGTCCACCACTTCAGGACATATTTTCTGTTTGTTCTCTCTGTTCCTCCTGTTTCTCTCTTCTTTCTTCCTGTGGGTTAAACGTCTGACTTATTAATAGCGTGTCTGAGTCCCTGCTCAACCTAACTGTCTCAGCGGCTGCGCTGTGCAATATCGCGACACACACGGAACGCACAACGTGCTGCTGTCCATGCTGAGCCACCCAGAGTGAGGCCTGAGGCCTGCCTTCACTGACATTCCTCGGCCTCCACCGCGTGCAGTCAGCGTGGGCATGTGCAGACTGTGCATGCACGCACAGAGCCAGGTCCAGGGCCAGGTCCAGGTCCAGGTCCAGGTCCAGGTCCAGGTCCAGGTCCAGGTCCAGGTCCAGGCCCAGGTCCAGGGCCAGGGCCAGGTCCAGGTCCAGGTCCAGGTCCAGGTCCAGGGCCAGGGCCAGGGCCAGGCCCAGGTCCAGAACGCCGGGGGCCAGCGTGAGGAATCCCGCCCGTGACAAGGTCATGAGGAAGGAAGCCTGACAAAACGCAAGGACGTGATCAAGCTTCAGGGGTTCCCCCTGGAATTTCCTGAGCATCCACCCCCCAAAAAATTAAAATCTGCCTGCTTTTCCACTCTTCTGATATTCTCTGGAAAAAGTCAAGTCAGGGCTTTAGTCTTCTGCATTTGAAAGGGATGTTTCAGTTAAACTCCTCTGATAGCTCTCTAGCTTGCCTAACAGGTTCCCTGGACCTCTTACAGCTTGTGAATTGCTTACAGCCCCCCAACCGCGAGAGGCACAAAGCTTAAAAGCATCTTAAAGATACAGAGCCTTTCTAAAGAGCTAAAAATCATGCTGGCGAAGAGTTTTCACTGTTGACTCAATGATTGCCGCCAGGCCTCCATATTCTTCATCTTTTAGGCACCTGGGAGGATGTTAATCAATGTAAATGGGATATGGAAAAAGATATATAATAGGTTTGATGTTAGCAACACTGGACTTTTGAGTTAATTGCTTCTCTTTTGCTGTAAATCACTGTACTCCCTCTGCTTGTTATAAGTTGCTGTATCTTTGCTGTGTAAGAATGTAACTTTATTTAGTGCTTTCTGAGAGTGGCACCAGACTTTGGGAAGATCAACACAAATAAGTCTTCTGGTTGACAAACCCTTATCAGAAAAAAGGCTGTAAAATGTTACTTGGCCTTTTTGGCCAGAAGATGATGTAAATCACCTAAGACTTGTGTATACAATTAGGTATGCAGAGAGAAAGCCTGGTTTTGATAAGAGTCTGGGCTGCTAACGCTGCATAACTTTGTGTTACCCATTGATCTCCATGTTTTATCAAAAGTATAAAAGGCCTTCTGAACAACAGAGGACGGGCCAGTCACTGGACTGGTTTCCCCTGTGTCTCCTCTCTAATTTCTGGCTGAATTCCCATCTGGGGCGTGGAGGCTCACCATGTCTACTTACTTGTCCCGGCTTTTAAGATCCACGCGAGGGGGAGCCCAAGGCGGGGCACCCCCCGATATTCAAGAGGACGCCGGTGGCCCAACGGAGACAGTGCAAGCTCCTTGTCTGGAACTTTAGTGGCTTTTCAAGTAAACCAAATTATTCAGCCTTCTTTCTCCACTTAATCTTCCTACTACACTATCTCTTCATAATCTAATCTTATATTTCTATATTAAAAAATAAATAAGTTCTCCTCGCCAACGCCGTCCCCACTTCAAATTCCCTGGATCCACCAGGGCTGGACCCCGGCAATAGATACAGATACAGACACAGATACAGATACAGATACAGGTATAGATACAGATAGAGATAGAGATAGAGATATAGACACAGGTATAGACATATAGGTACAGATTCAGATACAGACACAGATAGAGACACAGGTGTGGCTATACCTACAGACAGACACAGACGCATTTCCGCATGTGCATTTGTCTCGCATCGTGACTTGTCACCTTGTTTAACAATCAAATATGATTTTAACAGTGACTGTGACAGAAGATACTCTTGTATTTATCTGCATTTTTAATTTGTTCTGTTATTTCTTATTCATATTCCAAAATTACTTCTTTTATCGTTGTCTCTGTTTCAAGAACTCACTTTGCCACTCTTCACAGGCACACTGGCAGCCACGCCCTCCCCCAGCTCTCTGTGGCCTGAGAATGTCATTCCCTCCTCTGTCCTGAAGGGCAGCTTTGGTGGGTGTAGCCTTCGTGGCTGAGAGTTTTCTTTCAGGGCTTGGTAACAGACCACTTCCTTCTGGCCTCCGGGATGCTAGGCAGGGCTGCCTCACCTGTCACGTCAGTGCCAGGAGCACCAGTCTTCTCTGACCGCTTTCAAGTCCTGTCTCTAGTTTTCAGAGACTTCGTGATTGTGAGGGCAGGTGTAGCTTCCCTGGAATCTGCTCGGCATCTGGAAACAGAGCCTTGACTGCACGTCTGCACCCGCCTGGTTCTGCTGAGACCCTGGGGCAGAAAGTGCTCCCTGCGAGCCACTTGCTAGGGGTCCTCCGGTAGTGCAGGCCCCAGTGTTCCAGGTGGGAAGGCGTCTCTGGGCTACAGACACCAGGGGCCCTGCTGGCCAACAGCTCATGGATGGTCTAGGTGGGAGCAAGGACCCTCTCTCTGGTCCACATGGCGAAGTGCTCCTCCTGGGTCAGTGCCCCTGGCTGCCCCACAGTCCTGCTGGGGCAGGATCCCCCGGTATGCTGCTTTCTCACAGGAAGAAACGTGTCTCTGACCCCCAGGGATGAAGACACTTATTGGAGCCACGTGTTGGGGGCTACCCCCCAACCTCCAGTGTTGCTGGGGGCTCCCTCTTAATCCAGGCAACAGGAGCCCGCCTGGGTGGTCGTCTGCCATGAGCTTGGGCCCGAGACGCTGTCCCTGGGAGGGCGCGTGCGCACACGGGCCAGCCCACTGTGGCTCCTCCTCTCAGTCCTCGGCGGCTTGCAACATATCCAGGGCTCCCGGCTGCCCCTGGCGGGGAGCAGGGGAGGGGAACCTGGCCGTCCCTCCCCCCCACCCCCGGGGGCTCCCTCTCTGCAGGCTGCTATCTGCCTGACAGACAGCTGGGTTCATTTATTTCTGCTTCTATTAATTTTTAATCCCATCTCTGTTGATTTGATTTTTGGAATAAGAAAAATAGCAACATGATTCAAATGTCAAACTACTTATAAAAATATACTCAGAGATGTCCCTCACCCTCCCTGTCTTCCGAGCCCATTCCCACTCCTTGCTTGTAGGTAAAAATCTTGTTAGTTTCTGATTTATCTGAGTTTCTTGATTTATCTGATTTCTGATTTCTTGAGTTTCTTTTTGAAAACTGAGGCGTTTTGAACACCACTGTCGTTTTTCTCATTTCAACAGAGGCTTGATTTTGGGCTCAGAATCTCAGCCAGCAGTTAATCATTCACAGCCCAGCAACTTAAAATCTTCACAATCTGCATGTTTCCCTTTCAAAACCCTTCAGATGCCTCTCGGATCCCATTTAAACCCACTCTCTGCTTTCTGCTCAACTCCTCCATCTGTTGAGTCACTTGCCTGCTTTCCCTCTTTAAATTCTACTGATGCAGGATTTTTCTGACTTTCTCATAGTTCTCATAGTTCTCATTCTTCCTTCCACGGTTAACACATCTGAGAGTCATCTAGAAGAAAAGGCGCTGCCTCAACTGGAGTCTGCTGCGAGACTGTCTCTGTGCAGCGGGTGTGTCTCCTGGGAGGCCTCTCCTGGGGTAGGGTGGTCACAGGACAGGGCGGGAGCACCCTGGACAGCGCTACCCACCCACATGCTCGAGGTCATGTGCTCAAGGTCATGTGCTCACATGTGCTCACCGGGGGCGGGGAGCGTGCTCAGGACACCACTGATAGGACGGAAGACCTCCAAAGTGCAATTCCAGGGTCCGGAGGAGACCTGCCGCCTCGCACAGTCCACAGTCCTGACAGTCCGGCTCAGTACCCCCACCAGCCCTGAGCACTGGTTACTACGTCCCCATCGCTAAGCTCCCGGGCCCCTCCCAAGCCCCCCCACCAAGGCCCGCAACACGGCTTCCGGGTCCAGCGCTGGTGGAAACCCAACTGGCAGCACTGTCTACCAGCTTCTCCACCAGCCAACATGTGTCCCCGGCACCCACAGGGATGGAGCAGCGTCCAGGCGACGCCGCAGGCTGGGAACCGGCAGCCAGGGGCCGCCACCTCGTGTTCACCTAAGGGGCACCTGGCGTTCTCGTCGGAGGCCGACAGCACCTGCTCAACGCTTGCCGGCTGTGGCCCTCTGAATAGGAGGCGGGACGGCCTGTGGTGCTCCTGGGAGAACGGCAGGAAGCCAGGCCCACAGGGTCCACGGGGACAGTCCTCCCAGAGGTGAGGCAGGCCGGAACTCCGTACATCCCAAAGCACCTCACGTAAGATGTGAAGTGCTTTCTTGAGACTCTCACTCAGGTGAATAAGCCAACCTCCCTCTGCTTGAGCTGAGAAGCCAGAACCCTGTGACTCTGAGACCTCCGAGACCCCTGCAGACGCTCGGGTTTACTCAGAATGGCTCCAAGTAAGATGGCCCCTGGATCCCTGGAGACCACACGGCCCCATGTGACCCTCGGACAGCGCCGGCCGTCTGCCTGCTGTGGGAGGCAGGAGGCCACGTCGTCTGGAGGTGGGCCTGAGCTGCTGCTGACAGAGGTGGGGCGGCCTGCCCTCTGCAGGGACCTGCACGGGGCCTGCCATCCACAGACGGCCCTTCCCGCCCCCTCTCTGCTCTGGGTCCTGCAGGGCTGGTGCTGCGACGTGTAAGAACAGCGTCCTGACCTGGCAGTCACCAGGGCAAATCAACCACGTCGGTGCAGAAGCCAGGGCAGGGCCAGGGGACAGAGCTGGGCCAGGAGGGGAGAGGGGCGCACACACCAGGCCCGAGCAGGTGGCGTCCAGGGCGGGGCGGGGCGGCGCAGGGCAGACGAGGCCGTGAGAACCGTGGCCGGGGACAGAGGGCTGGCCACCAGGCCAGGAGACCGTCAGGGCCAGCGCCCCTCCCGTGGGCGACAGACGAGGACGCAGGGCGCAGAGGAGCAGCAGCTTCCGCCACCAGGACACGCGGGGCTGGATGGGGCGAGGGGACCTAGAGCCGGGAGAGGAGCGAGCCGGGAGACCTGGGCCTTTCCTGCGGGGGCGTGCTCACAGGAGACTGTCCGTGCGGGACGCGGGCCCTCCACACGGGGCTGCTGCAGCGGCCTCACACGCCTCCCACACTTGCCGCCACATGCCACACAGGCCACGCTGTCCTGCACAGTAAACAGCGAGGACACAGGGGTCACGAAGTCCACGCCCCAGAACACGGGGCCGCGTTCTGCGGCTCCCCGGCTTCTCCTGCCCAACGAGGCCGAGCACACAGCAGGTCAGACGGCGTCCTCAGGGCAAGAGCCTGACCTTCCCGCCCCCTGGCCCCCGCAACCAGCTCCCAGCTACTGGGAGTCCAGGATGACCAGCTGTGGTTCCAATGCCCCTAAACAGGCTTCCACCATCAGTGTCTAAGCTTAAGAGAAGATGGAAGAAAAAAGAGGAGCTTGACACAGCCAGTCCCTGAGGCTGTGTGCACAGAGCTGAGAGTGTCAAGGTCTGAGCCTTCAGTAAACGAGGCAGATTTATACAGAAACACAACAGCAGCAGCTTCCGTTACAGAAACAGAGCCGTCCCCAGAAAAGGCATGCCCGGCCCGCGCCAGGCCCCCCGCCTCCCCCCAGAGCCCCAGCTCCTGTTGTGCGAAGGGCTGGTGTCTAAGCGTCTCCATGGGTCTCCTGGACACTTTCAGTAACGGCCCACGACCAGGCAGGCAGACCCCACTGAGAAGAAGGGCCCCTCAGCACAAGTAGGGAGTCTGGACGTGACCAAGGACGTGGGGCAGGGGGACGGGATGCTGAGGACACAGCAGAGGAGGGTGGCCTGCCACCCGCACCCCTCACACGTTGGCGTCCCTGACACCGAGGGTACCAGAGGGCAGCTGTGGAGCAGGCAGCGCCCTCCTGCCCCACGGCCAGGCTCCACGGAACAGGCTGCAGTCAAGCCCACGAGACACCTCCAGCCTCGAAGCTGCAGACCGAGACAGAGCCTCCAGGACGCATGGGGACGGCAGGCAGGGGGGCCTGGCCCTGGGCTCGGGCGCAGGAAGAGCCACACGCTCACCGCCCCCCACCCCACCCCCCGCCACGCCCTCAGGCGTTCGTCTGAAAAACCAGCACGACCAGCAAAACGAGCCCCCGAACAGTGAGCAAGTTACGACTGGCTTTGCGAGGGTCGCTGCGGGCCTGGAAGGGCAGGCACTGTGTCTCCGCGTCTCGTTCACTTCAGAGGCCCACCCTCAGGAAAGCAGGATGGGCCGCTGATCGCCGGCCCCAGGAGAATCAGCAACCACACGAGGCTACTGCACGCAAGGCTCCTCCCAGAGCAGACCGAGGGGGCGAGTTCCCTGGACCTGCAGGACCCACCTGCCTCTCCAGGCGCCCCAGCTGCTCCTTGTAGAAGGCGTCGCGGCGTCTCAGCTCCGCCTCCTGGCTCTCCAGCTCCCTGGCCTGTGGGGAGAGCAGAACCCAGTCAGCTGTCGGCGACTTAGGAGCCGAAGCCCACACCGTGCCAGGCCACCACCTGCCATCCAGGGAGGACCCTGCGGCACCCACACGGGCAAGTATGTTCCCAGCACCGGCCAGGTGCCCACAGGCTCCCCAGGCAGGAGGGTGACCAGACCCCGTGACGACGCAGAGACAGAGGGGCCTCAGCACGGCCGGAAGCTCAAACCCACGGGGCTGGGGGGGGGGGGGGGGGATGGCGTCTGGGCAGATGGGACCCCAGGCTCTTGGGATGGAAGCACTGCACACACGCCGCCAAATCGCGCCCGATCTCCTCCTGCCGAGCAGAGCCCCTGCGTCTGGGGCCGGGGATCTGAAGGGGGCAGCGTGGGAACCCAGCGTCCTACGTCTCGGGGGCAGCTGCCCTCCGCCTCCTGAGGGAGCAAAGAGAACGGCCGGTGCACACGGGCGAGGGCCTCCCAGGGTCACAGCGGGCTGAGGCCGAGCTACCCGGCCAGCCCCTCCTCACCCTCACCCAGCCGGGGGACCCTCAACAGCCCCCAACCGCCGGCAGGCCTTGGCACGGGGATGCCGCATCAGCCGGGACAGGCACTTGCATCCTGCTCCTTGCGGGGAGGCCGTGTCCCCAGAGCCCTTGGGCCCTCCCGGGTCAGGGACTCCAGCCCACCTCTGCCTGAGAATGGCGAGGGTTGGCCTGGCACAGGGGCTGCAGAAAGAGCAGCAGACAGCGCCCGGACCAGCGGCCACACAGGGACCCGGGCTTGGGGGACACACGACAGAGTCCACAGCGGGCTTGCCGTGGCCCCAGGTCAGAGCGGAACGTGGACAGTGCCATGTGACAAGCAGGCCTGAGAAGCAGCCAGGCCGGGGAGGGGCGGGATCCCCCGGGAAGGGGCGGGGGTGCGGGGAAGGTGCTGGCCTCATGAGGCTCAGATCCCAGTGGACAGGAAACAGACAACTGCAGAGGCCATCTTGTCCCTAAGGGCGCTTCCCAACCGTCTTCTGGGAAGAAGCACGGAATGAAGCGCGCTCTGCCCAGCATGGAAGCAGAGTGTCCCCACTGTGCAGGCCCTGCTCACAGGCCGCGGTCCGGGAAGGGCAGGGAAGGGTGGGGATGGTGCGCGGTGCAGTCAGGGGGCAGGGGAGCACGCTCAGTGCGCCTCTGTGCTCCAAACACGCGGAGGGGACAACCACGCGGCCAGGCCGTGTGCATAGCCAAGACATGAACACCCAGCAGCAGACGGGCACGCAGGCTGGGGAGGCGGGAGCCGCAGGCTTGGGCAGGGCTGGGCGGGGGCCAACTTCAGCCCCAGAGCCCAGGGCTCCCCTGGAACAAGAAGCTGCTGAGAAAATCCTTAGGATCCCACATCGGCCATGGTTCTCAGTCTGCCTGAACTTGCCTTCAGCCCAGACGCCCAGGCTCCAGGCCCGTGAACCCCAGGCCATAGCTGGGCAGCGCGGGACGGGCCTGCACCGGGCCAGGTATAGGCCACCATGAACATGCTCGGCAACGAGACAAGAAAACAGAGAAAGAAAGGCCACAATCAAACCTGTGGCTCAAAACAAGCCTGCAAACCAAACGCCAAACACGTGAGGAAGTGTAAGCTCAGAAAGGCCGCCAGCAAACCAGCAGCCACTGCAGACACACGTGACGGGACGCCGAGACGGGGCGGGACGCCGGGAGACGGGACTTCCAAAACTTTTATTATGTGAAAATGTGTTATGCATTAAATAACATTAAATAAACCCAGATATTACAGTAATATTAAAATATATTGAGTAATATAAGTGTTAATACTTTTAAAAGCCAGACAGTCGTCACTGAGCATCGGAGGGTAAACGAGGGGAGATCCTGCTCCGTCCCTGGCGCCCACCTCTGTTCCCCAGGCCCCTACAGCAGGCCACCCCCACGCACGCACTTCAGTATCTCTCTAACAGATAAGGACTTCTATTTTCCTAAACAGAACCAGCAGCACTGCATACCAAGAAAAAACAATGAATTACTTGACATTATCAAATATTCACCCAGTGTTCAAATTTCCAGTTGATAAAGGAATTTGAACATGTGAGTTTAAGGTGCTTAAAAAGGTACATGAACCTCTCATTAAAAAAGAAAAAACTATGAAACAGGCAAGCCTCTACACAGGCAAACATTATAAATTAGAATTCCTTCAAAGCAAGGAGTCAAACGCCTAAGACAAGCCCCAAGCTGAGGGCAGTAGAGGAAACAGGGCCTCAGCACAGAGACGAGGGCCCCAGGATGTCGGGACAGGGGCGCTGGGAGACTTGGAGAGCGCAGAGTTGAGCCCAGGGCCCCATGTCTGCTCAGGATGCGGGCACTGGGGGGCAGCAGAGGAGGAGGGGACGGGGCGTTCTGAGCAGATGGGGGGGCAGGCGTGGGGGCTGGAGGAGGGGAGGGGAGGGGGGCGAGGAGAGAAGAGCCCACGCAAGGGGTCACGGCCTCTGGGAGGGTCCTCAGGGTCCTGGGGCCCTGCGCTCGGCCCCAAAGTGACCCCCAAACCCTGACACGTAGCGGTGGCTGGGCGGGAGGTGGCAGGCTCCAGGGAGGCCATGGTCGTGGTCCCGGTCCAGAAACCCCAACTCGCCCACAGACGCGGAGCCCACCCACCTGGGGTCACGAGCTGCCTTCTGGGGACAACCCCACAGTGCGGAGCTGAGAAGCCTCGGCCCAGCAGCCTGGCGGGCTCAGGACAGGACTGCGGCCGCGAGAGGCGAGGGCAGGGGCCGCGCTGCGACCAGTGCAGCCCCGTGGGCACTGTGCCGTCACACGTGGTCACTGCTTAAAACCACTCAGCGTGTGACTTGTTATCTGTCAATAATTAATATAAAATGCAAACCAAATAATCTTACCCTTAAAGAAAAAAATTCCACTTTGGATAAAAGAAAAGAAAAGGGAAACCCTACTACATGCCACCCATCAGAGGCTCAGCCCCCCACACCGAGGACCTCACAGAACGAAAGGAAGCCTTCACTGATATAAATATACAGTGCAGGGCCCACCACTCTGACTTGTTTACGCAAAAGGCTCAGCATTCAGTCAAAAACTTAAACACACAAACAAAACGATAAAGACGCACCACAAGAGGAAACACTCAACAAAGCCAGCTGCGACAACGGTCCGGATGCTGAAGTCAATGCGGAGGGGCTCTAAAATAACCATGGTTACCACGCCGGGGAATCCAGCAGGAAAGGGTGGGCGCCACAGGGGAAGCGGTAGAGACGTCCCATGGGGAGGCGGGCGCCCCCTCGCCGAGGCTGCTGGCCCCTGCTGGCCTCGAGACCCTGTCTCTGACCGCGGCCTCTGACCGTCTGGCGTGACGTGTCTGAGTGTGCACGCCCTGATGTCTCCCCAAGCACCGCCCAACCCAGCATGCGGCCTCCAGCTTCCCCGGAAAACGTCAGCAGCTTTCGAAGCCTTCTGTGTCCGCCCTTTCTCTAGCTGTTCTTCCCGAGCGTCTGGGTCACCCTACTGTTTGCACCTAACTGTCCCCCACCTGTCAGGCAGCCAGTGTTCAACAACGGGCTCGACGGTTCACAGCAAACGCCCCCCGGGGAAAGGCTGCTTCCACTGGGCAACCTGAGTGACGGCCGATAAGGCTAGCCTTGTGAGTGGGGTCCTCCGGGAAACCCCCCAAGCAGGAAAAAGGATGCTGACCTCTGGGGACGGGGCTTTGAAGGACTCCAGTCCTTTCCCAGTCCCTTCTGGGCTTCCCTAGTGGCTCAGATAGTAGAGAATTAGCCTGCAATGCCGGAGACCTGGGTTCAATCCCTGGGTTGGAGGGATCCCCCAGAGAAGGGAACGGCTACCCACTCCAGAATTCCTGCTTGGAGAATCCCATGGACAGAGCAGTCTGGCGGGCTAGAGTCCACAGGGTCCGAAAAACTCAGACACGACAGAGGGCCTAACACACACAGCCCTCTTCTGCCGAGGCTGCTGGGTTTCACCATGAACACGTGCGCTGGTTTTCCAGGTCCCTGCTTAGCTGGGGAGAGAAGGATGGGAACAGCACATTTTGAAATGCCACAAGCCTCGCTGTCCTACTGCGATTCACCATTATTTCCTGAACGAACGCTTCTGGATGGCTACAAGCCTTTGGTCAATTTTCAGTTCTGAAAAAAACAGGCTCTGAGCATCTTCATTGCTTTTATGGAAGAGAGGGTCTTCAGAGGCCCCTCCTCCACCGTCACTGACATCACCCAAACTATAGAACCGAACCAAAGGGAAATGCGAGAGATTGCGGTTCATTAGCAGGCTGCGGGCAGAGCAAAGAGCCCAGGAACATGGAAATGAGTCATCAGAAATTATTCAGGTTGAAACAGAACCAGACAAAGCAGGAGAGACAGAACGAAACAGGCCCCCAAGCTCTGTGGGGCAGCACCAGGCGGCAGAGCACGCGCTCATCGGAGTCCCCGCAGGAGAGAAAGACGGCCAAGAAAACGAAGAGGGGAAGGCCGAGAATCCCCCAAAACTAAGTAAACGCCACAGACAGATCTGAGAAGCTCAGGAAATCCCAGGCAGGGCGCTTCTGTGAGTTCTTAAATAATTCCTGGAGCAACCGAACATTTTTTGAGCATAGATTGTCACAGTCTTTTTTTAAAAAGTAATTTTGAGAATAACCACTAAAAATGTAACCAAAAAAGGCACAAACAAAAAGTCAGGAGAGAAGATAAAACGAAACCCTAAAATATACTGATTCATCTCCACCATCTCCCTCGAAAAAGTCTGCAAGAAAGTAGCCACAGAGGAGCAAAGGGCCGCTGAAGAAACAAAGCAAGCAGCAAACGGCGGACTTAGGGGCACTCACACCACGGATCACGCTGAACACGCTTACCCTGTTAGCCTCCTGTTGCTACTGCAAGAACTCACCAAACACTCAGTGGCTTGAAACAATACAGACTGGCTCCGCGCAGCTCTGGAGGGCAGAGGGTCCGGGGGTCTCGCTCGGCTGAAACTGCGGCGCCAGCAGGACCGCTTCCTCCTGGCAGCTCCGGGGGGGCTGCCTCCTCACCTTGCCCGGCGCCCAGCGGCCGCCTCTGCTTCTGGGCTCCTGGCCTCACAGTGCCCACACCGCTGAGATACCATCACGCCTCCTCCTCTGCCTCTCCTGTCCCCTCTTTCCTGATGAGGACACTGGGCTCCCCAGGGTAATGCAGGGCCCTCTCCCCGTCACATGCCCTTAGGTCAGTCACATCGCACAGCCCCAGTCACCAGGCGAGAGGTCATCATCACAGGCCTGGGGGTCAGGGCACAGACATCTGTGCGGGCCGTTATTCTGCTCACCACACACCCCCACGCAAAGGCAGAACAGCTCTACGTTATTGATAAAAATGATGCAAAAAGGGTCTTAGAAATGGGAAAAGGATACAGGGGCAGACTAAGTGTCAGCACGCTGGTGAAGCTGTATTAACATCAGATAAAGGAGAAGTCAATACAAAAGACATTACCAGACACAATATAAAGAAGGCAAGTTCACAGTCATAACAGAGACAGTCAAGAAGAGATAACGACTGCAAACGTCTACACACCTAGTAGTTTCTTCCAGTAGCCATGTGTGGACGTGAGAGCTGGACCATAAAGAAGGCTGCTGCTGCTGTTGCTGCTAAGTCGCTCCAGTCGTGTCCGACTCTGTGCGACCCCATAGACGGCAGCCCACCAGGCTCCCCGTCCCTGGGATGAGCACCGAACAATGGACAGCAAGGAGATCAAACCAGTCAATCCTAAAAGTAATCAATCCTGAATATTCACTGGAAGGACTGATGCTGAAGCTGAAAATCTAATACTTTGGAGTCAGAAGAACTGACTCCTTGGAAAAGACCCTGATTCTGGGAAAGATTGAAGGCAGGAGGAGAAAGGGATGACAGAGGATGAGATGGTTGGATGGCATCACTGACTTGATGGACATGAGTTTGAGCAGACTCCAGGAGTTGGTGATGGACAGGGAGGCCTGACATGCTGCAGTCCATGGGGTCGCGAAGAGTCGGACACGACTGAGCGCCTGAACAATAACAACGCACCTAATAACAGAAACCCCAAAGACGTAAATCAGACCTGACATACCAGAGAACACGGACAAACCCCCGTCACAGTCAGAGACGAGCGCCTCTGAAAACACACAGAGCTGAGCCAGCAGGGTGCCTGCAGGGCAGACAGGCTCGCAGCAGCACAGTAAGAGGAGAGCCGGCCCGGGAATCGCAGGCTGGCTCCCCTGCGCGACCCCGCATCTGACCCACCGCCCCGCCCCCACTGCCTCTCAGCAGCACCCAGACTCGGGGCGGAAGGTACGACTTCAGTTACAACAGAGACGGGGATCACAGGTGACTCCTCAGCGACAGGGCTGAGGCAGCAAAAAGCGGCGGCCCTGTATAAAAAGTCAACAGACAGCACCTCAAGCGCTTCTCCAATTCATCCAATCATCTGGTGAGGAGGGACCAAGTAAACCCATTTAACAGACAAGCAAACCGAGGCACAAAGTGATGAAGTCTCCCAGAGCCACCCAGCAAGGACGCGCAGAGATGAGATGCTGCCGTCACGGACTCTCCCCCGGCCCCCAGGACCACACCAGGGAGGCAGAAGCCTCCCCGGCAACAGGCTGCGGGCTTGGCCCGGGGAGCAGGAAGGTGGGGGGAGGCCAGATGTGCTGACCCAAGCCAGCCCAGAGCTCTGAGCAGGACCCTGGTATGATCCGACTGATTCATGCTTTAACCCAGCTCCCAGAAGCTGAGCTGGACGGCTGCTGCCCAGGAGGACGGCTGACCCCTGACCCCTCTCGTCGGGCACACAGCGTCCGCAGTGGCTGTGAGGGCTGCCTCTGCTCAAGGGCAGCCCGGAGCCTCACGGAGGAGCCTGCGGCCTTCAGCCGCGCACGTCTCACGGAGGAGCGCGGAGAACAGCCCCGCCCGCTCACCCGGGGCGGCAGCAGGGCGGCGCTGCCCCGTGTCTGCAGATGGGCAGGCTCGAGGGGCGGGGCGGGGGGGCGCCCGGGGCCCAGAGACCCGCCCACACCGCCCGCGCCTGGGCCGGGGCGCTCGCACGGAGCCGGCTGTGGACCGAGGACCCAGGCGCCCGGCCGCCGGCGAGGGGCCCACCCCTGTCCAGCCCTGCGGAGGCTCCCGGAGCACCTGCCCGCCGGATGTGAGCTGACAGCTCCTCAGAGCAAAGAGGCGGGGACGCAGCCCCGGACGTGCTGGACGGGCGTAGGGGCCCTGGTCACGCCCCGAGCCTGTGCCTGTCCCCAGGCCCTGGAGAGACGCGGGCTCCGGGCAGCGCCGCCCCCACACCACCGGCCCCATGACGGGCGCGACCACAGGGTGTGGGGACTTGGAGGAGCGACCCCAGCGCTGGCGGGGCCTCGGGGGCGCGGGACGGAGGCCGCTCAGCTGGCCGCTGAGGCCAGGGAAGGTGCGGGCGTGCGGGCGTCTGCTCAGAACCCCGGGCCCTGGCAGGTGACGGCTGCGGCACTGAGGGACCCCGGCTCCTGAGCATGCCGCCCCCTCCAGGCAGGCTGGGCCCTGGGCTCCGCTCTTCCAGCAGGGCACCTCTTCCTCTGCGCCCTGCCGGCCAGCCAGGCGGACTCACCCAGGCACTGCCTTCCTGGACCCTCTGCCCCTGGGAAACGCACACCCTGGAGGGTGGGGGCAGGGGCGTGCCATCCCCCTCAGTGGGGCGGGCACCTGGCTCAGGCGCTGAAGGCCCCAGCCCTGGACCCGGGCCGGCCTCCCTTCCACCGCCCTGCCCCCTCAGCGGGGCGGGTCTCACGGTCGCGTCAGGCCGGGCTGTCATCATTCCCCTCTCGGCCAACCAGACCCCCCACGCCTGCATGGACGCCCAGCACACCGGCTCCCAAGCATCGCTGTACGCCCTGACCTGTCGATGCCCCTGCAGACATCCGCACTTCGCAGGAGGGGCCCGAGCCCCGTCCGTCCAGCAGGGCACCTGGTGGGCAGGCATCGACCACACGCCCTAGGAACTAAACTGACAGGCTCACGTGATCAGAAGCCCAGCTCAGGCCCCCACAGAAGGCCACAGCCTTCAAGAGTCTCCAGGGAGCTGACCCACTTGCTCTCCAGCAAACAGCCCCTCCCCGGGACTGCCCCGTGCACACACAGGGTGCTGATCGGTTCCCTCTGCTTCCTGGGTCCCCGGGAACAGGATGCAAGTGACCCGCACTGGCGGCCTGACCTGGCGGGGGGCTGGTGTGGGACCAGGTGACCCCACCTGCCGCAGGCCAGAGAGAGGAGGACGGGCCACACAGGGCAGGCCCGGCCAGCGCGGTCTGCGTGCTGGACCTCTGGCTTCCGGGTCATCCCTGTGGGTGGAGCAGCTCGCAGATCCTGCCCTCAGGAGTGTTTCCCGGGACCCAGGGTAGTCCCCGCGTGGGCGGCCGGGGAGACTAGCGGCCCCTGCTGCTCCGCAGGGCCCGGGTCAGAGAGCCGCAACAGGCCAGAGAGCCGCACAGGCCAGAGAGCCGCACAGGCCAGAGAGCCGCAACAGGCCAGGCCTCGGTCACTCAAGGCTGCCGCTGCTCGGAGCTGCTCAGAGCCAACATGCCAACACCGTCTCGAGCGGTGCAGACCTTCCCCTCACAGGAGGGGCCCCCAACCCGGGCCAGCAGGAGTGGGCCCCCAACGCGGGCCAGTGGGAGGCGCGCCGTCCACCCACAGGAGGGGCCCCCAACCCGGGCCAGCGGGAGGCGCGCCGTCCCAACGGGGGCAGATGCAGCCACAGCACCTGCCGCGTGCAGCCCGCCCCCCGGGGGAGCTCCCTGCCCTGGGAGTGAGCGCGGGCTGTCAGCCTGCTGAGAGCCGACCGTGTGTGGGCGTGTGCACACGTGTGTGTGTGAGTCGTGGACACTGCCGCCTCCCCTCACTCCCCGGCCCCCCACGCAGGGACTACCCTGGGTCCCGGGGAACACTCCTGAGGGCGGGGTCTGCGAGCTGCTCCACCCACAGGGATGACCCGGAAGCCAGAGGTCCAGCACGCAGACCGCGCGGGCCGGGCCTGCCCTGTGTGGCCCGTCCTCCTCTCTGGCCTGCAGCAGTTGGGGTCACCTGGTCCCACACCAGCCCCCCGCCAGGTCAGGCCGCCAGTGCGGGTCACTTGCGTCCTGTTCCCGGGGACCCAGGAAGCAGAGGGAACTGACCAGTGCCCCTCTGGGGACGGGGCACCTCCAGGAGCCTGAGGCCTGCGGGCATCCTGCCCACCTACCCCTCAGAGGGGCAGCGGGGGAGGCCTGACGCAATAGGGGTGGGCGGGGCCTCAGTGATGGGAGGCAGGGACACGGACACTCAGGACCGCCCCCTTGAAGGCCCGTCTCTGCTGGAGCTGGAAGCTGGCGGCAAAGAAGAGGAAGATCCCATGGCCAACGTCCAGCTCACCCAAGAGACAAGGAGGCGGGCCCGGGCCGTTGCCCTGATGGACCCCTCTGAGCAGAGGCTGCAGGCAGGGAGGACACGTCTCCCAGGGGCTGTGAGGGACAGTGAGCGCCCGGCACGGCATCCAGGTGTGTGGGACAGAGGGTCCCGAGAGGGACGGAGGCAGAGGCTCAGCTCACAGGGGAGCAATCATGGGGCCTGGCTGAAGCTGCCCGCAGGCCTTTCTGGGCAGGGCTCCAGGAGCGTGCAGAGGGCCCTGCCAGCCCCACCCGCTACTGGAGCCCCCGGCATCCGGGACACAGGCCACCCACAGCCCATGCGCTGGAACTGCTCCTCAGGGACCAGCCACCCCGACAAGCTGTGCATGAGACGGAAGAGACCCCTCAGAAGGGCCCAGGTCGGAAGCAGAAGTTTAGCCAGGCAGCAAGGACAGAGGCTGCTCCCACCCGAATGACCCTCAGGAATCTCGCCTTAAAGCCATCAGGTGCGATTCAGCACAGTAATGGAATAAAGGGGAAAAACATACGGGCATGAACAGATTCAAAAAAGCAACCGACGAAACTCCAGACACACTCACGGTAGAACTGCAACTCAGCCCAGAAACATGACAGAGAGCACCCAGAAAACCTGCCCTCACATCAGACTCGATGGTGAGACGCTGGGCATCCCTCCACACCCACAGCCAAGAGAATAGCTATCCAGACAATGACGACAACCATCTTTATTCTCAATTGTACTGGAGGTCCAGCCAGTACAACAAGGCAAGAAAGTCAATGAAAATTTTTAAAATTCCCATCCTGGAACTCGAAAGGAAAAAGCAGAGCTGCCACGACACTCAGGTGACATGACTGTGCAGGAAAAGCCAAGGACACGGCACTTCAGCAGACAGACTGACACCAACACAGTAACAGGTGGGTTCACCAGAGCCACAGGGCGCACGGCCAATGTACAAGAGTCAATCGTGTTTCTATACATCAGTAATGAAGTTTAAAAATAAACGAAGAAGAAAAGCAATACTACTTTCATTAGCATCCAAAAATATAAAATACCCAGTAATTTTTTAACATAAATCTAACAGAAAAGATCTGGTCTTACTGCATAGAAACCTATGGCACATTTCTGAGGGGCCTAGACACAGAGGCAGGGTGAGAGAGACAGGGAGAGCGGGGAGGAAGACTGGAGACTCGGCACCGTTGCGGCTGCAGCTCTCTCCAAAGCAATCTACAGGTGTTAGCCCGACAAGCCGATGCTAACATTGATACAGAAATGCTCAGAAAAGCCAGATAATCGTGAAAACAACGAAGCTGGATGACTAATAGACAAGACGATCAGACCCCCCACACAGCCACAACAGCAAGGGGCAGTGCTGACCCAAGCACAGAAAGCGACTGAGCAGAGCCCAGAGACAGCCGCGGCACAGCTGGCCGCTGGAGAGAGGTCCTCCTGCAGCCCAAGAGGGAAGAACAAGCTTCCAAATGAATACATATCCCACCTGCACCTTTCAAAGACTTTAATTCGCGCTGGATTAGAGGCCTAACGAGAAAGGTTTTTAAAGCTTGAAACACACGCAGCATCAGTAGAATCCCGATCAAAGTCTCAGCTGCCTTTTTCCTTCTGTAGAAACATAAAAATATGCCCTAAAATTCACATGGAATCTCAGGGAATCCCAGAGTCAAAAGAGAGAGAAAAGGTCAGAGGATTCACACCTCTTGACTTCAGAACTCTCCACAAGCTCAGTGCGAAGACTGCGGTGGTGAAACGAAGGCATATAAACCAACTGGAGGAACTCAGAGCCCAGAAATGAAGGTTCATCTTTACAGCCAGCTGATTCCAACAAGGGTGCCAAGTTCACATGGCACAGAAGCGACAGCCCCTCAGAGGGACAGGGTGATGCCAGCACGGCAGGACACTCACGAGCAGGAGAAGGGCGCTGGACCCCTGCCTCAGACCACACGGGAACCTAAACGGAGCAAAGACCCAAATCTAAGAGGTAAAACTCCACCACTCTTAGAAGAAAATGTAAGGGCACACCTTCATGCCTTTTAATTTGGCAACAGATCCTCAGACATGACACCAAAACCACACACAGTCAAAGGAAAAAACAGGTCGGTTGAGCTTCACCAGAATTTAAAACCTTTTAGTTTCTAAGGATATCACCAAGAAAGTGAAAAGATAGGCACAGAATGTGTGGAAACATCTGCAAATTATTATTTCATAAGGGACTTGTATGCAGAACACAGAAAGAACTCCTACAACTCGAACATAAAAAAGGCAAACGATCTGAATAAACTTTTCTTCAAAGTGAAAGTGAAGTCGCTCAGTCTGCGACCCCGTGGACTGTAGCCTACAGGCTCCTCCGTCCATGGGATTTTCCAGGCAAGAGCACTGGAGTGGGTGCCATTTCCTCCAAAGAACATACACAAACGGCCAATGAGCATATGAAATACAAAGAGCTGCCTCTCACGCCCACCAGGGCAGCTTCAGTCCAGAGCTCAGACGGTGACACAGGCCGACCAGGGTACAGCAAGCCACACCCACACGCTGGAGAGGAGCTGAAACGGGGACAGCATGGGAGAGCCCCAGGAGGAGAGAGGTGAGAGTCACCAACACATGTCCAGCAAGAAGCCATTTTTGGATGTTCTTATAAGCATTATCCAGGGTAGCCAGACTATGGAAACAATCCAAATATCATCAGCTGAAGAGCAGAGAAGTAAACAGTGGTCTGTCCACACGGCGGAGCACTGCTCGGCCACAAAGAGGAAACAGCAATCCATGCCTCAGTATCGTGAACCTTGAATACATTATGCGCGATTCAAGTAGCCAGACAGAAGACCACACGTTACATGATTCTGTTTACACGACATGTCCAGATCCATAGACACAGAAAGTACATCAGTGGTTCCTAGGGATGGGGGTTGGGGGAACAGGGCACTACTGCTAACGGTAATGGTTCGGGGGGATGGTGTGAAATGTTCTAGACTCAGTGATGATTACTCCAAAATTCTATGAATACTGTTTGCTAGGAACAATAACCTGCATGCCTTAAAAGGGTGAATTTTATGTGAATTATTCCTACAATAAGCTGGCCTTTTTTAAGTGCTTCTAGAAGAAAACAAAAAATGAAACATATCTTCATGACCCAATATAAGCAAAGATGTTTTAGACAGAAAACAAAAAGAAAGAAACGCAGAAGCAAAATCTGACAACGGGACTTAACAAAAGAGATCACTCCGCGAGTGAAGAGGCAGGCCCCAGACTGGGAGCGGAGGCGCACGCTGTGCCCCTTCAACAAAGGCTGATTCACAGCGCGCAGAGAGCGCCTGCAGACTGATGGAAAAGAGGGCCAGTTTTTCCCTAAATAGGTGACAAATCTGAAGCGACATTTCACAGAAGAGGCTATTTAAATGGCCAATACACATTTGAAAAGGTGCTCAGCCTCCATAAGCGGCAGTGAATGCAGACCAGAGCCGCGCTGCACCGCCGGAAGAGCCCCAACGGCAGCACCCGGCACTAAGGGATGCGGCGAGCCGGTTCACGGTGGTCAGTAGCTGGTCTGCTCCTCCGTTCACTCCCAGGTTAATGTTCTGAACTGAGTGCATACGTGGTTTCCAGAATAAAACATCTGACTTTTAAAAAAAAGCAAGGTGGGTAAGGACCAGAGCCCAGGAGCTCACACGCTGCTGGAGGGCCTGGAGATCCACGCAAGCCGTTAAAAGGACTGGGCGGCAATCCCACTCTGGGTAAAGCACCAGAAACCAGCGCTCACAGCCACAAAGCACAGGTTTGGAAACACTCGCTCCTACGTCACCCATTTGGGACCCAAACTGGAAACAACTGAGTGTCCACACGCGGCCTGGCCGTGAGCAGTGGCCCCTGCAGGCAGGGAGACAGCACCAGGAGCACGACGGGAGAGCGCAGGGAGCACAGCGCGCTGGGGAGAGGGGCCCCAGGGTGGGAGGGCGGCCCGCGTCCTCTGCGGGCACCTCTGGCCAGGCGGGCTCGAGGGGCCCTCGTGATGCACAGCTGAGCCAGGTCTTCAGCCAGGCATGCTCACACCTGGGCAGAGCCCTGTGCCGACCGGATCCCCACGCCCCTTTCTATGCTGCAGTAAAACATACACTCACGTGAACAGAACATGCATGTATTTAAAGCCCTTGGCCAGTTAAGAAGGTGGCCAGCTCGTTAGAGTAAGAGCCTCCGGCAGAGGGCGGGCAGCTCCCTGGAGAAGGGGTCCTCGTGGAAACAGGACCGCAGGGCCTCCCGGGCGCCCGCCACCCCAACAACACGGCTGGCGAGGGACAGGGCCGCGATCGGAACCCAGGCCGGCCTCCAAGCTGGCTCCTTCCCCTGAGCCGCATGGCCTGCTGTGACGGAGGAAGCCCAGGAGCTGGCCGGGCAGGCGCCTGCCGCTGGCTGGACCCATGGCTCCCTCGCGGCAGGGAGCCCCTCCAGAGGCAGAGCTGGAGCCGGGCCCGCAGCCCCAGGACCACGGCCACGCTCTGGGCCTGAGCTGCAAGCGGGGGCTCCCCGCATGTGGCGCTGGGGCCGCTGGGGCCGTGGGCACACACCCACAGGCAGGCGCTCTCACACACACACAGACACCCCTGTGATGCAGACACCCCAGAAGCCTCAGTCAGGGGCGGCCAGCATGATCTCAGGCCACTTGGCAGCAAGGGCTGAGGAGCACAGGCTGGACGGCACGGTCAGCGCTGCTGCCTGCAACCATGAGGCAGGCGACCGTCACAGCCCCGCCGGTGCGGCCTCGTCACGGGAAGGGCCTGCGGCTGAGGGTGTCCTGCTCCCGGTCGCACCGCTCCAGCCCTGCCGCCCACTGAAGCTGGAACCGCCCCCACACAGCGCAGAGCCTGAGGGACAGGAGAGCCACACGCCACCCATGAATGAGGGGTCAGGGGTCCAGGACCCGGAACCCAGCTGGTCTGCAGGCACTCTGGGAAGAGCCTGCAGCCCCGCTACCATTATGATGTGCTGAGGGGCTCAGGGCAGGCCAGCCCTGCAGGACGGGCAGAGCCAGCAGAAACAGACACAGGGACAGATGCCGGAGCTGCCCGGACCACACCAGCAGCTGCAGGCTGACCTGCCAGGCCCAGCCTTCAAACCCCATCCGTGCACCTGCCCCACCTCCCCAGAGGCCCCGGAGCAGACGCAGCCCCGCGGCTGGCAGCGCAGTCTGCTCTCAGAGGCCTCCCCAGGCCCACAGGTGACGCCAGGCCATCCCGGAGAGCGGGCTCAGAGCCGGGGAGGCAGGGTGCAGGCCAGGCTGCCTCTGCGCCCCCCACCTGCCCCCCCCGCCCCAGCCAATGGGGCTCCAGGCCGTGGCCCGGGCTCGGGCAGCCACAGCCGAGCTGTCACGTGGGCAGAGGAGAGGCCGTCCTCCTAATCACCGAGGTGTGAAGGCCACCAGGTTGCCATGGTGACTGGTCTCCGAGCTCACCGGGCCCGCACAGACATGCTACCACTTCACGTGCCTCCATTTATCTCCTCTTAGAAAACACACGCAGGGCAGGGGCACAGCCGGCGCAGCCAACGGATGTGATGGAAGTCAGGCTGTGGGGTCGAGGGCAGCGGGCACTCTGTGAGATCAGTGGGTCTCTGGGGACACACTCCCTCGGCAGAGCCTGGAGCAGGAGCGGGGCTGGCGTCAAGCCCCAGGGCGCCCATCCGCAGAACAGGAGGGCAGCTCATCCCCAACCCCCGGGACAGAGGGCCTCGTGATGCCTGTGAGCAGAGGGAAGAGGGTCCCTGCGCCAGCCCTCGGCCGCTGCCCCCCACAGGTCCAGCCACCTGACCCTGTGCCAGGCCCCCAGGCCGTCTGCAGGCGGGGAGGCAAACGTGCCCGGGATGGGCCTGAGCCTGCTGAGCAGCCACGGCTTGGCCCAGCCTCCCGGCAGTGCTGACCCGGCCCAGCAGGGAAGAGGCACAGACACTGGGGCCATGGATCCCCAGCCTGGGGAGTGGCCTTGCCTCACCCGCGGGGCACAGACGAGAGACTGCAGGCGGCCGACAGGACGGAGACCTGGGCCCTCTCTGGTGACTCTCAGTGCCCTGGACGTGGCATTCCGACAGCCGCCGGGAAAGCTTTTCATTAAAAAAAAACGGACTGAGGAAAATGCATCTGGCAAACCCCCGAGGCAGCGGGAACAGCGAGACCGCTTCCCACGCGCCCTGCACCTGGCTGGCGCTCGTGAGTCCGGCTGGTGAGGGGGCTCGTGGGCCATGAGCTGGCAAGCCAAGGCCAGTCGCCCCCCCGTCGGCTGTCCCAGAGCCGTGGGCCCCAGGGCCTCCTGCCTGTGGGCCACTCACCGCTCAGGGAACCAAGCCCCACCACCTGTCAGACGGGGCGATCCCAGCCAGGGAAGCCCACGCCTGCTGGGAAAGCACAGGCCTCGCCCTCACCAGGCCAGAGCTAAGGCCCCACCCCCTGCATCCTCGCCCTCACCAGGCCAGAAAAAAGCCCCCCCCCACCCACCCCACCCACCCCACCCACCCCCGATCTGCCTGGACATGCCGCTCCCACCCCCCTCTGTGCTCGGCCCCTCTGGAAAAATCTGACGAGACGAGCAACTCTGAGGTGCCCAATACATGAATCGGCCAGAGAGAGATTCTCCAGCTCCTGAAATACAAGCTGAAAAGAACAGGAGAAAAGACGGCGACTGACTGAGTCCCAGGTAACACGTCAAGTGCGTCACACAGGACTCCCTCCCTCGGGCTTCACTCCCAAGATGCGGCGCGCCTCGGACGCCGCGCACCCAGGCTCCCGCCGAGGCCCGCCTGGGTCACAGCGACTCCTGTGCACAGACCTCGCGCTCCAGGGCGGCGGGACGCACACCCAAGGCCACTGTGGGGGCCAGCCCTCAGCCCCCATGACGGACACACCTCTGCGGAGCTAAAGGAGACCAGAGGACCCAGCACATCAGCTGACGTGTCTCCTGATGCGTCTGTTTTCCACGCTGTAACCCAATGTAACAAACGCTTGCTGATGTCCAACTCGCCAAGCACTGCAACAGAGACTAGGTTTACCAAGCTGAACAGGACACCCCCTAGTCCAGGACATTACAGTCGGGAAACCAACAGGGAATACAACCAGCTTAAAGCAAGTCTGCTGTGGAAAGAACAAGAACAGGAAGGATCACAATCGTCAGGTCTCACTGGTGACACCAGAAGGCGGAGAAGTGGTTACACGCGTGTGTCTGTGTGTGCATGGCGGGCGCACGTGTGCACACGTTTTATGTGCGTTAGACACACGTCTGTGTCTGCATCTGCATGGTGGGCGCGTGCGTGTGCACATTTTGTGTGAGTGACGTGTCTGTGCGTGCATGGCGGGCGCGTGTACGCGTTTTATGAGTCACACGTGTGTCTGTGTGCCTGGTGGGCGTGTGTGTACCTGTTTTGTATGAGTCCACATCACCCAGCAAACAAGCACTAACATTTTAGCCCGTTTATATTTTATCAGGCTCACTACCACTTTTGCTGGAATTACTTCATCAAGGTATTCTTTCAGAAAAAGTTTGGATGTTACAAACTTTATTCATATCTTTACATGAGAAAGTTTTAAAATTGTAACTTTAAAAAGAATGGTTTAGAATGAAAAGGGGGGAAAAAAACTGCAAAAAAAAAATACAGTCCCAGAAAGAAAGAAGAAAGTGTGTGATTCAGAAATATTGCAGAAATAATGATTTAAAACTTGGCAAAGTTGGCGGAAAAATACCCTACAGACTCAAGAAGCTGAATCAACCTGAAACCGGGTGAACCTAAAGAAATCCACTCCCAGACAAATCACAACCAAGTTTTTGAAGACTAAAGACACAGAAGAATCTTGAAAGTAGCCACAGATAAACAGCATGCTACCTTCAGGAGAATGACTGAAGCAACAGTGGGTTCTCACCAGAAACCAGGGGCCAGGAAGCGGTGGCACGTCTCCCAAACGCTGAGAGGAAAGAAGCCGTGAACCTTGATGCTGGCATCAAAGGGCCTTCTGAATGAAGCAGAAACAGACCCAAGTCAGGGAAGGAGACTGGAAAGAACCTGTCCCCGCGCATCTGCTCTGTCAGAGGGAGTTTGTCTTAAGGAAGGAGGTACCGTGGAGAGAAAGGGATGAGGGGAAGGGAGTGAGGAAGGCAGGGAGGGGCGCTGAGGGGAGGCTGGGGCACCAGGGATGGAGAGAGGGGAGGAGCGGAACCAGGAGGCGAGTGCTTCTCCTCTCAGGTGTCAGGGATTATTTGAGAGCAAACACTGCAGCACCGAGGTGGTTCTCAACATACATGTAAGCAATTTCTTTAAAGGGGAGGGAAAGCCCACGTAAACGAGTGAGGCTTCCACACCCCACCTGCAGCGCTACGATGCTGGCGCCAGGAGGCCGGCAAGTGGGCCTGTGGGGTCCACAGAGCAGGGTTAGGGCACAGAAACGAAACTCAGATCAACCCTCACTCATTATGAAAAAATCTGAAAACAGGTTACGGATCTAAATTGAAACGCAAAACCATACCCCTTTAAACAAAAATACAGGAGACAAGTCTTCATGACCGAGGTTTAGCTGAAGAGTTCTTAAATATGACATCAAAGCATGATCCATAAAAGAAAAAACTCATGAGCTGGAGTTCATCAAAGTTTAAAAGCTTTGTTCTGAAAGACGGTGATGAGAGAAATGTTCACAAATCACGTATCTGATAAAGGACAACATGCAGAGGCCTCTGTAAACTGAACAGTGAAAAAATCAACCATCCAATTAGGAAACAGACATAAGACTTAAATGGACACCTTCCCAAAGAACATCGAAGCTACTAAGGAGCACTGAGAAAACCCGTAGCGCCAGCACGTGGGAACACGAGCAGCGTCAGCACTGAGAAAACGCGCAGCGCCATCAGAGACTGGGGCGCGCATACGGAGCATCTACAGACGCTGGGAGCACGTGGGAAAACGCGCAGCGTCAGCACGTGGGAAAACGCGCAGCGTCCTCAGTGACTGGGGCGCGCATACAGAGCATCTACAGACGCTGGGAGCACGTGGGAAAACCCTCAGCGTCAGCACGTGGGAAAACGCGCAGCGTCCTCAGTGACTGGGGCGCGCATACAGAGCATCTACAGACGCTGGGAGCACGTGGGAAAACCCTCAGCGTCAGCACTGAGAAAACGCGCAGCGTCCTCAGTGACTGGGGCGCACATACAGAGCATCTACAGACGCTGGGAGCACGTGGGAAAACCCTCAGCGCCAGCACGTGGGAAAACGCGCAGCGTCCTCAGTGACTGGGGCGCGCATACAGAGCATCTACAGACGCTGGGAGCACGTGGGAAAACCCTCAGCGTCAGCACGTGGGAAAACCCTCAGCATCAGCACGTGGGAAAACGCGCAGCGTCCTCAGTGACTGGGGCGCGCATACGGAGCATCTACAGACGCTGGGAGCACGCGGGAAAATGTGCAGCGTCCTCAGTGACTGGGGCCCACATAGCACCGCGACCCCCTGTGTGCATCAACCGGAACAGCCAGCGTTTCATGTCCTGACACCCTTCTCTTTTACACACTGCTAGTGTCGCGCACGGGAGGCATATACTGAGACTGGTTACCCATACACGGCCATCAGGAAGGTAAGATGCTACAGCCATCTGGGAAAGCAGCCTGGCTGTGCCTTACAGCGCTGAACACACACTCAGCAGATGGCGCACCAATCCCCTCCTGCATATCTGTGGCGGAGAAAGTCAGGTGTACACAAAACCCTGGGCATGTATATACAAACTCTATCTGTAAAGTCAAAAAGCTCAGATGGCTTTCAAACAGGCGAGCAGGCCCACAATCTGACACAGCCAAATGGTGGAGCGGCACTCGGCAATCACACAGGCCAACGAGCTCGGCCACCACAGCAACCTGAGGGGTCTCGGAGGCGGTACACAGCAGAATAGAAATCGACCTCAAAAGGGGGCACACGCAGAATCCCACTTCCGTAACAGCCGCAACGTGAGAAAATGATGCTCCACAGACAAGAGACGCAGGGTTCCTGCCTCAGGGCTGAAGGAAGGGGGTTTACAGGGTTGATGGGACAGCTCTGTGTCCTTGACTGTGGGAGTGGTTACGTGAAAATGTGTGTGTGCTAAATACTCCCGATAAGCTTTGGCAGACGTGTACACCAGAACCCCGCAGTGTCGTAAGCGAGGAGTGCGTGTGAGAGCTGAAGGCCCTGCAGGAGGTCAGGGCCAGCTGAGGCTTCCGGGCAGCGCATCCTCCTGGCTGTGACTCCTGCCGTCTGACAGGGTGGACCCAGCAACCGTGTCCACACCCTGCCCCCCAGGCTGGATGGGAGGGGTCACCTTGGACTAACCGGCAGGCCCAGGGCCACCACAGGAACCCTTAAAAGCACGGGGCCTTTACCAGCTGGTGGAGACCCAAGCCCACGAGGGAGCCGGTGCCTGCTGCCGGATGCCTGCTGCCAGACTGAGAAGCACCGAGGCTCCACAGCCCGGGGACACCAAGGCCAGAACCTGGCGCCACGCCAGACTTCTGACCCACAGTCACAGTGCTGTCTCCAGCCAGGAAGTGAGCAGCGACTCCTGAGAACAGCAAAGGAGACCAACACAGAGAAGTTTCTGCTGGGGCTTTGGGGACACGGGAGCGCCTCAGACGACTTCGCTTGTTACCTGTGGGCACCACTGGCACCCAATGGGTGGAGGCCAGCGGCGCTGCTAAACATCACGCCGGGCACAGGACGCTGCCCCCAACAACGGCCTGTCCAGTCCCAAACGTTGCTGTGCTGAGGAGGAGAGATCCCGGGCTGCGGTGCATGGACAGCGTCATCCCTGGGGAGGACTGTGGGATCTCTGCACTGTTTCTGCAACTTCTATTTGAACTAAGATTATTTCAGAATTTAGCTTTATTAAATAAACACACATAATCACAAGGACAGTAGACGGGGAGGCGCAGCGTCCACACCACTAGAGGTGGGTAGAAACTAGGGCTCTTCGGGAATCGTGGGCAAATGCAAGCTAAGGGGAAGGAGTCTGCAGAGAGGAAAAAATAAAATACAGAAGACACTGACGCGTAAACATGAAGACAACACAGACAGACGGAGAGACAGACCATGTTCCGGACGGAACGGTGCCAGGATGACTATACGCCCCAAATGGAGAGACACACCACGCTCTGGATGCAATGTTGCTAGAATGATGCACCATGTTCTGGACGGAACGGTGCCAGAATGACTATACTGCCCAAAGCAAGCTGCAGACTCAGCGCAGCCCCTAGCAACATACTGATTGTATTTTTCACAGAACTAGAACAAACCATTTTAAAATTTGCATAAAAACCCAAAAGACCCTGAGTAGCCAGAACAATGTCGAGAGAAGAGAATGGAGCTGGAGGAATCACGCTCCATGACTTTAGATGACACCACAAAGCCACAGTGCTGAAAACACTGGTACCGGCACAAAAACAGATACACGGGACTTCCCTGTTGGTCCAGGGTTAGGCTTCCATTGCAGGGAGCATGGGTTCTACGCATGGTCGGGGAACCAAGATCCCACATGCTGCTCAGCCAAGAAGCCAAAAAGGCCACTCTAAACACAGACACAGAGGTCCGTGTGACAGGACAGAGGGCTCAGAAATAAGCCCACTGTCAGTTAACCTACCGCACAGAAGGCAAGAATATACAGTGGAGAAAAGGAAGGCTCTTTAATAAATGGTGCGGGGACAACCCGATAGCTCCATGTAAAAGAACGAAATTACAATATTCTCTAACACTGTATACAAAAATGCACTCAAAATGGATTAAAGACCTGAATGTGAGACAAGGCACTACCAACTCCTAGAGGAGAACACAGGCGGAAGACTGACAGGCATCACAGCAGTTTTAGATCTCTTTCCTAAAGGAAACAAAAGTAAAAATAAACAAACAACAAATGGGGCCTGCTTAAATTTCAAAGTCTCGACACAGCAAAGAAAACCACTGGCAAAACAAGAAAACGGAGGACACTCTGCTGCGTGGGGAACAGATCTGCCAGGGATACGACCAACAGCGGTTAATAAAATCCAACATGTATGAGCAGCTCATACAGCTCAACACCAGAAACACAAACAACCTGGTTAAGACATTGCGCAGAACTGAGCAGACATTTTTCCAGAGAGGAAACGTAACCAGCCGGCAGGCGCATGAAAAGATGCTCAGCCCTGCTAGTCATCAGAGGAATGCAGATCAAAAGCACAGTGAGCGCCACCGCAGCCCTGTCAGAACGGCCACCCCAAAAAGAGCCAGCAACAGAGGCCGCAGCGGGCATGCAGAGCAGAGCCCCTGCACACGGCTGGGCGGGATGCAAGCTGGCGCACCTACGGAGGGCAGTCTGAGGGTCTCTCGAAGAATGAAAAGCTGAACGTCCACCCGATCCAGCTACTCCACTCCTGGGTGTATGAAAAGAAGGCACCAAAGACACCGACTTGAAAAGATGCAGCCAGACCCATGCTCACGGCAGCATCGACAACCCCCAAGGTCTGGCAGCAACCTGAGCGCCCCTGAGAGGAGCAGGTAAAGGCGGCGTGGTGCGCACACAGTGGAACACAACTCAGTCACACACACGAGTGGAGCTCCACCATCTGCAAGATGGACGGGCCCAGCGTCCTGCTAAGTGAGACAGTGAAAGGCAAGGCATCTAAAAAATACAGCAAACTAGTGGACAAAGCGGAAAAGGAGACTCTCAGATACAGAGAAGGACCCGCCGGCACCTGGTCGGGGGAGGGCCAGCGCAGGCTGCAGAGTGAGAGTGGCAAGCCACGGGGGCGAGCCGAGCACGCGGGTGTGCGTGGGGACACCGCCGATGTCACACCGCAGCAGTGACCAGAGAGCGACCTCAGAAAGCACCACACAGACACACACACACACACAGACACACACACACAGACACACACACACACAAGAGGGAGGAAGGACAGCAGACAGCGACTTCAGAAAGCACCACACAGACACACACACACACACACAGTCACACACACACACAGACAAACAAGAGAGAGGAAGGACAGTGAGCAGAGAGCGACTTCAGAAAGCAACACACAGACACACACAGACACACAGACACACACACACAGACACACACACACAAGACGGAGGAAGGACAGTGAGCAGACAGCGACTTCAGAAAGCACCACACAGACACACACACACACACACACACACACA